>NW_026136720.1:20970509-21513009 GCF_905237075.1 Dicentrarchus labrax | reverse complement strand
GTTCAACTCCATGCTGCTGCCACCATCTCTTGTTCAGGTTTCACAGCCATCCACTACCACCTACCCACCCACACACCCAGCACACATCACAAACACAAATAGCCTCTTTCATTAGATTTTCTCACAGTCCCATCTTTCTCTCTCTCACGTTCTCCCCATCACTCCATTCCTCAATCCCACTCGGGCTGGAGAACATTCAGAATTGCCCCCTTGTTAGATTAAATTAAGGTGTATAGAAGTCCACAGAGGCTTTGTCTAGTTAAGTGGTATAACTAGATATGACTGCCTGTGTGGTAGTAGAGTGTGAGGTGAATGCCAACTGGCACAAAAATCACTGTAATGAGAGTTATTATACATCTCTTATTTCCCATAAAGCTAGTGTTTAGTACCTCAAATTCGGAAATGACACATTTCCTTGTCATTGGTGACGGCTAAGCTTTTAAGTTGCTTTACCATGAATTGCGCAAGGCTTTTACAGTTACTGTAGGTGAAGGGTTGTGCCAGTGTCGGTTAGTGGAAAAAGCTTTAGACAGTTCCCGTGTCCAAATACAACAGGATTCAGTATTTAAGCATAAAGAGGACTACCTAGAGGTGCATCAGCTTGCATGATTCTGCTTGCTCTTCACTGACTCAACCCCCTGCCTCACCTCCCACTCACCTAGCTCTCTTGGACTTACGCATTGCTTATTGTTCAGACAGAAGTATATGTAAAGTGTCAGTGCTATAACCCGCTGCATGACCTCAAGCCCTAGGAGCTGATGCACGAAGCATAATTTTGCTCATTGCATTACAGTGCATTCATGTTGCCAGGCAGCTCCCCCATCTCTGGTTTCAGTGTGACCCAGTAAAATAAAGAGCATCTCTAGCAGCACAGAGGGGATGAGGTGGGACTGACAGAGACAGGGCAGTCGCTCAGCACTGCTGGCAAACAGAGAACAACAACACGGTGCCAGTAATAACCGAGGCAGACACAAGCATCACTGACATCACTGGCATGGAGACCCTGCTGCCAAGGCTCAGGCAGACATACGCTTCACCTGCCCACCAGTGCCATCTAGAAAACTGCAATATACCGCTGGCTTACAAAGCAATTTCAGTTTGATATATAGCCACATTATTTCTGTTGACAAGCCAGAAATGAGTGATTGGCCCTTAAAATTGCCAGTTCCATTGCAACTATTGACAGAAATGTTGCTTTAAGAGGTTAATTATTGGCATCATACTGGAAGAACTGAAGAGACAAAATGTGAGTCAATATAAAGTCACATTTTTTGGGTCATTTAAATTGCCCAAAACATTCACTGGATATAGATTCAGTCATATTCACACACTGGTAACTTTAACTATTATTGTGTGAAGTGTGAACAACATCGCTAATAAAATGTTGTTTAAGTTTAATCATGAAACACTGCTTCAATTGATATGGATTGCATGAAGTACATTTGGCAAATCCAATCATATCACAGCCATTACTTTCATTAAATGTATTATCTTGTAGGTGTATTGTTACACACTTACAAGAAATTATTTAAAGTCAAAATCAACAGACCTACTTTAAACAGCTGGATGCCATAATTCTCCAACATCCGCCTGTGTTTGTATGAAATGGAAACATATGTGCTTCCTGAGCCATCTTTACACCAGCAAATACTGCCTGTTCAGCCCTCTTTCATAAAACTTCCCAAAATAAGTACCCACATAATAAAGTTAAACCAGTGCATACCTTAATACAGATATCCTTAGTTTAAATTTCAATACTGAAAGTGATAGTTACAAAAGCTGATCCCTCCCCTCAGTCGCTGTACCTGGAAACATCCAAAATCAAAGTGTCAGAAAAACACTCACCCTCCACTGAACAGCTCTCCTCTGTGTGTTTTGGTTGTAGCACTTGTCTCACAACATAAACACTTCACCAATACATCATATTCTGTGTTGAAAACCTTCCAGCAGCACCACAAATGGAACTCCAACGCATCGAATGGTGATACAAATGAGTGCTGGCACTACTGTATACGAAGGGAGGTGCATGTCTTCATGGTGCTGCTATGCTAACAATAGTCATGTGCTAAAATGGTATGGGTGTTTGACTGATTTACTGCACGCTAAATCTTTTGCATATGCTAAAGCCTTTCCTAGCAGGTGTTAGAGAATTAATTACACTTCACTAAACAGTAGATCAAACTGTTGATGAATTTAGTTGAAAAAGAAAACAAGTTAGCAGAGTTTGAAACAATACTCCATGACAGTATTAGTGCTCTGATAAACATGAGAAAATGTTTCCATTTGTCCTCCCCCAAAATGGATTAGTAAAATTATCAGCATTCATTATTAAAAACCTTTCAACCTGCAATGGCTGAACAAGCTCAGAGCAAGCAGTAATCATTACTTTGAATGAGGAATATTAATAATCTGGTTTAATTTTCACCACATGGTTGCAGATGGCTGGTCCAAAAATATCAGTGTATCGAGGATGCAATGGTTTTATTTATTTACAGTGTTATGTCTCAGTCAAAAAGTTTAATTTATTTCAGTCTCATTCAGAATCTCATTTCACAAACTCTTTACTCATCAGTGTTTTTAGTTATAGTTTATATTACCCTCTGCATTCATTTTTGCCCCTGCATAAAGATGGCTGCAGCAAACAACTAGCTTTTTGCTACATGAGCTGTCTGGCTGAAGGGATGGCTCGGTCAGTCCAGTAGTTTGGTGCAGACTTAAATGTTGCATGTATTGACATGACATTTGGTACAGACATTTGTGGCCCCCAGATGAATCCTAATGACTCAGTGAGTCCCTTGCGGCAGGGGTAACAAACTACCTGCGGGCAATTTTCGACCCACGACATGATGTCAAAAATATAATATAATACGACACACGAGACTACTGTTAATGTTAAAGGGTGCTCACGTTGATTGGTCACGTGATCAGTGATCTCTATAAACGCAGATCAGAAGAACCAACCAGTATTTGACACACATAGATTTACTTGGACAGTCCACCCAGTATATTAACAGTCAGGGGACTTGGCGCCCCTGCTGTTGTGAAAACAGAATCACAGGTGAAAACATCCAAAACGTGAGTTGTGTTTCTTGGGCAACTATATAAAACTTACTGCTGACCAAAGTAAACAGAGCAGACACATACAGTAGGATACATAGAGAGGAGCAGAAAGAGGCGGGGCAGCGTGTGAGACAAAGGTGTAGGTGTGTGTGCGCGTGCGAGAGGAAAAAGCAAGTAAACAATAAAACTAAAAAAAGGTTAGAGAATTAAGTAGAATTAAAATGGTGAAATAAGAAATGACATATAGAAATATAAATATACTCCTCCACAGTTCATTCTGTGGGAAACAATAAAGTTCAACCTGTTCCCAATAACTAGCGTAGGCTGCTCTGGTTTAAGTTGTGTCTCTAAGAGAGAGAGAGGAATATGTTGCTCATGTTGCCTAAACTAAACTGCTGTCAATTCATAATTCCTTAATTAATTAATTTTTAATACTTAATATACATTGTTGTTAAGAAAAGTGAAATAAATAAGGCTACAATATAAATATATATTACTTTTTGTAGTTGTTTCATATCAATTTATTTAACCTACCCATTAAAATAAAGACACAACTCTATGTTTTTCTATGTATTTTGTTTGGTGCAAAAAAAGGTCAAAAGTGTCTGCAAATGCGTACAAGGGGTTGATAAAAAGAGAGCAGGTTTCAGGCCTTCATTTGTTGTTTGGAAGATGATATAAATGGATATGGTAGTCATGACATTTTCAGAATATTGTGCTTTCTTGTAGAACTCAAATGTTGAAGTGGCCCTCCCACAAGATGACAATAGCAGCAGTGGCCCCAAGCCTATTTGACCTTACTGTCTAGCACTATGAGCAGGTTGACATTTGTGATTTTGTGTTAAATGTAAGGATTGATATTGGATACATTTGACATGACACTTGGTGCAGAAATTCATTTCAGCATATTTCAGCATGCTAATGCACTACACTAAGATGGTGAATATGATAAACATCATATCTGCTGAATATTGTCTTGTTAACATTGTCACTGTGAGCACTACTGTGCTGTGCTTTGTACAGAGCTGCTAGTGTGGCTGTAGACTCAGTCTCAGTACTGCACACTTGCTGAAATAGTGTTATTCCTCACTCCTTTCCTCAGGAGCAAAATATTATGTTATTTAAGCCAGTGTGCATGACTACCGTAGGCCTCATGTTTCAAAGGTAGAGTAGCTTATAACACACTATGTTCCTGCAATACTAAATTCCAGCAAGGTGACACCTATAATGACTAGAGTGATCATACAGTATCTATTTATGTTACTACATCTGCTGTTGGTACACTTGCATCACAATCACAAGGGCTCATTCTTCAATATTCATTGTACTGCATAATCCTATTCTTATTATCCAGACCACTTGCAGGAGCATTTCCTGATAGCTCTACGGAAATCAGATCACTGCTTGTTCGACACTTGTCCACATTCAAATCAGCTGTGACGTTTTGGCCCCCTGCCTCAGTGCCTGACTGACTCTAATTATAGCCACTCTTCACCGGGGAGCGGAGTGCCTATTAAATGTCTTATTGCAGAGATAATGAAAATATTTTGCATTAGCATAAATAGGAATGGCAGTGAGATGAAGCCCTGTGATTGGGAAGAGCATATAGAAGAGTGAATAATGCTTAGGCTCGTTATGAAAATGCCTGCACTGACTAAAAATCGGCCTTCAGACCGCAGTTTGTGCCTTCACAGCAAATAAGATTCATTGTGAGCACATTGAGAAGCTGCTTGAGAGAGGGAGGATTTTGGGAAGCTATTTAGGGGGCACATAATAAGTTCCAAAATAAGCAATTTTATAGATTTTACAATAACAAATTGACTACTTGAAGCATTCTCTCTCAGTTTTATAGACAATAAGGCAATCAGTTACTGGACAATAATGAAGACTGTAAAGTAACAGAGGAAAAGAATGTGTGACATGAGTTCGAAGTCAACACAATCAGCATAGTAACAATGCATCCCATCCATTGGCTCTTCACACTGCAGAAAAGACAATCATGTGTTCCCTAAAAAACAAGACTAAGTCTAGAGTCTAGAGCCAGGCTAGAAACTCTATGAGGCTGTACTAAATGTAATGTCAGCAGGCTTATATGCTCACAATGACCATGCTAATATGCTGATGCTAGTAGTTGTATAGATTTTTACCATGACAACATTTGATAATTAGCATAAAATCACTAGATGTCCCATCAGAAATAGTTTTTAAGCCAAAATTGTACGCTACACTTTCAGACCCTGGCTGTTTGCCCTTTATGTTTTAACAAGGTAGAATATTTTAGCCAGCGGGCATTTGGATTCGACTGCTGGTCGCTTTAACTTTACTGACTTTAAGTACTTTTAGTGTGGACCTTGCACACAGGGCTTTTGGCTTATTTTTTGATTGGTTTTATGCTCTTCTTCATTTTTTATTTTTACAGATTGTTTTTATTGTCTTTTATCTCTGTAAATGTGTTTTGGCTATATAGTGCTATAGAAATAAATGGCATTATTATTATCATTATTATTACTATTATTATTATATCATCAACATCATCAGGATTATCTTCTTTTCTGTGGACTACGAATGTCTGTACAACATTTTATAACAATCTTACCAATGGTTGTTGAGTTGGTATATGAACATATTTATAAATATCTTAAGGTTTTGCCACCTGTGTGTTTCCTTCTCTTTTAGCTGGGCTTCATTTGCAGTGGCAGCTGAGGAGAGACAGGAATTGAAGGCAAGAGACATGAAGGTTGGAATCGAACCTCGGCCACTGCAATAAGGACTGCACCTTAGTACATGGGATGCATGCTCTGGCCAGGTGGGCTAATGGGACGCATATGCATTTCTTTTAATGCATCAGTACATGTAATTAGTATGTTGAAGGGGGAGCAAAGGGATAATGTTCTTACAGTTAATTATTGTAAGGCTGGGCCAAGCTTGAGCAAGTACTACAACTACTACAAACTCACAAGGCGCACACACACACACACACACACACACACACACACACACACACACACACACACACACACACACACACACACACACACACACACACACACACACACACACACACACACACACACACACACACACACACACACACACACACACACACACACACACACTTTCTTTTGATAGGAATATGTATTGCTGGCATAGAATAGGATGTAAAGAGAAGAAGGGAAGAGAAATCAGAGTGAAAATAAGTCATTTACCAAGTATATTTAAAACATTACCATCATTAAAACTGAGGAGCAGTTTCGCTTTACTTTGATCACTGTGGAGCGCTGAACCGCGACTAACAGCTTGTTAAATAAAGAATCTGTCGACCACAGAGCCATCAATCCCCCTGACAACGTGGCAGCAGACAGACAGGTAGCAGTTACTCGGTATAGTATCTGTTTCCACCATCTCTTATCCCAACTGTCCTGACAATGTGTGGACATGGAAGAATTCCTCTGTTCAAACAAACATGAGGGCTCAGAGTAAACAGAGCAGGACCGGTGGAGCTAAGTGCAAATATGCTGATGACAAAAAATATAACTAATATTACTGCAGCGACGAGAAGATGGCTTACATCTGATAACTGGATGAGACGCAGTTTTTCAAACGATCATCACAGTGAGACATGTATGTTGAGAAGAGTCAGTGCACATAACTATGACAAATGAATTATTATTCAGAAAACATTCAGAAAACATTCTCACTGTTTAAGTTTTTTTTTAGATAAAGCTCAACAGGGAATCCCAAGGAGAAAAGTATTCAGAAATGATCACTTAACTTAAATAACGATGAAGAGTCTGACTTCCATATGGATGAACAGAAAGACAGTTCATTCTTGATCTTGGAAACAACATGAACAAACTGTAAGCTCAACTTTTACATCAAATATGGATTAAAGGTCCCGAGAATTGTGGAAAGTTTGAAATTCTATTTCCATGGCAACTGAGCAAACTTAACACGCTGATGAAGACTGCATTATAGAGTGGAAAGCTCCAGAGCAAACAGACCTTGAGTTAAGATTGATTTTCAGTTTTTATACTATATTATGTAGTGAACAAACCGACACAATAGATAACTTTGAGAAATCCTAATTTCATTTAATACCCATGATTCCAAATACACTACTGTTGAATCAGAAGCTACAATACATTATATTTCTGTTTTTCTTTCTTTTTACCTTGATAGAAATTGCTGCATTAAAACCAGTTTTGCAAAGGCGTCCCTAGTGGTCCAGATGTATGCCATGTAACTATCAAATAACTTACAACCTACCAAATAAATAAAAAGGGTCTAGAACAGGAGCAGTGTAGGATTTGGTGGCATCTAGCGGTCAAGTTGCAGATTGCAACTCCCTCGTTTCACCCTGCCCTTCCAAGTGTGAATGACAAACGGCAGACTTCGTGGAAGGCGACCGGTGGCAACTGTGGATATAAACGGCTCATTCTAAGGTCAGAAAAACATAACCAATCCTATAATCAGGTGATTATACACTAATGAAAACATACCTATATATATATATATTATACTCTATTTCCGCCAATAGATCCTCCTAAATGTTACACACTGCACCTTTAAATCTCTTGAGCCACACAAGTCACTGTTGCTGCCCTTCTCTTTGAGGTGATCATATTTTTATTGATTTCAGGTAAATCCATCTTTGTGCCCCTCAAAAGTACATGTATAGAACTATTTATAGAGTTTCTGCCTGGCTCGGCAGGCTAGGCTATACGCAACCTCACAGCCATGATACCCGCTCATGAACTTTCTTGTTCTATTAATTATACCTCCTGTTCTCCTCTCCATCAGAAACAGAATTTTACAACTTATGATCTCTTCAGCTCCTTTTTCTCCCTACTTGTTCCCACTCTGTTTTTCTTTCTCATTGCCCTTGTCTGAACTTGTCAGTTCATATTTTACATAATCTATTCCTTTACCCACCTCAACATCCTGTTTTTACACGATTTGCTTGAACATACAAATGTATTTTGGACAAACCGCTGCCATTCATTTCATCTTCATCCCTTTCACCTTTTCTATTTTCTTTTGCTGCTGTCCCAGCTCATGTCCCAACGCAACAGCTGCTGCCCCACTCCTCCCCACCTCCCACCACGACGCTTCCCAGACAGACACATGGGTTACAAAGCAGCCCTGACAGTTAATTGCAGTGCCATCAAGTAGCCAGATTGGGATTCTTCAGCCCAGATGAGCTGTTCTATCTTGATTGTGGCTGTATTTTGGGAGGGTGGGGTGGAGGGATGGTGGTGTAATAGAGACGTCCATCACAACCAATCAGACGGCAGACGGAGTGGCGTCCACCTCTGTTGCTACTGGTGATGCCAGTAGCAAACCCCCACCCCCCGCCCTCAAGAGACAGCTTTGGGACATTTTGTTGCTATGGCAACATTGAGATGAGGCCATCTTTGGCTTTAAATAAGCCCCCACTCTTGTCCATTGCAATAAATATAGCCAAAAAGCAGTGGGATTTTATGATAGTATTTGCAAAAGAAGGAGATTAGAATGTTTCCTGCAAGCAATACCTCTTCTGAAAGTGGGTCTGTGTGTGCGTATGACAGAAGAGCAGCTTTTAGCCGGACAGCGAGGGACTCGGCATGGAGACCGACAGCCTGGCATGCTAATGGAAGACAAGTCTACACTGCATTCACATTCAAAACACTTCACAGCATCTGACGGGCCCCGTCTCAGGGAGGGGAAGGGGTTTTGTATGTGTGTGTGCGTGCAAGAATGTGTGTGTGAGTGTGTACACAAGTATCAATGGGACTTGAATCAAAGCCGGCAAGAAAGGACAAAAGATAGAAACTGTTTAAATAATTAACAAGCCAAAGAAAAAATTAAATAATGGAAATGGGGTGCCATAATGTTTCTACAAGAGAACAAGACTTGTTGACAAATCTGTTTATAAGAGGTAAGAGGTAGAAGGTGTAACACCCACAGCACAGCATACTGAAACACAGTTCATAATGTATAGAGTAATACAAAATACATGTCATTCGGGGGCATCCTGGTAGCTTAGAGCTCTAAGATGCTGACTATGTAATTGCCAAGACTCCAGTTAGTCTCTCTCTGCCTTCGTATCTCTTTCACTTCTCTACCATCACTGTCAAACAAATTCAAAAATGCCTGAAAAATACAAAAAAAATAAAAATTCAGTCAAGCTCACTTTTTTATATTTTCATCCAAAGACTCATGGTGTGTGAGCTTCGACCGGTATTGTAGTATTGTTTCTGAAAACTGAAGTGCCTATAATATCATCTAACCCCTGTCTCAATGCATTTCCTGTCTGTAGCTCCACTATCTCAAATCAAATCAAATAAAAGGCAAAATGTCAAAAAATATCATAATATCTAATATTTTAAAAAAAACAATGAAAGACCGCACTGATAGATAATTTCAAGTTATTTTGAATACATTTTCCATATCATGAAATATAGCATATTGATATGTATCAGAAAATATTCATTATTGTGACATTGTTGTCAACAATATGGCCAACCCTCGTGACAGCATCACTGGCAAAACACAGAACCCATACCTGGTCACTGATTGTAATGTCAACAGGTGAGCATATTCCATAGATTGCCTGCTTACATGAAACTGCAACATTCAAATGTTTTTGATCAGAAATCTGCTCTGAAACTTTAGTTGAAAGATGGTGAAGAATAATGATTCTAGAAGTTATCAATCTGTGTTCCTGGAATTTCATCAGGGTCTAAGAGATACTCTCCGATTTGTAGATAAAGAAATGGAGGGATGATGGAGTAAACTTCCAAAGATTTCCTTTATTCGCATTTATTTAAGACGGACAAATATCTTCAGGCAGTGTCTGATTTATGTCTTTTACCAGATTCTCTATAAATCATTAGACAAAGTAACTGTGAAACAGGATTCATAGATTATACAGCTTAAGATGCAATGACAATGTGGTAGAGACAGACAATGAGTGTGACAGAGATAAAAACAGAGACAGACACGACCACGCCCACACAAACACACTTGAGGCCGACTGACGAGCATATATTGATTCAGCTGAGAAAATGCTTCTAAATGCCATGCAGCGATACCAAATTACACCCTGATCTGACACAGCAGGAGCCTCTGACATTTAATATGACTAAATCAAACCACTGGCTCCCACGTTTAATTTAGGTAATATACTGCATTAATCCAGGTGATGAAAAGTGGTAACAACACACCAGTGAGCATGAACAAATCAAATATACCCCTCAGTCTTTGAACGTAATAAGACCCTTTTGCTCCAACTCACTTAGAATGGTTATACTGGTATATCTGTGGTACTGCTGTCTCTGACTATAGATTGTCCTAGTCTACTGGTAGTTTGTTAGTTCAAGGCAAGTTCCTGTTAGTTCAAGGCATTAAGTCTATTTTTCTAGTTTTAATATTTATATATATTTATGATATTAATTCAATAATACATATTAGTAGTCGCTCAACTCTCGTTCTGGTGCTCACTGAAAAGTGACTCTTCTCGTCGGCTATTAGGGGTCAGCCCTATTCTTTGGCGTCTAGGCTCTGACCTTGTCACTCCCCACAGCATTAAGTTAAACCTGTGTACGGGGATGATAATAAATCCCAACCCCTTCAAGAGAAATTAGAATCAGAGCCTGAAGGAGGATGCTTGGGTGGATCTGTGCTGATTAAATTTTATACGTGAGCAGTGGTGATCCTTGCATAAACTGAGCGTGACAGCATGAATAGAGCCCTTCATTGTTAAGCGCACTCTGCGTAGCTGAGTACGACATGTCTCTTAAAAGTTTAGCAGCCCAACTCCAGTTCTCTACCTGAACTTACTCCCCTGCTTCACTCCACCAACCTTCCATGTCTACGCCTGCCACTACTCATGCTTCTCCTATGTTTTCCATACGCAACTGCAAACCAAAGCATCTATTTAAACCTGAGCCCTTCATTGTGTATTGGCTGTGAGCTTTGTCAAAACGTTTCTGAATGCAGAGCAGTACTGTGGCCAAACGGATCGAGTGCAGACACTGACGAAGGACTCGCAGCTGTTGCTGCTGTGCTGTTGACGTGCTTGTGCTGTGCAGCCCATGTAGACAAAGAGTAGCGTCAACATTACTCTCCAAACAATCTTCTGGATGACAGTGGGAGGAGAGGAAGAAGGAGAAAGCAACCGAACTGGAAATAAATCTCACAAAATGACTGAACTGTTAGATGACGATGGATTAGAGGATAGCACCGAAGGCTGTGTGAAATTTGAATTAATTTGTGCCCACTGCGACTGACTGCGGTGTTTGTGGGCTTAGTATATGATTCATGAGGTATATGTGATCTTCATACACAGTCACTTTGGTAACACTTAGGTATTAGGTGTATTTAAGCCCAAACCTGTAGTATGATGGACTAATTTAAAGTAAAACTAGCCTCAAGACTGCAGTCAGTTCCAACAATACAGCATAAACAAACCCGAGAGGCAACGTCTCACTAAGCAGTGAATTATAGGCTACAACCCAATTTGAACCATCAAATTACAACAACAACAACAACAACAAAGTATAAAAAACCCCAAATAAAGTTAAAGCCTTTCAACAAAATCTCCAAAGGAAAACCAACTCAGAAACTCACACTTTTATCAGTGTTAGATTTGCATTGCTGGGGCCGGCCACTACAGCAACATGTATCACTTCACTGAAACTTGGCTTCAAAGACGTGAACACTTCCTACCCCATGAGGGATTCACAGATCTGCAGCAGCATTTATTACCCAAGAAGCACACGTGCCTATAAAATGTCAGAACACAGCAGAGAAATACAGGCACCAAAAAATAATATCCATCCTGCTTTGGATCTCAAGTTGCACATGTGCTCCTTTTTTAATTTACCAGATACAATAGCCTCAATCTATTTTTAGGAGCAACTGCTGCTGAAATATTAAAAGTATGGACCTCTGTGGCAAAACCCAAGTATACAATAGCACTTTATGCCTCATTAGGAGGTGGAGAGAGGAATCCGTACTACCCACCGACACTGAAAAGAATCACTCCAGTTCTGCTCCGGCCCACGCTTCCCTGGCTGGGTCCACTGAGGCTGACACGAGACAGAGTTTCTTCTTGTTTGGAGCTGACAATGTGGGAAGTGAAATACATGCAATGGAAATGTGTTTGGGTTGTCCCATTTGTCCTACTTGATGGTTTTCCTCCACAGCAGATTGTTTTTTGTGCTTAACGCCTTGGTTCACAAAGTCACACAATGCTATAATGAGGACACAAATCATATACTTAAGTAATACTCAACTAATTCATGACTCGTGATGATTTAACGCATTAATTAATACAGGATGTATCATAAATTCCTGTTGCTCACCACTAACAAATGATCAAGTCACTGTGACCTTTTGTGATTAGTTCACACCTAATAAATCATCAGTTAATTCATGTAAATTCAGTTACTGTATACTATTTGGTAAAAAGTTTGCCTTATCAATTTTAACAAACAATTTTTGGTGCCAAAAATCCCAAAGATATAACAGTGCATTACTCAACTCTGGAGCTCTGCAGAGGTTTTTAGATACTTTTAGCAGATTGTTTTGGTTTTACACTTTATTTACACATTTATTGTATAATTGATTGTGGGCTGCCGTCCAGTAAAAAGCTGTTTCCAGCAATAAAGCTCTGAATAACCCACTGCATGCTACCTGTTCAGCAACAAACAGCAGACAGAGTTACCAAGATGTGCTGGAGCAATATATCCAAATATTTTTTTCAGGTTGGTTGAAGCCACCTCAAAGCTAAAAGGAAAGTAAATATTGTACTTAAATCTATAATGTGGCCAGAAAATGACTCCAAAAGAATTCTCCATCTCTAACAAACGCAGAAGCACATTTTTACATATCACAGGATAAAATATTCATTGAAGAGCAATGATGCGGCATTGGGAAGCACCAACTTTGATGATCTTTAAAGCAAAGAATTGTGATCAACGGGTCAGTCTATCTCAGTGATCCCCACCCACTGAGTCAATCTGCATCAAAAAGATCTAACAGTTGAGCATAAACAATGCTGTACACCAGTTCGAAGCATTTAAATTCATATAAGTCTCTTTCAGGTCATATACATAAAGACCACAAGTTATCGGACTGCCTACTACTTATTGTAAGTCTTTGATAATGCAACCAATCTCATGCCTGATACCACTGCAATGTTATTACAGTCTGCTGAAGGATAAAAAGACAACATTACATAAATCTTTTAAGGTTAAATAAAAGTCAAAGTAAAACCGTAAAAGACAACACCAAACTATCTTTGGGATTTGATGGTAACCATATATTGTGTTAACTCTGTGCATGGATTTTTTTTAACTCTTGATGCATGTACAGTAGATTCTTTGATTACACACAAAGCTGTCTCAGATTAGGCAGGGATTAGAGCTGTGCTGCCCACACGGACTGGGCCAGCTGGGGCGTAATGTGAGACCTGAGAGACTGGCAAGCTCAAAGGGTTTCAGTGACAAACAGATGGAGAATGGGGAGCGGGCTGATATCAAAATCCTACACATCCAGCTCTGGAATGGAAGTAGGGGGTTGTTTCTTTCCACAGCCCACATCACTGGTAAAACTGCTACTAAAAATCAGCAGAGACTGTATAATCAGTAGACTCCATTGACACTGGCTGGTCAACACCATTCACTCCTTAATAAGATAATTATGATAGGAAAAAACAATGCAATTTAGTCTAATTTCCCCAGAGTGCATCAATACATTATCATTTTATTATTAAAAATGAGTGCTTTATATCATAATGAAGTATCTAAATAGCAAAAAAAAATCTACCATGCTCCAACCTAATGGCCTTTACACTTACATGCACAAGAAAAATGTGCATCCAGAATTAGAGATCAGAATTTGTCTTCAGACCATTGCTATATATACTGACAATAAATGAATTGTAATGCACCAAATAAATACACATATGCCATATATGAGCCTATTAAAAGTTTCGGGTATTGCCCAGACATGATGAATTCACATGAAAAATTCTAGCTCAGTCTGTGATGTTTGTATTATTATATATATTATTATTGTATTGTAGAACAAAAGTCTGTCTTGAACAAAATAAAATAAATTCATAAATTCAAGCTCATGTTATCTAACACCTAAAGAAATGATTACACCATACAGTACAAAGGTTTTAAACTTACAAAGAAAAAGAAATACTGAAAGTATTTAACTCCATTTCTGACTTTTCTGACTTATTTACATCTAGCAACCTTATCATTCATTTGGAGCCGTTTTCTGGCCACCTGGCGAATATAAGTCCAATAATCAAGCTCTGTTTTTGGTCTCTACCACCTCCTGAGGGAAGTATCTGGCTCTTTAGCTGTTAAATGCTCCACTTTGTTCACCTGCTAGATGTTAACTGTGTCTGTCTGCCGTTTTGCTGCTGAGTTGTAGGTTTTTTAAAACATTTTTTTTTTCTGTAAACAGCTGCCTGCTGTGAAAAAACAACGATATATAAGCAGTGAGAGTGAACAGTAAAGTTCCAAACCGGACAGCAAGCAACAATTCAAACTACTGTTACTGCTTATAACACAACACACACACACATGTTCACTGAGACAGGGACAAAATCCCATTGTGCTGATATTGCTCTTGACAATATCAGCACAGTGACTAATACTCTCCTACCTTCCGAGGCTGAGGCCTATGCAGACACCAACACTTTCCAAACACGTGCTCAACATCTCTGCTCCTCTTTAATTAGGCCAAAATCAACAGAGGTGAAGCTTTTGAAGTCTGCTCCGGTGCGTTCATCTATACTGTCCTAATCTATACTGTACCATTTGACTATAATGACCCATATCCAGCAAGATTTTAGGAGCAATTTTTACGGGACGGTAGAGAGATTTTTCTCATCTCATTGTAATTCAAAGTGTTCGTGTTCACAGCTTCCTTCTATCCTCTCAGCCCTGATCCTCTCACTACTGCCACTGCACACATGCTATATTTGATGAAATCAACGTTAAAAAAACACAGATTAAATTTATCAGGAACAGCTTTCTGGGCTGGATTTAGCCACCAAACCTTCGGTGAACTATCAATGTCCCTGCTACACAGAGAAAACAGCTTTGTTTTTATTTCCTCCCACTTCTTGTGAATCAGGCAGGTTGAGACAGGGACAATTTTAGAATTATAAGAAGGGTGACATTTGGACAAAGTGTCCCGTCTAAGAATGTGAAATGAGCGTGAAAGGTTGCACATCATACTAATTTACCATCCTGCCCAGGCAGAATATACTGTAGATACATTGAGTAATCTGGCTAATGAGCACAGGGAAATTGCTTAGATAAAAAAAAAAAGAAACTCAGCAATCTCTTTTATATTGTAATTTGAACTGAGTGTCAATTTTCCCCCTATAGACTGAGACAGTTTTACGGACCATAAAACTGTCTCTGACTGATATGAAAAATGCATGATAGTTAGGCTCAAAGAAGCAAGGCCGTCTCTGAAATGTTGACAACCTGGAGATGCAAGTTATTCAACAATAACTTGATACCATGAAACTACAATGCCTTATGACAAAAGCGAAAATGACATGAAAAACAAACAAACACCAAACAGCCTTAGTTTCTACAGAGAAACTGCTGAATAAACCACATTGTGAAACTAATATACTGTAAATCCTCATTGTGAAGATTCATTATCCGACAATGTGCACATTAAAATCTTCTGATTCTTTGCAGTTAATGCCTAAGTAATACAGTTGCCATCAATATCAAGATGGTGATCATATTTCTTTATCTGCTAAACACAAATCACATTTCAATTTCTAACTTGCACTGTTAGGCATTTTATCAAAAATGATAACATGATTTTGATTTCATTTCAATTTTTTTCCCAATCAATACATTCAGTCTTTGCTGCTAGAAAATTGTGAGAAAAGCTCTCCGCTCATTCCCAGGGCTGTTCATGAGACAAATTTGCTTTCATCTCATAAACAGTCCAAAATATATTCAATTCAAAATTACATAAACAAAAAAAAAGCAAATTCTTCCCAGTTTAGCTAGAATACCTTTATATACCTTTTTACACCTTTTTACATTAACACACCACTCTGATCTTCCTGCCTTTTCTGCACAGTATGCATCTTCTTACATTTCACTCTGGAGCTGGTATGTCAACTTTGTTTTCCTGTTCACATGAGAAACAAGGATTACTGCTTTCCTGGGGTTTCTGACTTTGTAGTGAAAACTGACTGACATCAACAGTCAACCCACCATCCTTTTACCACATCAGCACTGTCACAGATAAACCACAATGTCAAAGAAACCACAGCCATGTCAGCTTTGTCTCTTTAGTGCCGTACCATCCAAGTCTGCTGCTGTGACAGCCCAGGCCTGTGACATAAGGGCGCTCTCCCTGAGAGTGACTTATAGGGAATTCATTTTGTCAAAGTGTCAGTTGCATCAAACATCCAGCCACAGCAGTGTGTCAACACTCAGGAGGACAGCTATAGAGACTGAATGACAGATTCTCCTGGAGACTCCCAAGATGCTTGGTCAGATGCTTTTTCTGTAATGTGCTCTTTTCTTTGCGTATTTCCTGTGCAAATGTCTGTATCAAAAAAGGTCCAGTTTGTAACATTTAGGGGCATTTATTGACAGATATGGAATATAATATTAATGGGTATGTTTTCATTAGTGTGAAATCACCTGGAAACAAGAACTATTGTGTTTTTGTTACCTTAGAATGAGACGTTTTTATCTACAGAAGGAGCGGGTCCTCTTCCACAGAGTCTGCCATGTTGAACTGCCTGTTTCTACAGTAGCCCAGAACAGACAAACCAAACACTGGCTGTAGATAGGGCCTTTTACATTTTACACTTATTTTGCAGCAACAGTAGTTTCTCCTACACACTTGTGTAACCCATGTATTAAAGTAGTTTGTTTATTTAACCAATAATACATGTTAGTGTTCTTGTTTTGTTATTATTTTGCATGTATATTCTTTTTGGGGGTACTTTTGTTTTGTTAATTGTATTTTTGTTGTGTGACCTTCGACCTTTGACATTGTCACTGTCTGTGAATTTGTGCTATCCTTGGCGCTGCTAAGAACAGGTAGGACTATACTAGTGCTCTTGTCAACAGTGTGTTAAAATGTGGTAAAAAACCTCACTTTGTACAGGTCACATATGTCGTCCTTTTTTGCCATAATATTCGCTTTAGTGTGTATAAGTAATTTTATGTGACATGCTAGTTTACCGATCTCAAGCTGGGGAGCACACAGGTGGTTTCTCATGTGGCCCACTGTCTGTCTGTCTCTCTCTCTCTCTCTCTCTCTCTCTCTCCTTTAAAAGGTATAATGTGATGTTACTGTACTGATATTACTGTGTTATACACAGATATGTGCGCTCCTCCTTTGTCATTTAAATTTGTTATGTATTGAAAATGTCTATATTCTTGTACACAGTGTGTATTTCTAGGGTTATGTTCCTATTTTAATGTAGCATTAAATCATAAGGTGAAAAAAATTGCTGCTAGTGGGTGGGAAAACTGCTTTCGAAGAGGCACTGTAGTTGTAACTAAAACTATCAAGATATTTTTGTTTCGTTGCTTTCAATGGAAGAGTAAATGTAGTGAAAGGTCGGTGGTACACATGTCATGTCTCAGTTGTCTGCAAGCACCGTTGAGGACAGGTATGCCTGTAGAAACCTGATACTGCAAAGTAACTGCACTCATATTAATGTGTTATACACAGAGAATAACCCCCTCCCCCCCCATACAGAATTTCTACAGAATGGATTGTTGAGCCAGACCGGCTACACGACACTTGATGCCTATAAATCCGATAACTGGTCCTTTTTGGTTCATTTTAGCAACTATGATTTGTGTTATCTTCTTTCTGGTACTTGAAGCAGGAGGCAGGGCCATTTCCCTTTTCTTTGTCCCAAAATAATCTGTGCTCCAACACTCAATTGTCTTATTTTCTGTTTTTTAATGTGAAGTTGGCACTCTCTAATACCAGGCTGTATGGTTCCAACATTTTTATCGCTTCAAGCTATGTATTGAGTGGTTTTCTTATTAAAAAAAACTATGCCATTTTTCTTGCCAAATCCTCACTGGGCAAGAATATCTCAGTCAAATGCTGCCATGAATCACCTACTGTACAATGAAGTGGCCTATAATGAAGAGCAGTTACATTCATATGATAATATTTAGTAGTTACTGAGAAAAATGTGAAGAAATTATCAGAAGCATCCATTCTAATATGACAAGATGTTTTATGAACTCACAGGGGCATTTTCTTCTTACAGTAAGTGTCAATTAGGTTTTTTTCCTCTGGAGATATACAGTACTCCGTTTGCTACTTATTACCTCTTATACCATTACAGTGTTCCTCCCTTTACAGTTATTACCTATCACACTTTCCTCACAGTTATTTCTGCTTTGCCTTCACTAACACAAAAAAAAAAAACTCATCTTCATTCCCTCACTGGCAAGGAATCCTTTTACCCAAATTTATTTTGTGACCTAAACTAAAGATGACAGGGATAGCACCACTGTAATAGATTTTCTTCCTTCTGAGTTTCATTTGTCACACACATTATTCAGACCACGTTTAGAGATTAGCAGGGATCACACACACTTTGCAATCTAAATATTTGAGAGAGGTTAAAGTAGAAAGTTAAACCGTAGTCAATTATGAGTTGTTGAAAGTTACATGAAATGATTGTGTCTGTGTATGTATAGGTGTGATATAGCACTTTGTCTGTGTGTGTGTGTGTGTGTGTGTGTGTGTGTGTGTGTGTGTGTGTGTGTGTGTGTGTGTGTGTGTGTGTGTGCGTGTGTGTGTGTGCATGTGTATGTAGGGATGAGGCAAAGGCTTTCAGACAATCTGCTCCATTCACCCCCTGCTGGGCCACCAGCCCAAATCCATTTACATCCCTGAGCTGGTGTAAAGGCTGACAGCCAGCCACGCGCGCGCACGCACGCACACACACACGCACACACACACACACACACACACACACACACACACACACAGAGTACAGAGTACAGTATATACAGTGTAAAATCCTCCCATCCAGGTTTTAGTGCACACAGGTACACACCTCTGTTTGTCTGGGTAACTAGGAACATTCAGTGTTGTGAGTTTGAATCTGTGTCATGACCTTTGTCACATGTCACTCCCCGTCACTCTCGTGCTTCTTCTGGTTCTATCAAATCAATACATCTACTGTGAAATATATGGCTTCGTAAAAAAAACACTGTCTAACCCATCTCTGAAATAATATCCCCATGTAGAATTTCCTGCACTTTTATCAAATATGTTTAACCAATTGGCACATTACATCAATAGGTCAAAGACAGTAGATACGCCTACTCAGAAAATACAACACATGAACACTCAATTACCATCCCACCACGCACTACCCACACACACACACATACACATACAGTCAATACTGTGAGGCAAACACACGCAGGCCCTCATTAAGCTTTCACGCTCACCTCAAGCCTCCGTGGTTGACTGACGCTGCTGGCTTATGCTGGATTAACAGACCAAACATTGGAGTCTGGCAAAGGACTTCCTCAAACAGCGAATGAACACCTTGTCATTTGAAAGTAAACACATAGGATTAAGTAGAGGAATGGAGGCGGAGTCTGGCAGTGTCAAAGACAAGCCTGTTGACAGGTGAAGTGATCATTAACTAGAGCGGCCTCCGCAAAAGGATCACTGAACTTTTACTGATTTCATAGAACAAGCGTCGTTATACTGCCAAAGCTTCTATCGCTTAATGGAATATTTTTATTTTTAGCCTTTATTAAAAAAGCTGTTTGAATTACATGAGCAGCGGTGTGACAGTTTAGAGGGAGGCTCATAAATAAAACGTTTTAATTTTATTGGAGTGACAAATGCAATATTGAAGCCTTATCGCTTCTTCCTCCAAGAAACACAAAGATGCTGCTCCGCTTCCTCTTATGCTGTAAAATTTTCCTTTAACACCCTAACTGTAAACTAAAAAGCATTTTCAATCTTTTGTCAGTGAGATGGTGTTAACTTCAATACGTTACTCAGCAGTCAATCTTCTAATGTGGAGGCATATGAAGGTAAACAGAATATCACTCAAAGGACTGTAAATCCCAAAAGAGGATTAAAAACCAAGATGAGAAGATGGGAAACAGGGCACAAATGACATTAAAGCATAAAGGACACTAAGAACTGAAAGAGAAGAATATGAATAAAACAGTCAGTAAACAGTTCATCTCCTGCAGCTATACAGTTTGTTTCCACTGCATCTTAAGCATGTTTAACATTGCATTTATGCAACAAAATGTCAAATTTGATTTGAATGCATGAAATGATTGGGCTACAGGTGGAACATTCATAGTGTGAGTCAGAGTACTTCACCACAAGAGAGTAGAGTGGGAGTAAATAGCGATAGTTAGCTTGTTTTGGAGCTCAGGGCTATTTCCTGGATTCCTATGTGCTCTCTTCCTCTCTCCCTCTTTGCCATGAGCTGGCTGATCTGACAGGTCATTGACCTGCCCAGTGGTCTGAGGTATGACTCACTCATCAGCTAAATCCCCCCCCCCTTTCCAGGGCAGCAGACCACCCTTGCAGCTCCTGCTGCACCAACACTCGTAAATTCCAAACTATATGCACTACATGGATAGATGAAGACAAAAAATATCCAACTACTAAGCTCGTATAATGCAACTACGTCCTAATTACGCTCAAACACACAGATTTCATAAATAACTAGTAATGATGAATCAGTATTCTGGTGGTTGAGCTCCGGCAGACTTTAGAGGTTAGAGACTATTACAGTATCTGACAGAAAAAGAGGCGTAGGCAGGGGTCTATTCTCCCCTCAGGGAATGAGGATTGATGGTGTTCATTTGAGACTGGGTCACATCTGAAACCTTGTGATAAATGTAATGATGTCATTACTGCTGCGGGGGGAAGGTGGGGGGACATAATGGAAGGACACCCGTAAAATCTTATGTAATCTGTTTTAATCTAGTTTTTTTTTGTGAGAGAAAGGGCAGGTTATATTTGTATTTGTTTAAATAAAGTATGGCTAACAAGCTCTGCATCAGTGTTTTTTAGATAACGTGAGAACAGCTCAATGCTTGAAATCATCTCTACTGTCTTCCACTATTGTCACTCTGACCACCAAACCTGCCTTTTCGCTAATTTCTATTATTCTGCACAGGCAAAACCAGTTTCCTGGTTCTGTTAATGCCGGCAGCCAAGAAAATATTCCCGACAAACCAGTCTGGTCACAGCCTCTGTTTTGGAGAAGACTAAAACCACGAATACCTTGGCTCACTGTACTGTCTGTCTGTCTGTCTGTCTCTCGCTCTCTCTCTCTTTGTCTCTCTCTCTCTCTCACCCCAACTGGTCGAGACAGACGACCACCCACCTAGAGCCGGAGGATCTGTCCTAGGTTTCTGCCTTTTAACGGGCAGTTTTTCCTTGCCCTTGTCGCCAAGTGCTTGCTCATGGTGGTACTGTTGGGTCTCTGTAATTAATGTTTTAAAGAGTTCGGTCTAGACCTGCTCTATTTGAAAAGTGTCCTGAGATAACTTCTGTTATGAATTGGTGCTATACAAATAAAATTGAATTGAATTGAATTGAATTGTACAATGAACAAGGATGCATTAAATCAGACTCATTGAATCAACAGATGTCCCTAATTGAAACAATGGCCAACAGCAAGGCCAGGCATTCAACCCTGAAGGACACCAAAGCTTAAAGTGATCAGAATCACACAAATTTCCCCCCTCCCCCCCAATTAAAACTTCATGAGACACAAAGCAAGAAGCAAGAGACTTTAACAAGTTACTATAACTGCACTGAAAAGCAGATGCAGAGTTCATGGGTACATGTTGGGGTTATGATAGCATACCTGCAGGGTGCATGGTAGAAGGGATACCCGGGGTGAGGTATATGATTGCAGTATCCAGACTGATTCCACATGGTGCTTCTCTTGTTCCACGTGATGACAATTCACAAGTGCCACCGCCAATTCTTTCTGCTTTCTATTTCTAGTGCTGTGGAATCAGACACAGGCTGCTGGGAATCACATTAATCAGCGTTTCTTCTCTTGTCCCTTGACTGGTTCCATGGCGAGAAAAAGAGGTGGTAGTAGGTTTGAGAGCAGGGACTGCGAAGAAGATGAGCTGAGAAAATGAGTTAAGGGGCTGAGCCTAAACAGCGAAGGGATGAGGTCAGGTGAGTCAAGTCTGGTGTGGTTTACACACCTGGAAATGAAGTCCCCCGCCTCCCTCAACAATGCCACAACTACTCAGCAGAGTCTCAGACGACTGCTCCAGGTGAAGTCTGACATCACAGGATACTCCTTTAATCCTGCCTCGAGCCAGTCATTTCCCCCCACGTCTGAGGTGTAATCAGGTATAACAGATGTCTTTGAGGTTAACCTTGCTGAGTTGTATCTCTTTGCCTGTTAAATCATGCGTAATATGTGTCTCCACCTCACATCTCAAAGATTTGGCTTACACTTCCATGGTTTTCAACCTCCCAGATGCAGAGCTACATCAGACAGTGTTCAAGATAAGCAGCAGATTTCCGAGACCTCTGTTTTCCAACAGTCCCTGATGCCAAATATGAGCTGTTTATGTCTTTTACATGTGCGGTGCATTCTCTCCAAAGTTCACAGGCACCACAAATCCATCTCTTCTTGACATGAGCAGGTTAAAATCCATAGCCCCTGCGTCCCTCCGCTGTGTCTAGTTTGTCTCTGAGGGAGCCGGCTCCCGCACAAGCGCTTATTTCCACAATCACAGGCTTCCCACCAGCTCTCCAGCCTCACGAAACAACAGCAGTGCACGGAGCTGAATGACTGAGCATACTCGCAGAGAGAGAAAGAGAGAGAGAGAGAGAGAGAGAGAGAGAGAGAGAGAGAGAGAGAGAGAGAGAGAGAGAGAGAGAGAGAGAGAGAGAGAGAGGAGGGAGGTGGCAGAGAGAGAAAACGAGGAAGAGGTAAACAGAGCGGCGCTACATTCCTTTTCCCGCCTCATGCTCATCTGGCAGGATATACACCGCTGAAAGGAAGAGAGTCAAAGTCTGTGTGTGTGAGTGTGTGTGTGTGAGAGTGTGTGTGTGTGTGTGTGTGTGTGTGTGTGTGTGTGTGTGTGTGTGTGTGTGTGTGAGAGAGAGAGAGAGAGTGAGAGAGAGAGTGAGTGAGTGAGTGAGTGAGTGAGTGAGTGAGTGAGTGAGTGAGTGAGCGAGTGAGTGAGTGAGTGAGAGAGAGAGAGAGAGAGAGAGAGAGAGAGAGAGAGAGAGAGAGAAGGGGACTGTGTATATGTGTGAGAGAGAGAAGGTGCATGTGTGTGTGTGAGAGAGTGAGGAAAGAGGGAGAGAATGTGACAGTGTTTACACGCAAACAAAAAAAGTGATTACAGTCTAATTTAAGACCTGTAAACACCTTCACCTTACCTTTGCCAGGGCAATTATGATTGTAGTCAATTGTGGTTGCATAATCACAGTAAACTATGTAAAGTACTCTGGTTTTGTAAACAGAAGCCAGGAAGAATATTCATTGCATTTCTTCAGGAACTATATGAGCAATCTGTGCATGTGTAGGTGCCGACGTAGAGCATGTTGTATCAGGAAAACGTAGGTCATATGATGATAATAAACTCATGTCACTACGGTTGGCTGTAGTTTTTTGATACTAGTGCCAAGGTGATACCTAACTTAATAGAGTTAGGAACCTAACCGCACATTAGATGCCAGATTTCAGTACTTGAAGTTTTAATAGCTCTGAACTATGCTGCTCTACGAAGTCGAACTGCAGTAACTACAATTTTGGTCAAAATTGAGTTATGACTGAAAATAAACTTTTAAATGTTTTATCTTGTTTCTGAGTTCAGTCTTGCTCTATCTTAGAGAAAATAATTATGTGAAAATTGCATTAACTACAAAATCCAACCAAAAAGCAGAGCTCAGAGCTGCGGCTGCAGGTACTGTGGCTTCAGTGTCTGTAAATCCTATATTCTAGACAATTTCAGGACAATGTAGGAATTAAAACAAAAGTGAATTTTCATGTCCTTCACAGGGAACTCTTACTGATTTCATCTGTGTATTATTAGCTGAGCCCAATTTAGTAGATAGTAATACTAGTTCAGATATGAATGTGCTAGTGCTAGCTAGACCGTACAAGGTACTACTGTGTAAATTAAACCTCACAAAATAAAACTTGAATTCTTAAAGACTCATATATTTCAACTACACAGTAAACAATCAGAAATACAGATTTAATGTAATAAATAAGATTTTGTCAGGAAGAAGACACTCAGACTGTAGTTAGTGCAATGTTCCTTTGCACTACCTATATATCTGTTCTCGCTAATACACAGACAGAGTGCAGTATCTGCAGTTTACGGGTCACAGGTCAAATAACTGGTCATGATTTTTAAGCCATGGATATTACTTTGAGAATACAGATTTAATAAGCACATAACTGCTGTTCTACATTAAACACCTTTGACTGGACAGTCCAAATACCTTGACAGAGAGAGAGCAGGAGCAGCCCATAGTAAGTATTGGATTGGGTTTCGGTATCGGCAGGTAATCAATAAACAACTCAGATTAAATTGGGGGCTAAAAACACTTGATTAGGACATCCCTACTAATGACTATTTCCATTATTGATTAATCTGCAAAGTATTTTCTCAATTAATCAATTGAGTGTTTTGTCTAAGCCCAAGGTAACATCTTACGTTTGCTTGATTTTGTTCAACCAACGGTACAGGTAGTCATTTTACTATCACTAAGGTAAATCCCTACAGCTGAGAGGCTGGAACAAGATAATGTTTGGCATTTTTGTGTTTATGGATTTATCAACTAATCATCTCTGCTTTATTCATAACAGTGGAAATACACATAGGCTATTATTCTTCATACATTAACCATACCCTGGTATATGTATAAAGAATACTAGAATAGAAATGGCTCAATTGCACTGTTCATCTCAATATTGTGTGTGAGAGAAGGTACAGCAAGCTAGCAGCTAACAGCAGACACAGACTGTTTTAGTGAACAGCAGGTTATTCACAGCAGGCCACAGCCTGACTCCAAACCTCCCAATCAGCACATGAAGCCTGCAGGTGAGAGGTCACCTCTGTGCAGCTAAACAGAGATGTGCTGTTTCCCCAGAGAGGTGGACTACTCCAGTGCCCTACTAAGCAGAGCACCACTGTGACCCTGCTGCAAGGACGACTCCGCTGCACCTGGGGAAAGGCTGGTGACACAGCCGCGAAGCTGGCAAACTGACAGCTTCACTCACTGCAGGTCAAAGTCCAGACATGTAATCTGAGGGAGGTAGTGGCTTGAAAAGCTACAACCATGTAGTCACTGGATTAGCTCATGAATAGTTTACTTCTTTTTGTATTAACTACAGGGGGTTTCACTTTGCAAACGTGATAATTTGATGATGAAAGCTGTGTGGCATGAACTCTTAACAGACAATAGACGGAAATGTGTAAGAGGTACTTATTCATTTATTACATCTTACACCCTGTTATGCCACTCTTACTACCATCTTGCATCACTGTCCCATGTAAAGTGAAAATCCCTCAGCCTAATGAGAGTAGGAGCTTGTTTCACAAGCCTGTGGCATTAACATTTGCAAGAGCAACAGTATCCAACCAGTCATGGAAAAACACAGCCAGGGAATGTTTGGTCATGACATTCATCATCCACTGAACAAACTTTTATGAAAAAGCATTATGCAGTGATGTTAAGTGTCCATTCCAGGCAGAATCCAACTAATAAAAAACAGATTAACTGGGGAGGTCCTGTTGCATTTGGAGCCTTCTCTTGAGATATATCACAGTAACTCGAACGGAATAGAAGCTGACGTGACAATAGCAGAATAAGCTTTTATTATGCTGATCAATTTATCAACATCACAAGCAAGAAACAATAAGGAGCAAGAAAAGTGAGTCTCCTCGCACAATGGCTTCTTATTGATGATTATCAGGATAAGAGCCAACGTTAGTCTGACTTTTCTTTAACCGTAGCTTTTTCTTGTGAACAACCGGATAGTTTTATCTCTTCTGGCCTCTGAAAATTATTCACATACTATTTCTGACATTTTTTTAATTCAACGATTAAGTGAGAAATGTATCAACAGATTAATACAATCGTGAGCTGAAGCACTAACTGCGTTGTATAAAAGGGTCATAACCAAGTCTGTTAACATCTAGCTTCTTGTTTTTACACTGTATTTGTATTATAATTATGGACATTTAATTCTGATTTGGTTCTCACTTGTAGGGTAAATGCCTGGCAACTGCACTAAATCAGACACATTTTGTGTCACACATCCCTGTCTGACCTCTGACATCATAGAGACTTGAATTTATTCATACAGCCCGAAGGAACATCATCATCTGTGGCGTAATTGGCTGGTTACATCTGGCCTCTTTGCTGTGGCAAGAGCTTAGAAAGAGAGAAAAAAGGTAGGAAAAGAGGATGGTGGCTGAGAAGCAGAAGCAGGGAGGGGCAGAGACAGAGAGAGGGAGGAGGTGAGGGATTGGGAGGGATGAAAAGAACAGCGGAGGTGGGAGGGAAGGAGGTGGGCCCGCCCGTCTCATGCTGTTTGTTTTTGTTGTGAAATTTAATTCCAGCACAATCTAACCAGGTTTGGGAAACACAGGGGACCCTGCTCTTTCCTTTTCTGTCTATGTCTTTACTCTCCTTGTTTGAAGAAGCAGGTGGACCCCACCTTTGCCCGCCTATCCACCCCCCCACCCCCCCACACCCCCACACCCACACACACACACACACACACACACACACACACACGTGGACAATCTTCTGCACAGCCTCACTCATGCACAGATGTAGGGTACACATAAAAAGATATAGGCACATTCATGCATATATTTACGTGCAAACAGATTGGAGACACACACACACACACACACACACACACACACACACACACACACACACACACACACACACACACACACACACACACACACACACGTACAAATATATATGGATATGGTTATACAGCGCTCATGCACACACAGCACACATACAGTGGTTGTTGTCTTGCAGACAGTTGACAGCTGTGCTGAATCATTATGTCAGTGGGTGAGATGGCAGGAGTGTGATTGGGCCTGTGGTTTGGCTTATCAGGCTTTTACAGCCAAACCCCTTCATAGCTGCTCGCTTTTAAATGCACATAACACACACACACACACACACACCTCCGCCTCCCTTTGCCTGCTGTCAAGGTCACATCTGAGCCCATATTTCTGAGAATCTTTAAAAACAACACTCAGCTGCACCCTTTCCATCCTACTCTGAGTGCAAACTACTGCCCAACAGCACAAACATAATAAACAGAGTTGCTGATCAATACCATTGATTTAGTCATAACTTGAAATTTCCAGCTTTAAAATCTAACTCTGTAGCCCATTCTCTGTTTTGGAATCAAAGCCCTCAGGACCTGACATTTTCAACTCAAGGATGGCGCTGTACATTCAGAAATCGAATCACAAAAGAACTTGTGTACCCACAGGAAGTGACTAATTAAAATACAAAACTGCATAGAGCACTCTCCCCATTAAGACACACCTGAGTAGACCTCATCCCTTCCCGTCCCTTCACCTGCAGCTCAGGTTCTGCAAACTTTATACAATTACTCCCACTACCATCTTAAAATGTTTCCAAGTGCAAGTTTACTTTGTCCTCTCCCACGCACACTTTCTCTTGTTCTGAAATGAGACACATTCTCACAATCGCCAGCGCCCTCAATTCCGCCTCCTCGCCCGAGACACCATATTAGTTTACTCAGGGGGACTTGATCAATCACACAGCTGGTCAGAACTCAGGGACAGTCACCTAACAGCACGAGCTGAATGTCTCTAGATGAAAAATGGACAAATCAGATCAAAAAAATCTGTCAAAACCAAGTCTACTTATGAGTCTCTAGAGGGACTGTGGAAACAGGAGCTCTGTATGCCCGTGTATGTGTGTATGAGGATGGGGTGCTACATGTGCTGTAACTGAGAAAGCTGAATAAACCCCTGTGGTAGATATACTATTATCTGGCTCATATAATTCAAGAATGTGCTCGTCTGTCTCAGGAGAAGCTTTGCTAGCTTGAATGACGCAATTACTTCTGTGTGTGTGTTTGTATTTGTGTGTGTTTGTATTTGTGTGTGTGTGTGTGTGTGTGTGTGTGTGTGTGTGTGTGTGTGTGTGTGTGTGTGTGTGTGTGTGTGTGTGCGTGCGTGTCAATATCCCCGGGGATCTTTTGATCCAGATTCTTCAATCTTCAGTCACACACACACACACACACACACACACACAGTCCTACTATTAATACTCTTCCTCTGAGCTTTTCCTTTTCATCATGCCTTGAGGCCTCGCATCTCTCCATCTCACCAGCTAGAATATGACACCACAATTAGAAGAAATCTTTTACATGCAGGATCAGATCCAGAGTTAAGAGGAAAGCAAAGACACTTTCTTCAAAGGATTTGAATTGACTGGATTTGATCGTCTCCCTGTATCTGATTAGCAAGGCATGCATTGGTTCTAACAACAGTGGTGAAACAGAGATTCACACACCTGAGGCACACAACTTTGCATTATCAAATCAGAAGAATATTAAGATGAATTGAGAAAACTTGTCTGTTGGCAATATTTTAGCTGCTTACCTGAAAGCCACATGTCATATATGGGACCTGGGTCAAGTAGAGCTGAATGGTTTAGGGAAAGGGAAGGCCTACAAGGGAAGGGAAAGTTTGGTCTTTGGTGCAATATAGCATTTTCAGTACTCCAGAAGTGTATTACTGATCTAAATCAGAGGTCTTAAACTGTTTTGAGAGTGGAAAGGGAGAAAATTGTCAAGGGCTGCTCTGTATAGCTGTAAATGCTTTCAATAGAATAACATAGCGATGTGTATTTTCATATACAGGGTTGAACCAGTTTGATTTGGGA
The DNA here is from genome assembly GCF_905237075.1 of Dicentrarchus labrax. NCBI lineage: Eukaryota > Metazoa > Chordata > Actinopteri > Moronidae > Dicentrarchus > Dicentrarchus labrax. The sequence continues at coordinate 21,483,975 of NW_026136720.1, read as the reverse complement.
TTGCAATTGTGGGTGTGGAAGTAATTTTTTTTTTCTGTGACAGTGGTATTAACACTGAAGGATGAGAAATCTACTCATATAAACTGAGAGTCAATTTACTCAGCTCTCCTAATCAATCATTTGAGACAGAGAATTATCGCCAAATGCAGAAGGCAGAATAGGGAAGCATGGTCTCAACTTTGAACATGTTATAGCTAGTCTCAATATCATTTTTAATTAATAAAAAGATTTCAGTAATGTGTGTATTTTTGTATTTTTTGACACAATGGAACTCATTTGTACACTTTGTAGTAGTGTAGTGTAGTAAGTGTTATGGGGAAATGCTCTGTGGGTATCTAATGGGCTACTTGTGGTGTATACCCATCATAATCATTCATTCATCATAATCAAACAATGCAGGGGCACTTTCATGAAAGAAGATTACCAATTCAACACAATATTAGATAAGTCGCATATTCAATACTTTTCAAAAAAACAACATTCATCGCCATGGTAACGGCTGTGCATGTAGAGGCAGCGGTAGCGCCTCCTTGTTTAAATCTGTATTTGTTTCCACTTTATTGCTGAAAACATCATTGAATGATGTCTGATTGGATTTCGTTTTGAAGGGCTAAGCCAAAATTGTTGAGATGAACTGGATCAGAGGATTTTCACTGTGGCAACTTCTGAAAATTCAGATTGAGTTGAAGCGGATGCACACTGTTTCTGTCAATCTTTTTATATGAGGATGAAACCATATTTTCATCACTATCTTGTTACTTCTGTTTACATTTCCCCAGACACAAATTCAAAGAATGCTCTAAAAAGTTTATTTCCTGGGTGTATATGTGTATGTATATAAATAACTATATACTGTTTTAAGGTTTTCTACTACAAATGTAATTATCTTTTTCTGTGTGTAGCATGGAGGAACTGTAAACTTTAGAGGAGGATCAATAGGCAGAAACTGAATATAATATTTATGTTTTCATTAGTGTATCATCACTTGAATATAGGAACTGTTGGGTTTTCATTGCCTTACGACTACAGGTGCTGCTGGTCATCTCCCATGGAGGCCGCCATGTTGAATCGTCATGTTTTCACAGTAGCCCAGAACCACAGACCAAACACTGGCCACTATATTTTCTCCTACACACTTCACAGCCTGTTCTCATTCCCTGGTCACCTAATACAAACAGTGTTCGCTTAGTTGCAATCTGAAACTACTTCACTTCACCACTAGATACCCCTAAATCCTACCCACTGGCCCTTTCATTTTGTTGCACCACCCCATGTTGTATAATGATAAGGTACATTTCCTTGATCGCAGCTACATAGTTGTCCACACACAGTAACAATGGCCTGCTGGTGAAAAAGTTTTGATATCCGACTGATGACCCCAAATGATAAAGTTGACAGCTCTATACTTTCATTGTTTGAGCTAATATTAGTTTCACAGACTGACAGGTCACTTCCAAAGGAATTACAAATGCCAAAATGCCAAATGCCATCTAAAACTTTCACCAGTTTGTTAAAACACATAATTATGTGAGCTGTGATTAAAAAGCTCTTGCATTGTGAATATTTTCCTCTTTCACATTGCAATTCTAATTAAAAAATGTAATTTCTTGTTCAGCTCTAGATTAAAAAGGAAACGTATCTTAGATATTCAGCTTTTTAAAGTTTCATTGTCTCTATGATGTTATTGTCATACTATATTATTTCTTACTGGCAGAATTGACTACAGACTGGCTCTTTACTCACATACACACACTGAAATGCCCTATTAGTATGCTAAGAAGGCATGCATAATCCACAAAGACAGAATGAAACTGTAATGATCCGGTTGAGAAAACTGGGCTGTTACAGCAGTAAATTGTAATGAGATACAACATGAGAAATAGAATATAAACAGCAGCATATCAACCTGTGGGTTGTGTAAACGGTGTCAAAGGACAATTGTACCACTGACATTGCAAATGTAGGCAAGTATGTGTGAATATGTGATAAGATGTGGTTTATTAGGTATGGACAATCATAATGAGATCAGTTGCTGCCACAACTAGTAGGCTAATGTGCATCATATTTACCAGTCCAGCACACAACAAAACACATCTCTCTATGCATTAAGAATCTCATACACAAAAGGAAAGAAGCGACATGACTCTCCCTTTTTGTAAATCAAAAGACATAAGCTCATTCTCCCTCTACAAAGAGGCTCAGGTTCAAAGTCGAGTAGTTCTTAGAGCCACAGACAAACCAGACTTTTTTCAAGACAAAAAAAAAAAACTGCAAAGAATTTTTCATTACACTTAAATTATGCAGGACATCATCAATCGATGACTGAATAATCCCTTTCAGAAGTATTTGTCAGTATTTGCCACTCAAAACTTAAGCGTCTCTGCAAAAGTATGTCTTGATGGATTTTTTTTAGTTGAATGCATTTGAACAAATTTGATTCAGTAAATGGATAAAATACTGAATTAAATAAAATGCAGTCTTGATATTTTATAAATCCAAACCCCACTTACAGGGTTTGGGTGATAGTGATGTGTACTACTGTCTGTCTTTTTTTAATACTTTTTTAAAAATAATTCATTACAAATCCAAATCAAATGATTAAATTTGTAGCGATCAAAACATTGCAAGTTCATGGAGGGATTGGTCAATTACTGATTGTTAACATGGCCAACAACAAGTTAGGGAAATTGCTTAAAACATGCATTCCTTGATAAAACCCCTCTTATTTTGAAAAAAATACAACTTTCCATTGTATTTGAGGCATTGCTGCTTCCATGGAAATAAAGTGGATTTAATTAGAGATTTTTAGAGTTTAAATGCGTTGTGTAACAACAAGGGAGTGATCAATAGTGCAAGGCTAAACAAAAACCAAGAACATCCTAGTCATACAGTGTTTTCTGGTTTGGACTTGTACTATAACCCTGCAGTTCTGCTCAAAATAGTGCAGCAGAGATACTTTGTATCTTCCATCACTCTGCAATCTCAACTCTTAAAGCAATTCACGTCACCCTCTGCTTCCTAAATCACTTTCGTTTCCTCATTTCGTTCCTCTATTATACCTAATATAATCATTTTTTGAAGAAGAAAACATCCCTTCAACCACTTACTCTATTGTAGCACCTATTTATAAAAATTATTTTACCAACACTTCAGAATTCTAGTCATACTGCCAGGGCAATTCAGCTCTATGACTTAATACAACTTTAGTGAAATTACTTAAATTAACCTGAAGTTAATCTCATTCTGTTGCAATATTCTATGGTGCACTGCCCATGAGTGTCAGCTAATAACTGCAATATGAAAAATCATCCTTAACAGGAGGCATTCAAATCAGGCTTTCCAAATTATTAACACCACCGCTGCTTCTCTCAATGCTACCAATAATTGCATAATGATATTGTCTCAGTGAACCAATGGAGTCAAGTAAACAAAAAATGAAGATCCATTAGATCTCTTACAATGCTTACTGACTTTGCAGTGGTATCTAAACCCCAGGCCCTACAGTGTATTTGATCTGCTTGAGATAAGAGCATCTCAAATTGATATTATTCATAATATTAACATAACTTTGCCTCTGAACTAATACTATAAAAAGCTATTATGTTGTGTGCATCTCCTTTATTCTGGTTTCTGAACTGGATTCACTTGGATTCTGATTGAAATGGTAATGACCAGTCCCTTGCTGCTTCTCTGTGACTGAGGAATGAGGCAGCTCAACCTCCCCACCCAAAAGTGACCTCTTTCAGTTAGCCTTCAAAGGGCCTTGACAGTGAATGGCCCGACAGTCACTGCCAGGAACAGAAGAAGAGCTCACTGTCAGTCCATCACCGGTGGTGGTGACACGAAACGAAATTCAAGGTTACACTTTACTGTTTCCGATTAAGTGTGAAAACAAGTCACTGAAGAGGTCAGACAGACAGATATATGAGGGTGTCATCAGTAGAGTAATAAAACAGGACGAATGAAATAGAAACACAAAGCAGAGTGACAAATACATGAAGCAAACAGAGCGGAAGCATTCAAAAATAACTCTAAAAGTGAAAAATGTACACTCGTGTTGACAATTCAGAGATACCTGAGGCAAATGCGTTGCATGTGTCTTAGCCCTTATTTCCTGTTGATTAAAATATACCTAGCATCTGTTAATTGGTCTCATTTACCACTAAGTGTGTGCTATAATGAGCCTTTTTTTGTTTGGTGGCGGGTCTAATGAGGCATTCAAAATTACCCTACTGGAAGAGGGAGCGTAACGCATGAACAAAGGGTAGTAGGAGTGTTTTTAATGGCATTCATGTTCAGCAAAGCCTTTCACTTTGTGAAAAATGGGAAAATTTTCCACATGCTCATCTTTCTGTCATCGCCTCGCCATTGTTTGGAAGTGTCACATGATCATACAGTGAAGGTCAATAGTTAATCACAGGTAAATTGAAAGAGCAGAGCTGCTGAGTGCTGAAGTCTTGTTTCATTGCTTTACAATGTCTCCAACAGTCGCCAAAAGACCAAGAGCAACAAAAAGACATCTGTAGGCCTACTTTTTATTAAAATGCCAAGGACTGGGACAAATGCTTATCTGTAAAACACTATACGTGAATGTATTCTCCTTTTGCTGTATTCAAAGCAGGTCAAATACCTCACATAGCATATGTTAAACAGAAATTGCCAAGAATGAAGGTAAAGCATCTGCACCTTCATTCTTTATAAGCACTCATGCTGTAGGCAAAGTTAACTATGTCATATAGCCAAGGGCGTACGTTCCACTGGGAATGGGATTGTCAAACACCCCCCTCGCTTTTCAAAATCCTTTTGTGCACTTTTATTGTTTCAGGTTGATTTTATAACATTACAAAAATGTTGATATTCATCTCAGTCACCTTAAGTTATTACCATGTGATGAAAGCAATGAGCAGCAGCGAGTACTGCAGTGCAGACTTTTTTACAACATTAGTGGACAGAACCCATGGGTAACCTGCAAAAACATTGTGTAACAGGTTGAAAAACATGTTTACATAAATTCACAGGTACGGACACAGGTAAAAAAAAAAAAAAAAAAGGATTAAATGTGGGCAGAAAGCGGTGGGAACAAAAATGTCAGAAAATGCTATTTTTAGAAGCATCAAAGTCAGTGATTAATTCAGCCAAATAGATGACAGTTAATTATGACAGTTAATATCTGAATTGTGTGTTTCTACATGTTACACTTCTAACTGCGCAAGTAAAAATATGAATGTGTGTAGCACGGGTCAGGTCATAGTAACGGGTCGGGTCCAGATTTGACTTGAGATAATTGCGGGTAACAGGTTGGTTCTAGTACTGAGCTCTGCGGGGGCGGGTGGGTGCAAGTTATGCAAAACTGGACCCATGTAGGACTCACAACATCAGCTGAAAGTGAAAGAGTAAAGCAGCGCTCCCTAAAGAAAAGATGCAAATACATTATCTACATTATCAGAAATCTGAAATATTATCAGGATTCTATAAAAGAAACTAAAAATGATTCAGGTTTATTGCATTAAGCATGCATAGGTTTATATAGTATTGATTTTTTTATACTATAATTATTAAGCACAATGCAGAGAGAGAGAGACAGAAGATAGAGAGTGTATGATGATTCATACCGAAAGATATCCAAATGGCAAGTGCTCTAATGTTGCAGAGTCCAGGTCTCTTTGCATAAATTACTTGCTCACTGCTGGTGGTAAAGTTTTTTATTTCTCTACTACATTTCCAATTCACCACCTTCTGTGGATGAAGAAATGGCTGTAACAGACAAGATAGTTCAATTAAGACAAATAGAATAAAACTCCAGCAGTTCAATCAGGGAAATGGGATGTTAGCCCCAGTTTAGGGTGGAAATAAAAATAAAAAACTTTTTTTTAACTTTATTTAAAATGTCTGTGTAAGATCCACTTAAGACACCACGAACCAGCTAACCCATCTACAAACAGAAAAAAAAATTATGTTAAAAACATCTGCGTTTCCATCAACTTAATTCTTTCTTCTTACCTAATTCATGTGCACCAGTTCAAGCTATTCTGCGCAATTAAATGCTAATGAACATTTGGTCACAAAATAAAACATCTGCGTAAACAATTTGCATTTATGATTATGATTTGCATGTGTAACAGCCAGTTAGGCAGACACATTAGGTCTAGACTCAATACCAGAATAGCTGTGTGGCGATGGCTGCAGTCTTCCAAAGTAAAGAGAAAAGATACCTTGCATGAGAAAAACTGATGACTCAACAGAGTAGTCAAACAACAATCTCGTAAAACAACCTTAGATCCAACTCTGCTTTAGTGATGTGCGATACACCAATGGTTCATTATGTCCATAGTGTCCTGCTGTCCAAAATGTCCAGCTGGGGTGTGCATATGTCATCCGAATGTTAAATGACTAACAGGGTGAACTAGATTTTGTGTCATTGTGTGTCAGTGTTATATATGTGTGTCAGTGTTATATATGTTATGTTATATATGAATAACAAGTTGGATGACTAGAGGAGCAGGCATTGTACTATATGTGAGGATTCACTGCTTTCTATCATTGTGAACTGAATTATTTAGGTTCTGGACTGTTTATCAGATACAACAAGAAATGTGAATACTGTATGTCAACTTGAACTCTGCACATTTTTCTGGCATTATATAGATGAATTGATCCCCCTACATTATACACTGCATTACTTCAACTTAAAAGCTGTTGTGTATGTACTGTACATTATAACGTGCAACACAAAATATTTAACTGGTTATTCATATTGTAACATCTACTGCTTTGATAGCTCTGTGAATATACTCTTCAACACTTCCTATTATCTCTCTGAGGCGTAAAAACTATCCACAAATCAGAACTGTAAAAAAAAAAAAAAAAAAAAAAAGCAGGAGATTTTTCTATTTAACTGCCTCCTGCCACAGTGTGTGGTTTATCGATACAATACCCCAGGGGATTAGACAAAAGCAGTCCTTTTACTAATGGACTGCTTTTTACTGCTAACCTGATTCAGTCAAACACACAGTGCTTGGCGGCGACCAAACAGCCAATTCACTACCTGAATACCAAACAGGCTGGCCAATAAGTAGACAGCCTGTCAGGCAAAAACACTGACAGAAATGTGTGACTGAACGTGTCCCAGTGGCTTGGCAGACTATTTTGAACTATATACATGGATTCAATGGTCTGGGTGTTTTAGACGAGGATACCAAAAAAGTCCACCATTCTTTCTCAATACTGCAAGAATATTAAAACCTCTGCAGATTATTGACAAATATAAACAGATAAAACAGTAATCCGTTCATCTGCAAGAACATTCTCAGACACTTCAGCTAAAAAGGGACATTTTCTTATCTTTTCTTTCTTATTAATGTATGTTGTGTGGTAATAACAAAAAAAAGAAAAAGAAAATTAAATAAATGTGTGTAAATTATATCAAGAAATCTTGGAGTAACAGTGGAATCAGATCTAATCTCTAGGCTGCATAGCTTACTTATCATGATGGGCCACTGAAGCAGTGTTTTTGTTGAGTACTCTATTCAATTTCATCTTGTATTACTTTTTAATCTGATTAATTTGCCTAATTACAGTCCTGAATTTTGAATTCTGACCTTGCATTAAAATAATTCCATTTGATTCTACACAGTGGATACAGATTTTGGTACAATTGTCAGGTATCCTGAACAGAATCAGTACTGGAGAAGAAAAACATTGGTGCATCACTAATAGCACCACTCCAAAATCACAAAAAAACTTTAAAATATGGCTTCAGTTTACAATAGTATTTCTTGGTGTATGAAATAAAATGATAAACCATAATATTGAGGTTTTGTTTTCTGCCAAGTCAGATCTTAAAACATATATCAAAAATGCAGAATCAGAGGATTTGTGTCAGAGCAAGAACTATAAACATATATCCAAACTCCTATTTGTAGTAGGTTAGACTATTATGTCAATCATTTCTTAATGTAGGTCTTCCCAAAAAGCTCTCAGACAACTTCTGAGAGCTTTTCATTTGAATTCTGTTAAGAGTCATAAAAAAAACAAAAGAAGTGAACACAACAGAGCATTGACATCCATATTCCAGTTTATATCTCTGACAGTCTTCTGCCTGAACCTTCTCAGCTCAGGTCATCTAGCAGCACTCTAAAACTTGCTCCCTGAGCCAAAACCAAAACATCAAAAAGCAGCATTTATTTATGAAACACAGAGCTGCTACATCTAGAGGGAAAGACTTGATCACCTTTAACAACAGCTTTAAATATATATGTTTTTCATTAATTTTAACTCGGTCTGAGGCACTTAGACCATTACCCACCCTGTAAATAGGGTATTGGGTCCTTTATTTTATTTAGGTCTTCAAAGTCTCATGTTGTATTTATGCTGTATTTTTTATCAACCGTCTTCCATGCTGTTTGCTAATAACTTAAATGTCTTTATCTATGTTATGTGTTATATAAATACATTTGCTTTTTGTGAAATTAGAAACTAAGCTGGTGAAGTGGATCTTCCACAGGAATTTACCAGCACCCACGCATGAGACAGACTACAGTGGGGACTTTGTTCATACGCTGGAGTGAGTGCATAAACAAATCTGGCATATAAACAGGTTAAACGCTTGAGGGAGACATGGTGACAACCATTTCCCATTTCCGTCATGATTAAATCAATATTATTACTGTCTGTGAGTCAAAAGGCTTTACAAAAGGGCACCATGGGGGGGGGGGGGGAATCGAAAGGCAAGTCCTTCTCATTTTGATTCTGCGGTAATCATCAAGTGTCACATCAAGAGAGCATTAAGTAGCTAAATCTCCCTCCTGAATAACTGACTACATCTCCACATACAAAAGCAACAGCCCTCCACCCATGACAGACATTGAAGCTGACAGAATTAGACGCCTCTAGAGAGCTACTCCTACCACCGGTGCAGGAAGAAACGCACAGAGAACAAAGTGTTTCCAGTGTCAAACACGAAACCATCTTGCTCTGTGGTGTCGGCAATGGCTGTCTTGTAATACACTCAGCACCAATGATTTATACCAATATTTCTGCTTTCACAGATTTTCGCAATACAGAACAAAAGACTCCCGTACACTGTATGAGCAGTACCAGACAGATAGCTGGAGTAGGGCACAATTTTTAGCCAAAATAATATATATTTAAGTATTCAGTCTTGTGTAGTATCTCCTAGTACTCCGTCCTCTGAGTTTCTGTGGATAGGTTCTGTCAGCTGAGAGCCTAGAATGTAAATTGGGTTTGTGTGTGTTTATACAGTACAATATTAAGGCAATCAGTGAGTGTTCTTGAAACACCTGGCCAATGCCTCTCTTCTGCACCACAAGTGTGTTTCTGTATTTCAGGATTTCACTGATACAGGGTGATAAGGGTTAATGGTACATTGGTTAAAAAAAAAAAAAAAAAAAAAACAAAACACAACAGCAGGGAAAACAAAAAAAGGTAGAAAATGTATTTTGAAAAATGCAAACATTTAACAGTAGCTCATTTGTTCTGTTCAATTCTTACAGTAACTCAAATATCACACATCACATATATCTCACATAATATTGTCAATAAGAAAATGAATAACAAATAAATAACACTAATGTCAGTAATGCTCTATCCTCCATCTGTGTAGAGGGGCTGCTGCTGTAAATGACATGTTTAAAATGTTTCCACAGACACACCCGACTTCAGTTGAACAATGTCGGCATACAGTCGGACACTGATCACTATCACTGACTGACAGGCAACAACTGGTGCACTGCCAGAACTTCCCAAGTAAAATTCACGCTGTACAATTCCTGTTCCCCCCTGAGTGCGAGTAGTCGACATAAATAGGCTATTTTGACAGTAAGTGTTTGGGTCAAAGGGAGTACCAAACTAAGGCAGTTACACCCTAACTGATACATTACTTATATACAGAGGCTGAATAAAACAACAGAAACACTTAACAATGCAACAACAATACGCAGCCCTAAAATAATGCTTGATAAAAGTTCAGAATGTTCCATTTCTGTTGACTGTGTGAGAAAGATGTATGAGTGAAATGATGATGGGCTTTTGAAGACCATGCTAACAACTACAAGGTAAAGATATCTCAGTCTGTGCTGCATACATTTTCACCATGCAAGTACAATATTATTTGGCTGGATTTAGGTGTAAATTATGTCCACCTCTTATGTTAGAGTTTAGTTTTTGATAACAGTACATATAAAAATCATAGTAGTTCACAAAAGCTTATTATGCAACATTAAAAATGTGTTGGATTATTAAATGCAGATTGAACAATTGGTGTCATTTTAAGCTCTCAAATGTATTTTTAATTGGCCATTTGGTCATTTGAAAACTGCTTTTGAATAGTGACCCATCATCCACTCCACACCATGTTTTTCATACAGCGAATTTACATGAATCTACCTTTTTATATCTGGATAAAAGTAATACATTTTTTCTCTCTCTACCACACTTTCATTTCCAGCTACTGTGTTTGATTAAGAATAAATAAACCTTACACTCAAGATGGGTCATCAAGCCGGCTGGCATATTTAGCCTCTCGCATAGCCTGCATATTTACCGTACTCAGCTCTCTAAATGTAAAATAGTGGTACTTGGGTTTGTTGCAAATCCCCACACAGGTGTTTTGAAATTCAAATTGTTTCTGGGGGCACATGTGGATATTCAGATATTCAGATTCCATCTGGCCCACGCATTTTACCTACATTGTAGAGCAAATAAAGCATCTATTTCTAAGAAAAGCTTCCATTTGGACATCCAAGCATTGAAAACAGTGCAGTTTAGCTGATGCTTGGGTTTGTGACAAACTGATGCCAGGTTCTGTCTGGATTTAGGAATAAAGTCACAATTGTGTCTGCAAGACAATGGCAGATTAATGTAGCAAAAGTCTATAAGCCACCATGGCGGGTGTTGTGGCCGCCCCATAAGTAGAAGAAAGAGCCGGATAGGAGCCATGCCTGCCTAGCTTTGACTTGAGGCTGCTCCTGGCTAATGTCCGGTTTGGACTAAATGGGATTCAGGCTGGACAAACGACAGGAAATCTGAGACTGTTGTCCCAACATCTTTACAGAGGCTTGCTCCATCAACATCCCGGATCAGACACTCGACGGGCAGGCCGTGTTCCAAGCCTACAGAGCGCGCAGTAGGCGGATTCTGTGTTTACATCGATGATCCTTGATGTTTAAACATGGTGATGGATACTGTTTCTTTTCATGTGAAGATGAAACCATATTATAGACGCTATCTTGTTGCTGTTGTTGCCCCAAAAAATGCACTGCAGAATTATTTCCTGGGTGTATACCTGTATGTGTATATGTATATAAATGAATTGTATGTATCGGTTTACTTATTTTATTTTCTATGTTAATCTATGAATTTAATTATCCTTTTCAGAGAATAGCATGTGTAGCATGAAGGAACTGCAAACGTTCATTTAAAATACATTTCCTTGATTCCTTTGAATCCTTGATTGATTGTTTGATCATTTCTAGGACAATACGTCCTCCTCTTTTATCCTTGTTTCTTCAGCCTTGCCTGTCTCCCACAACAGGAGGCAATCCACCTTCTTTATGGTCTGACCAGTTGAGTGAGGCTAAGGAAAGTGCTGAGCATGCCTGTAAAGCTGTCATACAGCTCTTGTCTAGCTGAATTAATTTTATGTTTGCATTCAGCTGGGGATCAATGTCAGTGTGTGTGTGTGTGTGTGTGTGTGTGTGTGTGTGTTTACAGTAAAAACTTCACCCTGCCAGGCAAAGCTACAACTGGTGCTTAGTGTGTGTGTGTGTGTGTGTGTGTGTGTGTGTGTGTGTGTGTGTGTGTCTATGTTCAGTTGTATATTGGAGTCACATAACATTCGCTAACAGATACACCCACGACATCCATGTGTGTGTGTGCCCACTTTTATGTCTCTTATGTCCTGTTTCATTGCCATAAAACTGACAAACTAACCACACACAACTTGTTTTATTATGTGCCGACAGGGCGATGTACTGTACCGAAGGGAACTGTGTTTCTCCCGGAAACACAGAAGCTAACGAGCTGTAATCCACTTCATGCTCCTCAGGCAAAACAGAGAAAACTCCCACCACCATAAAGACTCGTGGGATATGGGATCAAACTGACATTACGACAGTTAGCAGTGTCAAGATATAGTATTTCATGACGGGCTTACCTTGTGTCACACGTCAGATCCCATGTGGAAAATTCATGATTATCAAGGTTAGTGACCACCTTGGTTGTCTCCGGCCAGGTGGAGTGTCGTTTGATGGGTACCAGCTCGTGACCGGTCTCCCGTGTGGGGTCACGGCTGCAGCAGGTACCCATCCTTCCACAACAAAGGACCTCTTTGCTGAATGATGAGAGACTTTATCTCTCTGAAACCTCACTTGTAGCTGCTGCTCTTGATTTAGCTTCCCTTTGACCAGAGTTTCATCTCCTGTGAATTGAATTCTACTAAAGTATTACCTTCAACCTTTCACTGCTGTCCCTCTCACCACTCTTTTGTCCATCCTCTCAAATAAACATAATCTTTTTGCTTCTTGCTCTTTTCCCAGTCCATTGCTTTCCACTGTCCCAACCAGTGTCACCCCTTCTTCCCCTGTCCTCTCTGTCTCCGACCTCCCCAATGCTCCTCACATGATTTCTCTCTCTCCGAGCTGCATTGCTAATGTTTTGGTGGCCTGGCTCTGGCAGCCTTTCCCTCCTCCTTACGCTAACAGAAGTGTTACTGTCTCCCACGACCAGCCAGACTTTAAGAGCCACAACATTGTATTAACCATCTTGTTTTTTTCTCTCACTCACTATTTGCATCTGTGTCCTTCAATCCTTCCTTTGTATCTGTCCTTCTTTGCTCAGTGTTGGATACAGATGGAACCCACCCCCCCTGCACTTTCCACTCAACCAAGTGTTTCTTTTGGGCCACAGACAACAGTCATGAAGAGAAGAGCGAGGAAGGCTGGTTCTACACTGTGGATATGAGTGGGCTTGTCATGTGGAGAAATTCAACAAGTGTAGCAAGCTTTTGGTGCATGGTTTCATTTGCATATGGAGAATATAGGGATATCGTACACTATTTCACACATCTCAAATAAAAACAGCCTTTTTGCAAATATGGAATTTTAAAGGAAATTTCTGATCTTGAGTTGTATATACAATTTCAAAATGATGTGCTTTTTAAATAGTTTGCATTTGCTTCAAAGCTTTACTTTACTGCAAATTGCTGGTCTTAAGAACTAACGACACTGTGCTGTTTCTTGAAGTGGATTTTTTATTCATTCGTCTTTGATTGCACATATCTTGTTGATTTGTTTACTGCCACACTTCCTTCATGAACTGTGAGCCAGTCTCTTGCTCATTGCTCATAGTGTGACTTGTATTCACAGTGCACAACTGCTATTTTGAGAACAAGACAGGAAAAATTGAACCAGGGAAAAATCAAAGAACAGAGGAAAAACAAAATACAAGGGAGCAGTCAATGGTGTCCTTTAGATAGGTACTAAGTGATTGAGAGGTTGCAACAATTGTTTAAGACCACAGGAAGTAAAACTGAACAGACAGAGGGCACTTGGCTGGAGGAAAAAAACGTGCATATCATAAAATACAGGTAGTCAAAGGATTCTGTGTTTCCTCTATGCTGATTTTGGAGCGGCGGCCCGCCTCTGTTAAATTTCTGCCACCACGGTATCAGAAATGGGGCAGACGCACAATGTAGTCACGGTTGCCTTTTAAATGATCCTGCCGACATAATGCACCCCCGTTGGCTGCCGCTCACATTGCAATTTAACAACAAGTAGAACTATTCAGAGGTTATTGGGGCTGTCCAGTTTAACTCCACATACTGTGTTCGGACGGGCCTGCCTCCACTGCAAAAAAAAATCCTAGAGGAAACACTGGGATTCGCCATTTTTTCCAAATGTACTCCACAGGTAACAGGAACACTGTACACTGGCGTACTCTGAAGCTGATGTACTATACCCTCAAGCAAATCATTTGATCAAAGATGACCCAACCCGAGACCGTGGGCTATATTCTTGTTATTTCTTCTTCAAAGAAACTAATCTGACAAAGCCAATAGACCAACACAGAATATGGCATGGTAGCCCACCAGCACAAAACATATAACTTCTACTAGCTGATAAGCCACAGTTTTAGTGGCAATGGCAGGTAACTACCAACATATAACACTATAGCATATCCAAATAATAGGTTCTGTGCTCCTGTCTTGGTTAGTAGATCAACTTTGCCTTTTCCCAATATCGGCCAGATGAATGCAGCTGGTAAAATCAAAACTTCTTTCCCAGCTGAACTTGACAACAGTCAGAACACAACTTTGTTTAGGTGCAATCATGATGTGTTTAAAGAGGAGGTGTTGTGAAGGAAGACAATCACATCCACAGTAGATAATTATAGTGCTGTCCTGCTAGCCATCATGTGGTTTTGGTTAGTTTTATTTTGTTTCTGTCAAGTTTGAATGAAATGTTTTACAATGAGTTTACAGGGAAACCTCTCAATTCTGCTAGCTCCCTCCCTCTTAGCAAATTAAAAAATGCATCAGAGACCTGGAAAGGACAGTGACTTTAGTGGGCATGGCCATGACACTGTCCAGAGTGAGCAACAGACTGTCCACAGCAGTGTAGCAGGAACAGCAAGCCGGTAGTCAGAGCTAACCAGCCACTCTCTTTGTCCATGCTAGAAACAGAGTTTTTACAGTCACTAGAAGCACATTTATAAAAGTGTGCGTGGGATCGAGGTAAAGATTTCCATCCGGTGGTGCTTCCACAGGTGTCACAGGTTCCAATCATCGTACTAAGTAAATGGTTAGCAAAAACTGGCAGAAATTACTGTAAATGTTGGGTCTTAATCAGCATGTATATGAACATGAACACAGCAGTTTCTCCCACTCAAGACTCCCACTCAAAGCGGAGGCTGTCAGAGGTGGGCTGCCCTCCTCTGATTAAAAAATATATAAATGTCCTGACATAAAGTCCCAAACAGTCGACTCTGTGTCAGCACTGACATTGCTAGAATCAGGGTGATTTACGACAGTAGATGGCGTGTTGAGTGGTTTTCAAACCATGAAGTGCAGATTTTCATGAATTTTGCAAGAATGCCAATATTAACACCAACGTTAAACATATTTAATGGTGTAGTACTTCTTTCAGCCGGACTTAGGTCAGTAAAAGGTAAACTTGAATTCAGAAGGTGTACAGTTGGATTTTTCTGTTTAATAGGGAAAATACGTGTAAAATTATGACATTTTGAAACTTTATTTAGTTTATTTATCATAATGTAGCAAACTCGCTGCTCGCACACATCTCCCAGCTTAAACGCCTGTCTCACAGTGTTGACAACCCATGCATTATTCAACCTCTCTTTGGTCGTAGCCTTTTCTGCTTGTCTTTTTTTTCTTTGTTACTACTTGCTTTGTACAAGCTGTTGTAGGTATACGTGGAACTGGAACTGGAATTTTTGCTGCTCCATCTTTCCCACTGTTGTGCCACTAGCTCAGTAGCTTTAGCAATATCTGCCTAGCCGGTGCGAACAAAGTTATTGGCTGGACTCATTACAGGCCTGTGACTGCTACAGATACTGGATTATTTTCTTTTTTTCAGAGCATGTGATTTATCAGTATTGCTGAACCGCTGGTTATAAAGAGAATTTTAACCAGTATAAGCTTAAAAAATCTTCTTATGCTTCTGTATTGCAGTGAATTTTCATCTGTGAATATCATCTGTTGATATCTGTCTATGTTTGATGTTTCTGTACGCTGTTGCAGTGGGCTTACCCACCATGTTGTACCAAAAGAAAATTCCACCAACTTTGGTTGTGTAGTCATTAATAAATTAATAAATTATTGATTGATTCTGAAATACATTACCTACCGTAGCTTTAAGAAGCTCCCCTTTTGCAAGTGTTTGCTTTATTTCATCCATTATTGACGGCTAGCTCCCCAAGCTAATGCAACTCATTGGCTAATGGCTACACTCTGTCTCTTCCCACTTCCAAGAGGGCATTTCACATTTACTTGTAACATGTCCCATGCATCGACGCAGATGATGGGGGGTGAAATAGAGAGAGAGAGAGAGAGAGAGAGAGAGAGAGAGAGAGAGAATTGTGTCATTACGTTACATTTGAAAAATAATCCAACCCGACCCCGAAGCTTTATGCAATAAAAACGTCCCAAATCCAACCCAACAACAACACCAGGTCAGGTAGACTCATCAGGACTAGACAACAGACAGGTCAGGTTGCTGAGTTCTAATCTGGGTGAGTATGGTTAGTGGACAGAGAAACCAACTTAGTCCAAAATTGTATGAACTGACTTTCCTTCATATCATATTCTTCTTCTGGATGTCAAATTGGTGTTGCACCTACACCTTGATGTATGTGTTGATGTCAGTGTGCTAACTTCTCATCACTGTCTTTTGGACTCTTGTTGAACTTCACGTCCTGTCAGCCCATTATTATCATCATGGTGATTTTGTACACCCTCAAGTGACCAAATGTGTCAGAGATGATGTTGAAGGGAAAGATTATATGCTGTTGGTGTTCAGGTGGGTGTAACCATAGCAACCAAACAGGCAGTAGGGCAGGTATATAGATGGTGGGCAAAACCTGTAAAAAAGAAAAAAAAACTCCATCCTTTCATCCCTGTAGATATTGTGCTCATGAACATAGTAATACGCCTGCTTTTAGTATAAAACTGTACTGTCACAACCATTTTTTTAAATTTTAGATAAAAGATTAAGACTGAGAGTGTGCATGCAGGAAGCAGTGAGTGGTTAATGTTCTCTGAAATGTAAAATTACTGTTGATACAGTAAAAGTACAGTGAGGGAAAATAACATATCCATAACATTACTATGATTTCTCCCTTAACATGCAGGAAACCTGCTGCTATTAAAGAGAAATCTGCATTTTCTTTATGATGTGGTTGACATTTTAATATATGGTATACGTCAGTGAGAAACCTCTTTGTATGAATGTGTAGGAGTGACAGCACAATTTCTCTCGGAAACGTTCAAATATTTAAGTGGTCTACCTTTTTCAATTTTTGATTTAAATGAGAGAAAGGAGCCACTCAGCTTGTGAAATCTGCATACTAATTACACACAGTATGACAAAGAAAAGAAGGACGGGAGAAAGGAGCAAGTGTGTTCAGAACAAGAAAAATATTACTTTATGATGATCATACAGGACGATATCAGTGATCAGACTAGAAGTTCTGCCACATGGCTAAACAAAGGTTCAAAGACTAATATTATGGTATTAATCATTTTACAGTGGTAGGTGTTTCTTGAATTTGTGAATCCTTTTATGTTTCTTTTCAATAATGCATTCATGAGCTCTTGGATGAGGCTGGAAGGCTCTTAATTATTTTCTTATTAGCTTGTGGGATGCGAGTGGCTCTGTGTGTTATACTGAACCTCTTCCTCTGTTCCTTTATTTGTTCATTAAAATAAACAGATAACCACACAGCACTTTCACATGCAGTCTGTCACCTTTCATTGTCTATACTTCTGATCCTTCATATTCCCACAGAGCATCCTGATAAACCCCATATCAGCCTGACAGATCTGTGTTGTACTAAGATCCTCTGTGAGAGTCTGGGGATTAATACTGCAGCCTCAGGGCAAGGTTAAATATTCAAGACATCCATTTTCAGACTAACTTCAAAGATGATATTAAACACACACACACACACACACACACACACACACACACACACGCGGCATACTAAAATGACCCCTAAGAGTAATCTTTGCATCTATAACGGTGTGAGGAGAGAAAGAGGAAGAGCAAGACAAGAGGGAGAGAAAACTCCAAAAATAATGCCTCAGTTTGAAGCAACTAGAAGAACACAGCAATGTGTGATAAAATATCAGAGGTGCTGAGATACTTCTATATCAGCATTCAACATTTCCACTTCCACCACAAACAAAACTGAATCTGCAAACATTAAATAGAAGCATCTGCAACCTACATTGACCACGAATAAACCGAATAATAATACCTAATAATAACACCTATGAGAACTAACTTGAGCTGTCCTACATACAATAACATATGGTTGATTGGGTGGCTGATTAAACCTATATCAGTGTCTGATTAATGCTTTCAATTGGCAGGGTAATCAGTAGTCAAGTGGTTAGATTTCAGGGCTCAAAATGATGAAGAAAATTGTGTTAAACTCTGAGCTTGTTTGACATGTGGCTTAGTAGATCTTAGACATGTTAAAATGTTCCACATCTTTCATACATTATGAGTTTTATTGAACTTTTATACACACATACAGCATTCATATTGCATTTTCTACAGGAAATGCATTTTCTTGTTTTATTTGTTAAATCCTTCAAAAAACAGAAGGGTAAAAAGCATAAGTTGTGGCTTTACAAGAGTAAAATGCTGTAACTATTTCCTGCTTCCACTCTTTAAGCTAAGCTTAGCTAACTGGCTCCCTATAAATGGTTCTGTTGGCAGGAAAGCAGATAAGTGTATTGCCCAAAATATCTAGGTCAAAAACCTATTTCTATTGCATTACAGTGAGTCAGGGGAAAAACATTATTATTTACTTTTTATAACAACATAAATATTACAGTTATGACCCCAAGTAAGTGAAAAACTGAATTCTTCACCTTCAGCTGTATTTCTCCATGAAAACTGATTCCATTCCAGTGTCAGAGTGAGGAGGGTTTAAGAAAAGAGAAATGGGAATCTTGGTGGTTCAAACCACCAGTGACTAAAACACCAGACTGAAGATGAAAGCTTTCACCAAACCAGCTGTCACTAACTACGCTATTAGGCCACAGTCTGGCCATGTGTATCTGCCTATAGCTGTCTCTCTGCAGCACAAGAGAGAGATAAGATATGAGGAGAAACCAGAGGACTTTGTCATTAGGGATGACAAACAATCACACAATTTACTTGATTCCAGACTGATTACTTGCACATGGAAAAAAAATCAATACATTTTGGGGATTCGTCACCATTGGTTGTATATAAGAGCTATGCATGCATGTCAACGCCATTTTTCCATCATAAGGCTTTAATGCTTAGCCTATTGTAAACGAGTAAAAATAGCATCCAATTTGATACAGAGGAATTCATTCTTGTCATTTCTGAGAAACTAGCACAAAATGTGCAGCATTCGGGCTGGTGGTCATAGCAATCTACTATTAAGTTTGATGTGTTTTGCCTTTGATTTTCACTCGTCTACTTTTTTAACAGATTCTTATAGTTTTGTCATCATCACATTTATCGAAAGCATCAACATACTTCAGACCAAATCCCTGTTTATAAAAAAGGTTAAATTTCTTGAATGTTGAAAATGTGAGTCAACATCTGGTAAAATTATGAGTGATTTTGAATTTTGGATAATTGTTGAATAAATAATATTTTTTTAATAAAGCATGGTGTACTTAAGAAGTGTTTTCGTTTTGATGGATTAGCAGCAAATACTCAATTGAAAAGTTGGAACTAGAGAATGTGGGCTTGACTTTAATGATTCAATTGCTGGTAATTTTCTGTTGAATGACTAATCAAGTAATTGTTTCAGCACTAATATCAATACTTTTATTCTTAAATGTTGAAACTGTAATCATGAAAAACAGAGATATGAATTAAAACCTTAGTCATGGCTTTCAGAACAGATTGGACTCTCCAACTGTCTCACTCTGACCTCTCAGAGAGAAACTGAAAAATAAATGAGAGAGTGGAGGTTGGGAGGTGAAGGTGCTGCAAGAGACATAAAACAACAGAGGAAGATTGAAGGAACATTATGGACCGACATCAGGCATCGAGAGAGAGAGAGAGAGAGAGAGAGAGAGAGAGAGAGAGAGAGAGAGAGAGAGAGAAGCAGAGCATGGAGAAAGGAGAGTGTGAAGAGGAGGGAACGTGTACAAGAGAGTAAGTGAGAGAGACGCTGCCTCAGCAGATGCTATCTCTTGGGAAGGTTCCTGGATTTGATGAAAATGTACTCATCGTATTTCCAAAGTCTTTCACCACAAAAAATGTCCTTGTCTTCCAAAAACTTCTACTTTCTCTCACCTTCTGAGGCGAACAAACATGAGCCGGCATTCCTGCAGTGGGTGTTTATTCTTTTGGCTTTATGCAATGTGATGAAACTATTAAACCAGCCAAACCACCAATCTAATCTATAATAGCATCAATACAAAAAAATGTCTGAAGTTTGTTACAATCAGGGATGGGCAAGTTACAGAACAATAGTAATTAGTTACATTAAATAGTTACTTCTTACCAATAACTGCATGTAAAAGTAATGAATTACTAGGGAAATTAAAACTCCCGACCTCCAGCTGAGGTCGAGTGATGTTGTATCATAAACTGAAACATTTGGGGGATACGCACAGATGTATTTAGTTTCTCTAAGTGGGGCTGTATGAGGTGCTCAGGAGTCCCGGCACAGAAGCTAGGCAACGCACTGCTGTGGACAGGGACCACATAAAAAAGGGCCACCTATATAAATCTATACCAGTATACAAGCTACATTTAAAATATTTTCACCAATTTTCAGAATAAAATACAGCAGGCATCGAATTTAATGCTACCTCTGCACTGTAGCACCAGGCCAGAAGTCAATCAATCAGAAGCCAGTCAGAGGTGACTTGAGTAAGAGAAACACACCAAGTAAACAACATTGGGCACGATCTGAAGATGGTTCATTTCTGAAACACTCTTGGTGGGATTTGAAGACGTGCGGATCGCAGAGTCAAACCAACGTCATAAAGTACTGCCTAGTGGAATTTCTATGGTTGAGAAAATGTCGAGCCAAAGAACAGGGCTGTCTGACATCAAGCATTAGCGATGAAAATATTCTAAATGTAGCGTAGACTTTATATTGATTTTTTTTTTTTTTTAAATGCATTTTTCTGCTTAGCCTGTATTCAGCAGTGCATTACTCTGCTTCCCTGCCTGGACTCCGAAGTGGAAGCGCGCTGACCTCCAAAAACTGTAGTCAATACAACGACTTACTCAAGTACCTCATACAACCCCACTTCAAAAATCTGAACTATCCCTTCTACATGATATTTTCAACAATGCAGGTGACACTTTAAACCAAGGTCTATCAAGTTACATTCGATCAGCATACCGTCAAGAATGAAGCTCGCGAAATGAAGCCAGAACAGAGTGGGGAAATTATTTACGTCTGACACCTCTGGAAGTTACTAATTTACCCTCATAATCTAAAGTCTACTGAATGTCAATGAAGCAACAGCATGCTTAAAAAAACTAATATAATCCTGACATGTTGTGGTGAAGGTGAAGTGAGCCTTTTGTAGAAAAGCAGGTGTTGGAAGCAAATATCTGGAGGCCACATCATTAAGTATGGAATACAACTAGTGAAGACAAAATTGGATATGAACGCTGTCCTTGGGCTGACATTTACAAGAAATAATCTTTAACTTTCCTGCTGTTCTGAAAGCAAACACAGAAACTGGTTAGCACCTCCAACCAAAGAAAACAATAGAAAAGCTATTGTTGACAGAGCTTTCTCTTCCAGCCTTTATTTGTCTGCCAGGGAACTGTTGGTTCTTTGGTTTAGCCATGGCTCCACGGCTAAACAAAGCCTCTTTTTCATTTGAGGACAAAGAGCGTTAGACAGCAAGCACAAACCAACGCTATGTTCTTACGCCTTTAGTATGATCCATCTGTTTTATTAGCAGGTTCAAAAAGATTTTATACCCAGATGGAAAACAACTGCTTTTCCAGGGACATTTTTCATTCATGCTGGGCAGTCTGAAAGACTGGATGGTCTCACCGTGAACCTACACTTAACCTGCTCAAAAACATTTCATGGTCTAAAAATTCAAAAAAAGAAAACCCCAGTGGTCTTGGTGGTATCTACAGTCAGTGTAGATCCTTAAACAGTTTAAGTCTTGAACGGCCATACTCCTGACATTATTGTAAGCTGCTTTGAGATAAGCCTCTTTGTCACGGCTTCATGATACTATCATTGTGCTTACGCTGCCAATCATGCAGTGCTCAAATCACTGCACAATCAATGTCGGGTTTCTGCCAAAAGCATCACCTCTGCAAAAGTGCAAAACCTCTTAGTCACTGTGTCACTGTCATTCATTAAAAGCTAATACCAGTTGTATGACTTCTACATTTAAATTTTAATTAAGGCAAGCCAATCTATAGTAGTCTTTTTTTTCCTTTTTTTTTTTTTTTAAACAGTGTTATTTTACCAATTTTACATCATCTTACATCTTCTGTGATCCTTGTTTATTCCATCCATGTTTTAGAAAATTAAATTCACACCCATCATATTTTTTGTAATCTCTAGGTTTTCATATTCTTACACATATATATATACATATATATATATATATATATATATATATATATATATATATATATATATATATATATATATATATATGTGTATATGTGCTCTGACAAACTGTCTTCTGCTACTAACAGGCATCACTGACATCTCTCATTCTTAGGCTGACTCTCTCACTTTGTGCATGCATGCGTGTGTGTGTGTGTGTGTGTGTGTGTGTGTGTGTGTGTGTGTGTGTGTGTGTGTGTGTGTGTGTGTGTGTGTGTGTGTGTCTTTCATTCTCCCTCTCCCTCCTGCCTGCCTTAAATCCCCTTCAGTGAAGCCAGTCATGCAGACGTTCTTGCAGGGGGTTTATCCCTCCTTGGATCTGATCGGCTCTGCTCCCGACCTCCCTGTACCAGGAGCCCCCTGCTGGGAGTGAAGGATAGGGAGGAGGAAGATCCATCTGGAGGCCCCTCAGAGGTAAGAGAGGATGACACATCATGTCTGTTTGCGCAGGTATGAGTGTGAGCATACACAAGACGGAGACAATTCAGAACACTCTTAAACAAACAGACGTCTTACGCACACTAAGAAAGAAAGAAAGAGGTATGTGAAGGTGGGTTTAGCCCGTGGAGGTGGAAGTCATCAAACAAACCAAACTCATACTTACGTACCACTTGTCCACTGGGGGACATAAAGGGGGGGGGTTATTAAAGCAAGCCCAGACAAAGAACATCTCAGTACGAACATTGGGGACGGATAGGAACGAAGTAAGAAAACAGCCAAAGGCAAACAAACAATCCGACTGCTGCTGCTACGTCTACAGTGAGCTCATCTCCAGTTCTGGGAGTCACAGCCACAGAGGTGTACTGAAGTCAATCTCTGTTTTGAGTCTCTGGGCCGAAACTAAACAACACAATTTTTATGCTGTGATTCCCAAATGATAATCACATGGTATTTTAAAGACACCAGTTTATCACGTGCAATGTTTAAGGTTAAAGTGCCCTTAGGATGTACTGATGATTCAACCGTTCAAATCACCTCAGAGGCTTTACCCTATATAGTATATAGTGCAGAAACTAATTGAACAGAAAATTTATCGACCACAATTTTGATAATCGATTAACCATTTAAGTCATTTATTATGTAAAATGTCAAACAAGATGACATAATTAAAAGAGGGCCAATCAAATGTCAAACTGTGGAAAACCATGTGGAAACCATGATGGCAATATTGCATTTATGTTTGTTTCATGTATTAATTTTAATTAAATCTTCCTCATCAAATATTTAAAAAAATTGCAATCCTTGGAAGACAATTAACATGTGCACCATTAAGTGGTCAGCATGTCATCACTTTAAAGATCCAGTGTGTAATATTTAGAAGGATCTATTGGCAGAAATGGAATATATTTATAGGTATGTTTTCATTAGTTTATAATCACCTAAAAATAAGAATCATTGTGTTTTTGTTAGCTTAGAATGAGTATTTTTTTTATCCACGGAGGTCCTCTTCTACGGAGACCGCCATGTTAAACCACCATATTTCTACAGCAGCCCAGAACGGACAAACCAAACACTGACTATACAAAGGGCCTTTCACATTTTCGCAAGTTTCGCCGCCACCATAGTTTCTCCTGCACACTTTGAAATGAAAGGTGAGGCGAGGGCATTGTAATCTACAACTACACCAGTAGATTCCACAACTTCCTGCACAATGGATCATTAACATCATTAAAAACATCTGAGACACCAGCTCCATTCCAATGTAAAATACATCATCATTAACAGACGTTTTAAGAGGTAGGAGAGAAACTGGGCTTCTTTTCTCAGAATAAGCTGATATCAAGAACTCTGTGAGCATACGAAGACAATGAAACACATGCAGAGACACAGAGGGAGCCCTGTTGTTCTTTTTGCTAGTAATAAAAACATGAAAAACATTTTTCGGTCAGAAGAGGCTCCAGAACAGACAGTGGTGGAGTCCTGGGGGGCTGTTATATAAACATGGCCTCTAGATAAATATCCCCCCATCCAATGTGAATAGGATATTGGATTTCAAGGTTGTTATTACTTCACCTTGTTATTTCTGTTCAAGAAATACCATCCATAAGCCAATTAAAAGTTTGGAGAGGGAGACAAAACAGAAGAGTTTTTTGAGTTATTTTTTCACTTCATCAAATAACCTTTTAAACACCTTTAAGCAAATATAATGCCTTAAAAGACAGACACAAGGTGATGTCTTTGAATCGATGGTTTTGTCTTTCCAACAGTTCAAACCAGAGCTACAACAATTAGTCAATTCATTTATTATGTTAATTGTCACCCCCTTAGACTGTGGGAAGTAGGTATTTTTCACGGTTATTACTATTGTCTGACATGTTATAGACAAAACAAGTAATTGGTTAATTTGTTACTTATTAATTGTTATTATTAATTGCCAGATTAATCAACGAGGAAACTAAACATTTGTTGCAATTGAAAGATATTTGATTTCCAGATATATAAAACAGACAAAAGCAGGAAATCATCACATCTGAGGAGCTCAAACCAGTAAATGTTTGGCATTTTTCCTTGATAAATTATTAATCGTCATCAAATCTGGTGACATTCAACTTTCTATCGACTGACAGATCAATTCCTTATTTAAACAGGATTTATGTATTTCATGCTATTACTGGGGTCAGGAATATTAAAGTGGAAAGTGGATTAACAGGATGAACAAATACAATACATTGTATGACATGAGCTTATTGCCAGCGGTTGTTCTACTTTTGAAGCATCAAGGCCAAATATTAGCATACTTTAGGATGAATACAGAAATGCTCCACAGCTTTTGAGGCAAACACAACATTAATTCTGGCAAACAAACAACTGCCTGCTAACAGCTTGATAATTTAACCACTGAATACGTTTGAGTTACATGTAGACACTAAGCAAGATGAAGTGTGGCATAGATGAAAGGTTTTATTTAAAAGGTCCAGTGTGTAGGATTTAGTGGTATCTAGTGTTGTAGTTGCAGACTGCAGCTCCCTCACTTCAAACTATTGTGGCCATGAAAAACATGAACACTGCTCTCTATCTTCCACCAGGAATTCAAAAACACATTAACATTCAGTTTCATGTATTTTTCAATGATTCCATTCAGGATTATTTTTAGAGAGTAGCAGCAAAAAGACACACACACACACACACACACACACACACACACACACACACACACACACACACACACACACACACACACACACACACACACACACACACACACACACTCTGAGTCAGACATCATCGCAAAACACAACAGCATCAGGAGTGATTCAGATGAATTTTAATTAACAACGTCTAACACAACAAGATATTTTGCAATGAAGCTGATTTCCGGCAGCAGTGATTGAAAATCTAAAAAGGCTTTCAACTAAAAATTAAAAAACCCTGCATGTACTGAGTGATTACCATCAACACCAACATGACCTTTGCCCTCGGTTATCTGCAATGACACTTTAATCTCGGTCAGCACAATATCTCAGCACAGAGAAGTCATAAAACATTAAATCCCACAGAGATTGTTTACAGGCAGCTGATTTTGACAAACTGAGTCAACAAATCTAACAGTGAAAATGCAGAACTAATCTGTATATGAATATTCAACAACCGGAGAGACAAACCCACACAGTGAAAAAACATGAAGGCCAAAATGGTATGTCAACACAGTTTGTCCTGAAAAATATTGAAGTGTTTCCTCTATGTTATGAGACATTTCAGTAACATACAGATCATAATTTATGGTTATTTGTTAATATTACCCTAAATATTGATCGAAGAGTGATTTGGCAACCCACATGACGTCTAGCTCCCTGAGTTTTTGGTATAATGCCTCTAGTGGCACATGATAAATACTTATATCATGTTACAGTTTCCAGAAAAAAAAAAAATCTATCCAAAAACATTTGTTCGCAAGTCACAAGTCAGTCACACGTTTTGGGTATGAAGTCCAGAGTTAAGTCTTAAATCAAGATTACTAATTCAAACTAATTTCTCAAGTTCCTGCTCACCATGTTCACACTTCTGCCTATTGCTGTTTGGTGAACAGCAAATGGACCGATTTTACATTTTCAACACACTTAATAAGCACTCTTGTTCTTTGTGCCACTTTTCTCTCCATCCGTACACACTCAGTCTGTTCAGTACACCTCGATATAACCAATGCAATCTGATACAACAACCATACCTCTCAGTATAAGGCAGTACAAATCGACAGCACCACAAACTACAGTGTCCAAAATGACAATTCCCTCAAGATCTCTCTAAAACACTTGAACTGCTATGCCTTATACATTTTGAAATTACACAGTTAGACATAATTAAAAGGTAAAAAAAACAATATTTGAGGCCTGTTGACGTTACATTTGACTATTCTAGGCCAAGACATATGAATAAATCCATAAATAAATACAACAACTACACAGTTACCGCTACTGGCAGAGTGGAAAATAATCTTAGAAAGATGATTTAAGTGCATCATGTTGTTTTAATATGAAAGAGAATGGAAAATATTAAGATTAAGAGAAAGTTTTTTATATCTGGTGATGGAAGAGCTGCACTTATGACCTCAGGATTTCTAAAATACTGTGTATTGTAATGACCACTAAATCATAGGCCGATATCATGAGCCAATATTAGCTAAGCAGGTACAGTACATCAGTATCAGCAGAAACAGGCAGGTGACAAATTAAAGGGAAAACCTGAATAAATGTGTGGAGAAACATTATGTGCAAATGCTTCCACACAAGTGCACTCCATCGCGCAATTAAGCAATTAACATCCAATCATGCTCTGTGGCATGTAGAAAAATTCATGGCATTTATCAAAAGGGGTTCATTGTTGGGGCAGGGACGGAAGGAGCTTCAGTCACAAAGACTGCTCAACTGGAGATTGTTTCAATAGTAACAGTGACTAAAGGGACATCTGCATTTAGATCTATGGGAAAGACACAGAATCAGATAGTGTGGTCGACAGCACACATTTGATGACTGATGCTCGTGCATTAGAGCGATATGTAAGGAAAAACAGAAGAGCTACTCTTTCTCGGGTGACTGAGAATGTCAGTGCAGGATGTGATCAGACTGTCATTGCAGATCAATACAAAGTTGTTTTGAATGATCACCTTTATCCTGTAATGAAACATCTCCATCCTGATGGGTGGGGTCTCTTCCAGGATGACAAGGCCCCCATCCATAGGGCACTGACTGGTTTGATGAGAATGTAAATGAACTATATGCTACAGCCTTTGCCGTCTCCAGATCTCAACCCAACTGAACACCTATGGGAGATTTTGGACCGACGTGTTAAACAGCTCTCTCCACTACCATTATTATGATGTTCATCCGTCCAGTAGATTTCCAGAGCCTCGTATAATCAATGCCACGGCGCACTGAAGTTGTTCTGACAGCATACCTCACTAACACACTTGTATTTTCTTTTGTCACCCATCTATATGTCGGCTGATAGGACACAACAAATTGCCACAAAGAAATATCAGTATCTTTTAAAGTAATCCACCAGAACAAGTTTGCTCACCAGAATAAGCTTGTTTGTGTTTATGTGACGAATAAAGATAATTAATATCAGCACATGTTGTTATCTGATTATTGTTACTGTTGTAAATTATCAAAACAACAGTATCACAAGTAGTAAGGGAGGTGTCATTTTATTTTACTACCATCATTATTATTATTTTATTTTCTATTTAATTGTTTTTATTTATTTAGACGGTTCTGTCATTTTATTTTGATACCACCAATGTGCCTATTACTTGGTTTCCTAATAACTCCAATGCCACATGCACAACTGTAAGGACTATGCAAGTGAGCACTTAAAGTAAAAATGTAATGTATGTGAGACATATCTACTCAATAAACAAGATGTAAACAACAGTAACACCCTGGTACATAAGTATATAAACACAGACTATGGCTGAATGAAACACATTTTTCAAAGTAGTTCAGGGATGTGGAGAAAATAATTAGATAAAAGGTAGAAAGCGAGTTGGGGCAAAGTAGCAACCACATAAACATAAACATACTCAGTATCATTCATATAGTAACTGCTGCATGTAAGAGCACCCAAACAATTAGCGTCAATGCAAGACAACTCACACACATGTGTAGCCTAAATACCAAAAGGCAGAACACGATGTGAGACATATATATACAGCCCACACCTGCATCTCATACACTGCAGCAAATAAAAGCGGTGGGGTCAGGGGAGGGTCAGCAGGTTAGTCCCAGTCACACCCCGGTTAAATCCACACAGCCATGCGGTAATTAGTGGTGCTGGCAGCGGGCAGAGACAGGAGCCATATTAAGCTGCACGGTAACTTTAAGTAATGCGCAGGTGACTGCAGGAATAACGCAGACAGCAGCGGTACTGGTGAGGAAGGCTACTTACTTTATGAAGAAACTGGCCCCTTCGTCTGTAAACCCTTCCTCCCACCCCCGAGGTAGGTCTGAAATAAAATTAAAAAAAACAACATACTTGTTCGTGATACCTGAAAGTTTTCTCCCCCCCCTCGGGCTGGGCCCAGTATGCACACTGAAGTTGGAGGCGAAGAGGAGCGCAGTGAAGTAAACATAAGGACAACATTAACCCAGGTCCAACAACATAACAATGTATAACATAGCTAGCTACCTGAGCGGATCATGTGTCCGGAGTTTACGGGTTCACCGGAGCGGGGATGGAGCCAGGTAGTAGCCTGCGTCTGGTCGCTGCCACACAGAGAGAGAGAGGGAGAGAGAGGGAGAGAGAGAGAGGGGAGAAAAACACCTGTTACACCACACGGGAAGGAAACACCAGCAGACCGCGCCAACTCCCGTAAAACCGGGAAATACGGTGCGATAAGGCGCTCATTATCCAACTCACTTGATGAAGAAGACCCTGCCGTCCCCGCAGACACCGTAAGACCAGTGTTCAGGTAAGGTGTCCCGCCCGAGAGGCGCCGCCATGATCCGGTCTGAAGTCCTATTTCATCTCATTCCCTCTCCATGGAGTCTCCCGGGAGCTCAATGATCACCGCCAGGGCCAGCGCTGCCTTCAGGGACTCCTCTGAAGCACGTACATCCGAGCACCTGATTCTAATATTTTATTGTTTTTAGTCATAGAAAAAATTTAATTATATTTATATATATTATATCAGAATTACACAGGCTCCCTTGTACCAGACTATAATGTTGCAAGATAATATTTACATATATATTTATTTTTAATACTCTAATATTATTATAATATTTTAATACTTTAATATTTTTCCAGTTTGGTTGTGACTTCTCAGTCATTCCTTACAGAGATCAGGTTCTGCTTGGAGAAGTTAGACTTGTGGCTTCAGTATTTTTTAAATCCTGGCAAAAGCCCTACTTATCTGAGGCAAACTTGAATAAGAAGCAATCACATTTGGCAGTACAGGTGCACTGTTGGCCATGTAGCTGTAACTTCCGCAGTTCAAGTCCAGCCAAGGATCTTTGTTCAAGTCATCCCAGTTCTTCACCATCCAGTAAATAATAATTAAAAACACAAAACTGACAAATCAGGTTATATCAGCTCTTATACAGCAGAATTGGAGGGATGGATGGAGTGCAACACAAGGAAACATTGATGCCTACTTGGCTGTGTCTTGTTATACCATTATGTCAGTACAAGGAGTGCCCAAAAGCTACATTTTAATCAAGAACTTTCCTGATATTTAATCAGTTAAAGTAAGTGTCTATGCACATGGAGCAGTAATTTGATAATATGCTCATATTTACCACCAAACCTTCACAAATTGGGGGAAACTCAGGTGGATGAGTAACTTGGCCATCAATAGGGTTGGTAGTTCGACTGCACACTCTTTATGTGCTCAGCTTGTCACACCTGCCTTACCTGTTTTGGACATTTGCATAAGTTGGCATTTTTAGTTAAATTATTTGATGATTGATTTTAAACATAGTTTAAATTTGTTTTTACACACAGTTACATTATAGTAAAATGTACCACCTTATCTTCACTTCTCTGCAACTGGAGACTCCCAGCTATCACACAGGCTTTGTAAATGTGAGTCGGCCATATTTACGACATTTCCTTCAGTACTTGAAGGCATCACACAGCCGGCTTCTACAGTGAGAGGAGGAGTAGAGGAGCTGCTCTGACGGCAGTTATTGGGAAGAGTGAATGAACAATGTGCTAAATTTGGGGCTCTTCAAAGTGTGTGCCACCTTAGTATTTAGGTGATTTAACTGGGAAGGGGCTGAATGTGAGACTAAATACTTCTTTTAACTAATTAGGATCTCATTAAGAAAGGCTTTGATTTTAATTATCCTACAAATACGGTAATTCTCATCCAAATCGGCCTGCATTGTGTTGGGCACTTTAATTAATTGCATTAGTAGTAAGTCCATGCATGCGTGTGTATATCTCACTTTATATATATATATATATAATATAAGAGAGAGAGAGAGAGAGAGAGAGAGAGAAAGAGAGAGAAAGAAAAAGGAGAGAGAGTGTCCAAAGTACATAAAAATGCAGACATACACAAAACTTTTCTAAGACGTTTCCTTGAAAGATACTAATTGCAATCAAAGTGGAGACTTTATAAGCGGATGGTGATTTCTGGAGGAATTTGCCTTAACAGAACTCCATTTTAACCCAAGTAAATATTTATTCATCATTTTTTTATAACTGGAAACTTCTTCAGCTATGAATAATTGTTTATGCTTATTTATTTATAATTATGTTTGGTTTTGCCTGTATAGACAAATAAAGCATGATGGCATGGTACACTGACTTTGGGCATTTCATTGAAATTAATGATTTGGGAGTTTAGCATAACAATATTTTCCCTATAATAGGAGCCCACTCACATAGGCTGGTTCTTTCCAGGAAACATCCTGGGACTTTAAGAGGAAATTACAGACCTGTGAAATAAAGTGTGACCAAAACATTCAAGTACTGTAGTTTCTACTTGAAAACATAAACGGCAATACTAATATGTGTGTGATCAGCCAATATCAAATCATAATATTGGCCTGCTGGTATGTCAGTCAGGCTCTAATGTTTATACACGGCAAACATGTTATTGTTGGTTCTCCTCAGTGGCTCATTAAGGTAAATAAGAGCCTCTGACAGTTTGTCCCGAGTCACTCGTCAGGAACTCTGAGCTCATTGGAATTTCATTTTCCAGTATCCAGGAGACAGGAGACGTGTGGTGGCGTGCTTATGGCAACATCCTGACACGTTTTTTGGTGCAGCCCTATTATTTTGAAATCCCCACTCGGAACAAAAACAGTTACTCTGTGTGTGTGTGTGTGTGTGTGTGTGTGTGTGTGTGTGTGTGTGTGTGTGTGTGTTGGGGAAGGGGTAGCTGACAGTCAGCAGGAATTTCCTCACAAAAACAGTAATTTTCAAAAGGTTGGAACACTATGATATCGATGAGATACATCACACTGTTCTTCAAATACCACTACACCACTGAGCATGGCACTTTAATAAGACACACAAATATGCATTTTTGCCATTCACTTCTTTTGTAATTTCCTCGTTATGTAATCATTTATAATTTCTCAATTTCAGCTCCTGTTTCCAGCAGGCAGGACGGCCAGATTTCCCAACAATCTCGTCATTGGGCTTAATTGGACAATTTGTCCAAAACACTTACCAGAGGTGAGCTTTAGTGTGCATGTGTTTGATTTCCTCTCCCCCTTGTCTGGTTTCAGTTGGCAGCACTTACTTTGGAGGCACCTCAAGGTAAACAAAAGAAAGTCCTGACAAGGCAGAAGGAGCTGAAGGGCAGGTAGAGGTCGGCACACGGCCTCGCCACTGAAAGCCCAGGGGATTTTTCTACCATTTGGAGTGTATTTGTGTGAAAAGATAAAGTGTTCACATAGTGTAATGAACAATGAAAGACTTTCCAGCCAAGTCATGATATCACTGGCTAACACATCAGTAAATCAAAGCTAATAATGTGTGTGTGTGTGTGTGTGTGTGTGTGTGTGTGTGTGTGTGTGTGTGTGTGTGTGTGTGTGTGTGTGTGTGTGTGTGTGTGTGTGTGTGTGTGTGTGTGTGTGTGTGTGTGTGTGTGTGTGTGTGTGTGTGTGTGTGTGTGTGTGTGTTCAGGTGGCGGCTGTCCTAATGCTGAACTTACACACATGCTGCAGATCAAAGAGCAAATCAAAACACACACACACACACACTCACACAAAAATCCATATGTGATTTTCACAATAAAAGACACAACCTTTGATCTAAATTTAAATAGTGACTTAACACAAGACTGAAAAGCAAAAGTTTTAAGGCCGTTTGAGCTCTGACCACACCCAGCATCATTGTTGGTTGTGGTCAGAAAT
Organism: Dicentrarchus labrax; assembly: GCF_905237075.1. Classification (NCBI taxonomy): domain Eukaryota; kingdom Metazoa; phylum Chordata; class Actinopteri; family Moronidae; genus Dicentrarchus; species Dicentrarchus labrax. Next base: position 21,451,312 of record NW_026136720.1, on the reverse strand, counting down.
GTTCTCTTTTGCATCTGTAACCACACCCAATCATGATGTCACAGGGTCCTGGAGTACACCTATACATCACCCATTAGATTGTGAAGTTAAACCACTGGCAGTCCGCCAAGACTAGATTTTCAGTTAAGTTACTCTCAAATAGAGGAGTCACCCAGAATTTTGAACCCAGCACTGAAGCTATGACTCTTAACTGACTTAAAATACAGCTAAACATAACATGCATTTTTTATCTTGTTTGTTTCCTTTTTCAGTTTATTGTCAATTATTCAGTTATTACAACTGATAGTGTGAACAAAACAGAAACAAACTGGAAACACGACATTGACATATTATCACCCTATAAAGTTATGGGGTTATTACACGTTGGCTAACAAGTGAGAAAAATAATTACCTATTCACACATCCTCCAGACACAGAGCAACATTATCATCTCATTGGTGTCATATTTGTGTCCATCTGATGAATTTAAGTCCAATATTCACTCCCCTTTAAGCTCTGTTTTGATTTCTACCAACTCCTGAAATATCTTCAGCTGCTGAATGGTCCCCTGTACTCACATGCTTGTCTCTGACTTTGTCTGTTTTATGTTTGGTGCTGGACATGTAGCTTACAGTAGGTTTATTGGGGCTTTTTCACAGAAAACAGCTGCCTGCTGCATCTGGAAACAATGAGAGCAGTGAGAGTGAACCAAAACAAAAAAGATGTGTACTGGAAAACTAAAACAGGGAGCTGAGAGATGCTAAAACGCTCCATAGACCTGAGAAGAAATGCAAAGTTAGGTGTTTTTTCTGAGCTCACCCCAGATCTCACTTACATACAAAGTTATTGGTATAATTACACAGTCAGATATTTTTGAAAGATCGTGATTTTGGTTTATTTGAAACTTACTTCCAAGACCCACTTAAGGCAGTATTGTTCCAGGATGGTATGGTTACGTTGAAGACTGTCTCTGGTTGGACAGAATAAGGTCATCTGCATAAAGCAGGTATCTAATCCCTGTGTCTAAGAGGGTGAGGCCTGTAGCTGCTGAACGGTCCAACAATATTCAGTACTTTTATTGTTCATTTTCACAGCACACTGGTTATGTCTGTACATTTAATAAGATCATATACTATATAAAGAGACAAGCAAATATTTTCCTTCCCTTTTTTTGGAGAACCTGTTTGTTAATTAAAGTGTGTAAAGTGTATATATGGTTGGATGTTCAATATTTTGGAAGAAAGCCAATTTGACATTTACTGAGTCTATTTTTGTTCTTGGATAAAGGCGAATATCCTAGATTTTAGGATACTACAGAATATTTTCCGAAGGCTGCGGCTGACACAGATCCCTCTGTAGTTATTAGGGTCTGATTTGTTGCCATTTTTATAGATTGGGGTGACCATCCCCAGGAAAGCAGCCAGCAGTCAGAACTATGTTGAACAGTGTTTCTCTCTGTTAACTCTCCCTCTCTTTTCAACATAAGAGCACACAATCCCTAATACACAAAGATACAAAAAGTACAGTCTCTAACTGATTACCACACTCACTTCCCCTATGACTCAATTTACCTGATTAGGAATATCTCAGTTATGTTGAACTTTCTTTGTCATTTCATGCATTTTATTGTACTTTGTACGTATTGACATTTCAGCTGTGTTTGTCCTTGTCTTCTTGTGTTCAGTTAGTCAGTATAATTTCTTGTTACTGAACTCTAAAGCATACCAGAAACAGCAGTTTGATTCCAACGTGAAGAATATTTATGGAAGACTGATTTATCTTAGGATAGTCTGGTTTCAGTATTGTTGTCAATCTCTGAGCACAGGCATTGTAGGATAGTTTAAACTGATTTGTATTTGATATACACAGTTCAAACATTTGGAGGGACAAGGCATCCACATGAGGCCAGCCAGCGTCTTTGTTCTCAGAGGGTTTGCCACAGGTGAGCTGGCCGCCTACAAAGACTTTTAGACGCCGTCCATCCATGAAGCATCGAGGCAGGTAGAGGAAGGTTAGAGATTTTCCACATTACGGGTTCTGGCTGAGGCAAACAGTGTTCCACACTATATAGCTGGAGAACTTAAGAAGAAGATATTTGACAAAGCAGAATATCTTCAGTTGTGCGTGTGTGGAGCTGCTTAAAGACACAAAAGAAAACAAAGAGAAAGCAAACACAGAAAAACAGAGATGAGGAACAGGATTCACTTGGAGGATGTAGCCCCCTCATCCACCCATTCTGCAAACACTGTGGGGCCTTTTTTTTTACACAGAACTAACAGACATAGATGTAGGTGTTTGTAAAGGGACCTTAAACAATTTCTATTTCCTGCTTTATGGACTGGTTTTGGCATGAGAAAAATCTGGCTTTTTAACACTCATTGCAGAGACATTCTGGGGTCTCTCTATCTCACAGTGGCAAACGTTATTGTATAAACATATATTTGTTTCATCAAAAAGTTTTTAAAATTTGATAAAAGGAACTGCAGGGCGCCCAGTTAGCTCAGTGGGTAGAGCTGGCGACCCATGTACCGAGGCTGAGTCCTTGCTGCAGTGGCCCAGGGTTCAAATCCGACCTGCAGCCCTTTGCTGCGTGTCATCCTCTCTCTCTTTACCCCCCTTTCCTGTCTATCTTTGGCTGTCCCTATCAGATAAAGGCAATAAAAAGACCCCCCCCAAAAAAAAGGAACTGCAATCTGAAAGCAGACTGCAGAGGCAAATTAAAGTGAGTTTTTCACCCAGAAATTATGCAATGTCACCGCAAAAAAAAAAAAAAAAAAGAAATAGAAAATAATGCTAAAGTTTATCAGCCCAGCTTGTCTTTTATTCTTTTCATGAACAAGGACACATGGGAGCACCTGATGCCAAGCTCAACCAATGTCATTCAGTTGTACAACTTAATTTTGTTTTGGGTAAACAAGGTTAATGTGCAAGGTTTCAGTCAGTGTGGGGATGTTTTCCTATAATTTGTATTTTTATTTAGATGTGCTTTTTACATTTAAATATGCCCAGAGGGCCATGGCTTCATTTCTCATATTATTTATTCTACCATAATTTTTCATTTATTTTTTATGAAGAAATATGATATCTGCATATGTATAACACCGTCAGATCTTCGTCAACAGTGTCAGACGTATGTTTTTGTTAATTTTTTGGGGGAAAAAAATTCTTCCTTCAGTTTATGTTGTTTTTGTAATAAAGGACCATCTGATCTATATCCTCTTGTGTCTTATTTATTTAAGGAATTTGTTTTTACGATATTGATATTAAAAACAAAGTTTGAAAATGCTAATATTTAGAAATCTGGGTTTTCAGAATAGTGTGAAATCACAACTTAAGTTTATATATTGTATTTTATTACATATCAGAGTAACTAAATACTATTACAACATACTTCAGAACTTTAGATTCTTGTTGGATTGGAAGAATTAAAATTGTATACTTTTTAGTGTGTCTGATGGAGTTGACACAAATCCAGTTCTGAAGGGAAACATGTTTATTTGTTAAAAATGTGTTTTTATTCAGAACCTGTTCCTTTACATGGTTAAATAGCTAAGACCTTTATCTGCAGAAACATATAACTCTAATTAATATAGTGTGCATTTAAAAAAAAAGTTTTTTATAACGCGTTTTGTCCCGACTCTCAAGAATCAGTAATACATATATCAGCCATAACATTATGAGCACCTGGGCACCCTGGTGGTCTTAATGTCCTGCAGCCCACTACCAACAAACTGTGATGCACTGTGTGTTCTGACACCTTTCTATCAGAACCAGCATGAACTGTTTCAGCAGTTTGAGCTACAGTAGCTCGTCTTTTGGATCGGACCTCACGGGCCAGCCAATGTAACCAATGTTATGGTTGATTGGTGTAAGTTGGATTTGAAAAATGTATCGTTGAATGACTTTAAACATTCACTTTAAAGGACCAGTGTGTAGAAGAAACTACAGTGACAGTGAAACATAGGGCCTATCTAGAGCCAGTGTTTGGTTTGTTAATTCTGGGCTACTGTAGAAACATAGCTGTTCAACAAACAAACAACACAATGATTCTTATTTGCAGGTAATTATACAATAAAAACATACTCTACTTATGAATACTATATTACATTTCTGACAAAAGTCTACTAACATTGTATTTTAATCTAATTTTGATTAATCTGAGCACCAGATGTCTGTCATTAACCATATGGCCACTGTCAGCTATTATTAAGTTATTACACAAACTCCACCCATCCAACCAAGCAGCACAAAACAATAATTATTTGAAATGATTATTTGCATGTACCATGTATTGTAGGTCTGCTCTGCGCTGAGCAATGTTTCTGTTGAAAGCAGACTGCAAGGCAGTTTACCATTTCTGGTGATATAGTTAAAATGAGTACAAGACAATAACGCTAATAGCAGGACTTTCATCCAGATTCTTGCCAATTCACCAAAAGGGAAGCAATGATTGCAATATATAAATCTTTTTAATCGTTTTGTTGGAGCACCATATTACCCAGAACTATTTCATCATGGTGAAGGAATTCTGAAGTAATTCATGGCTAATCCAACCTGCGTTTATTTAACAATACCACAAAGCCTGTTTTGGCTTCAAGCCCTCAGCAAACAAAGCCTTCAAAAAGAGAGAGAGGTAAAAACAGACAAATGTGCACAGAAACAATATAACTATTGATCCGGCAGTCTTTCTCTCTCTCTCTCTCTCTCTCTCTCTCTCTCTCTCTCTCTCTCTCTCTCTCTCTCTCTCTCTCTCTCGTTGTAATGGGTAACCAAGGCTTTCAAGGATTCAATAAGGAGTTTGAGGGTCTTTGCCCTCGTCCATATTGCGTCAACATCAGTTGGCAGAGCAGCAGAAACCTCAGGTGGCAAAGAAATTCAGAGAAACGCTCCCACACTGTACACTAAATATGCACACACAGCTCAGCCGTACACATTTCTGGCACTGTTCGCCCCATTGTGTCTTATGTAAATGTGGGGTGAATAATGCATGGCTCGGCTCCATACGAGAGATTGCGACTTGTGTAACAGCCGGCAGGCCTGGCGGACCTTGGCCCCTCCTGCTCAGACTTCCTAAATTTAAAAGCTAAATTTATCACCTGAGGGAGCCTGGTGGATTCAGAGCCTAACCTTTAGACTCCAAACAAAAATCAGAGAAACAAAAACACTCTAGTTGATTTTTTTTTTTTGTTCTGTGAGTAATTTAAACTCAGATGGTTAGCTCAATCTCAACCTGTCCAGTCACTTGCAACACCTGGCAACGTGGAAATAGTTTTTACATGACATACATGAGTCATAATATACAAGTATATCAACCTTGTGATATAAACATTAAAAGAAATGGGAGTATAGAGCCAAGCATCAAAGTAGAGTGTTCATTCTTGACCTTGAAACCACATCTGTGGTAGAGTATTATAAACAAGGTTCACTTACTTTTCATACCTTTCTGCCATTTTGTTAGTCCACAACCAAATGTTTGTATAGATCACCTGAGCATGTTATATCGTTATTGACATAGCTCCAGAAAAAGCTTGTTTGACTTAAGTTTAATAATTTTCTATCACAAATGTCAGTGTTTCACTACCAAAATAATACTGACAGGGTTTACTGTATCCAGCAGCTTTGAGTAAACGGCAAACTGTGTCTTAAATGATGTAATTTTAAGTTCCTATTGTACATTTATAAATGAATATACAGAGAGATCATCAAGTTGAGCCTCTTCAGAAGACTCCAGAAAACTTACAAAACCATCTGCAATATTTTCTGTATCACTCTGTCTCCCTCTGGTGGAATTCAGATGTCAAATCTACGGTTCTGGTAGTATACTGATTCATTTTATTTAAATATCTCATAAATCCAATGACATGTCAACAGTATATTGAAAGGCAACACATCTTGAAGAACTTTTCTGATGGGAATCATTATAAAAATTTCCAGCACTTTTGTTGCATCAGATTTCAGTCCAGCTGTTCACCACGGGACAAAAACATCAACGGACCAGGAGACAGAATTCATGAATCACATTGTAAACAAATTATCTAAGAACTACCTTTGCACATCTGCCAACTGTCAATGTCTGAACAGAAAACTCCCTCAAAACCAGGTCTGTGAATTACTAAGAGCATCTGTGCTATTGAGCATTAATCAAGTGTACTGAGCTGAGTCACAGCCAATATCTTCCAGCATTGGCAAATCACAGCACAGACTGCCCTCTGCACTGTGCTTTTGGGTGAACCATTTGGAAAGATGAGATCTGGAGCACACCAGAGCGTTTAATAAGGTGCAGAAGCAATTTTGTCTCCATGTTCAATTGACAAAAAAATAAGATGTGGTTTAAAGGTCAGTCATGAATTCTCATTTCACATCTGTATGGTTCATACAAGAGGTTTCATTCACAGCTGCTGGTAGTAAATCTAATGTAATGAGTGAGGACTGAACAGCTGTCTGCTGGACCTTCAGCTTTCCCATTTACCCCTATGGCATGAGTGCAGCTAACTTTAGCATCAGCAGCCCCACTGACAGTGGAAACTCTGACCAGTCTGAGGGTTGTGCGCCATCGCATCAATCTTTGTTTATTCACGCTGTCTGACAGGTGATGATGATGATGTCACATTGATAACTTTTATTTTGTTTATGAGAAACTTCATCAATGATCATTTTGTCTGATGAAATACTTGAACAACCCCACCAGATAAGGTCCTGAATTAGCCTGTATCACAAATCATCTTCCTTAGTTCCTGAAAATAAACAAGGATTTTGACAAAAAAAAAACAACTGCAGCAGGTTTAATGTCCTGCTGTCCTTTCCCAGATCATCCCAGGAAGTTTATAAACTTAAATGTAAGGCTTTGTGACCATAAGCTCAGTTCTTCACTCAGACAACCGTCGCTGCTGGACAGTCAGAAGCTCTTCCATCAGCCAGATCAGAGCGGGGAATCCCCAAAAAGCAGCTTAGTGGATTGGATTATAGTGTAATTGTTGTTCTGTTTCAATCCGCTGAACTAACATGATTTCCCTGTTTACATGATTCTTATTTGAATATGTTTTTTTTTCCCCTTTTCAGTACAGTAATCTTGCACAAAGAGGAGATCAGTTGCTTTGACACAGAGGCGGGCAGCGTTTACGTCATTACATTTGATGCTTATCATAATATACCCAACACTTCTCAACTGCCTCCACATCACCAGTACAGTCGATCTATGAGTCCTGAAGCCACTGTGCAATTTGTAAAATTATTTAAATTTAAATGTTTTGGGGGAAAATATTAAAATATATTTCTTATATTGAGTCAAAGTCAATTTCTACCCTGTTTATTCTTATTATAGCTGTCTACATATTCAACTGGCTCTAACACATACAGGAGACACAGTTACACCTGATAAATGATCTGCAGGATAAAATGTTTTCCCTGAGCTTCTATCTTTTTTACTATAAAGGTCTGAATTTAAGATAAATGAACTGAAAACCTTTTCTTTCGGCCTTGATGTTATCAGTCTTCCCACATGAGGGCAGCAGAGTTACATAGTTATTGTCTGAGGCACAGACACTGTGTGTCCAAATATGGCAGTCTGAGTATGAAAGGAAGCTCCAAATATGGCACATGCAGTCAAGGGGTATTTTAATGTCATGGTGACTAAACCCAAAGACCTTTCCTTTTTCAAAAGTGACTACAGTCCCAACAAATGTAATTAACCTATTTATATATTTTTGAATGATAGGCTCAGGAGTGGAGTCATGGTGCATTCAAGGGGAATCAGCTCAGTCAGGGTTAGGGCACCATACCACATTTTGTCCACTGGTGGGGCATCTCACAGTGTACTTCATCTTGGTTTTATCTGCCATAGAGGCATCCAACAGGGCACTTGCAGGTTTTTTTTTAGCACTGGGGCGGAGGGTTTGCTGAGTGCATCTGGTGTATCACTGATATCATTGAAATAAAGCGTAAAAGTTATTTCACAACAGTTATTTTGGACGTAACTGCTTGAATGTTAGACAGTGATACCTCTTACTTACATTTCAATTAATATACAATATATCTGACTCAAATACAATCCCCTGCAGTTTGATGGGAAAAAGGCTGACATGTGATCATTGCTCTTTTGTGGCTTCCCCTTGCTGTCATTCCTGAGTAAACATTGTGTGTGTTGTGTCACGTACCAGATAAGAGGTTTGGCCCCCCTAGTGGCTCAAAGGAAACACTACACCCATTCTGCACTGACAAAAAATCCACTGACAGTAAGGGCTCTGTGTGTGGCCTGGGTGGGTGTTGGTCAGACACACTAATCCTCATGACCATGTGTTGGAATAGATAAGTGTTTACCACGTACGTGTGCATGTCTCGCTGTCACATACTAGTCTCACTGTCTCTCTCATAATGAGTGAGTTGGATATATGTGGACATAATAATGTTCAGCATGGTAATGATAGTGTTTATTCTCTTAATGGCTGTTTTCATTATTTCTCTTATAGTGACTGTAAGTCAGTCCTTATTCTGCTGAGGACTTCTGGAGCCTCTGAGCCAGACCAGATGCATATATGTGAAAGTATAAATCCCCTGAGGAGCCTGACTGTGAAATGTACATAAGCATTGGCTATAAGTTAATGTAATTCATAAAGTAAAGTAAAAGTGTTACTGAAATGTTTAAAAAAGAATGTGTTAAAGAAAGAAACAAAATAACACACATAAAAAGACAGATGAGGTGTTGGTTCTGCAGAAGTTTCAGGGGTTTATCCCTGGTATTTCAATGTTGTCTCTACTGTAAAATACACAGGAAGATTAGCTTTGTTGCCTTTTGCATTTCGTGCAGTCTGTCTGTATGAGTCGGTGTGAGAAACAATAGCTGCTGGTAGATTGCATCATCAGCTAATTGTGACCCAGGAGATACCCTTCTCAGGCAGGCGAGTGAGAGGGGCAACCACGTGTGTGTGTGTGTGTGTGTGTGTGTGTGTGTGTGTGTGTGTGTGTGTGTGTGTGTGTGTGTGTGTCTGTGTCTGTGTGTCTGTGTGTGTGTCTGTGTGTGTGTGCAGCTGAAAACCCACTGCCTCTGCTGCTGCTGCCGATTCTACCGCTGCTGCAATCACCTGCAATCCTTTCAACGCCTCGCCACTCCTGCCGGTTGCCTGGAGACGGGGTCGCCTAGGCCACAGAGCTAATGATACTGGAAGAGGATGAGGAGGAAAAAGATGGAGACAAAGATACAAAGAGAGGGGAGTGGGAGCCATAATGGAGGAGCAGGTGGTATATTAATCCTGTAATGAGGGATCACACATTCAGTTGCTTCTGGCAGACATTCTGCGTCCTGCTGAAGTGCCCTTGAGCTGGATACCAAGTCCTCTGCTCTGGATAAAAGCACCTTGTGGTGTTTTCACTAACAGCTAAATCTGAAACATGGATGGCATGCACAGGGAGATCAGACATACAAATGGGACCACCCATTGCCTTGTCCTCACACACAAATATAAAAACAGATATTAGAGTTTGTTTTTTACTTCTAAACTCACAGTTAATGTCATAAGGTCAGCTTCACAAACCCCAGGAACAAAGGCACAGTGTCTAGATAATATACACTCTTGACTAAAATGGTTCATCAGGCTTGCATCATGGAAAAAACCCCTGTTGTGATGGCTGTAAGCAGATTCAAGGTCCATTTACCTCAAAGTGCTTTACAAACTGTACAACATATCACTCTCTCTTCGGGCATCTTTTTAACAATAAATATAATAATACATAATACATAATAATAAAATAATACATTGTTGTGTTTCTTTTAGACACATAACTTTTTATATTCTGGACTGCACTCTGAGCTGATTGGTTTGTTGAATGTCTGGTCAGATGTTGTTGCATCTTGTAAGCTATCCTCAGTCACACTTTTAAATGATTAAAGGCAACTCCTTGAAAATGGTTTCCTTGCTTCATACCCGAGCATCTTCCTGGTGCGGTGAAAAACTGACTAAAGGGTCATCATAGACCCTCCACGATGCTGTGAAATGTATAAAATGCTTCAGGTAATTATTAGTATGAACTCTTTTAACATATTTTAAACAATTAAAGGGATGTTTGAGGTTTTTTTGGCTCAAATTCAAACCACTAATGCGAACAAAGAACCATAATTTGTATGTGTGCAACACCAGCAGGAGATCAATTTACATACACAATATGTGGGAGGGAGGACGGGGGACATCATCAGCAAAAAGACCCACCGCTGGGTTGACACAGCAACAGTGTCAGCGATTGCTCACCTTTGCACCATCTCTGTGTATGTGTGTATGAGTGAGTGTGTGTACAGGAGGTGTGTGGGGAGAGCGTCTGAGACCTGCTAATTGATTTCATCTCTCTGGAAAGTCATTTCATCATCCTTGGTGTTTTTAACCCTTGTCTTACGACAGCCTTACAGCAGTCAGTCTGCACGGAGACTCACAGCCCTCAGGGAAATTATATGCTACTGAGTGTGTGTGTGTGTGTGTGTGTGTGTGTGTGTGTGTGTGGTGAGGAGAGAAAGAGAGAGAGACAAGGCACATGAAAAGGAAGCAATGAGGGAGCCCTAGAAAGAGGCAGGGGTTAGGATGGATGAAGGAAGCAAAAACCCACGTACAGAGTGTGTTTCTACACTGCAGACATTTAACTGGACCTTAAATGCTTCAGGCACAGTAATGAGGAGCAATACACTGCAGACATACTGCACAAGCCAGTGAAGTGAAATAAGTCTAGACCTTTAGTTTAAAACTGGGCTAGGTTATATATAACTGTTGTTTCAATGACTACACTTCAGTGTCCAAAGTACAGGCTGAGCCACTGAAATAATGCTTATATGAGACAAAGACAAAAACTTTTTTGTTTTAACGTAGGACTCCTCATGTCTTTTAACTTGAAAAGCACCAAATCATTGTAGACCATGGAAGGTGCAGCACAGTGTATATAATGCAATAACAAAGGTTATGCACTTACCTTATTGTCACTGCAGGTGGAAGTCGCGAACAGGTGCATACCCTCACACCCCAGGCTGAATGCACTGGGTGTGTCCCAACTGGGTGAGAGGTCAAACTAATTTGTTTGGCCACGGTGAGGCTGAAGGTGCTGCCTATGTTGTGTCACTTCAAATATCCAGACTTTGTCCTGCTTTCCTGTATTCACAGCTGAAACTGCAGACTGTGGATGTGTTTGTGACTGAGGTGTGCAGTATTTTAATCCTCTGAACATCTGAATTGATTTTATCTCACCTTTTCACCTTTTCTGGACATTTTCCAAGCAGAACGTGTCCTTACAAAAGGCTGACACAGCTGATATGTGCACTATTGCATGCATGTTTACTTAAAAAACTAAACAACCCCCTGAGATATTTGACTTAGCATGTGTGTGTGTGTGTGTGTGTGTGTGTTTACGTATTTCTGGGACCTTTTGTACAGTCTCAAGGCAGGAACTGGCAGACTGTCACGTAATTCAAAGTAAGCTGTGTGTTGTTTGCTTTTCTCTTTTAGTTAAATCTATGTTACAGCTTGTGTGCCTCTTGCAACTGAAAAACAAAGAACAATGACAGTGTAACAAATTTTATTGATTTGACAAAGCATTTAATAACAAATTTGCTACAGATGATTTTGATATATTTTTGGCTACAGGATGTTACCATAAGAAGCGGAGTGAGTTACATAGGACAAAGTGTTTAAATCTTTATCTTTCCCGTCAATATAACAAAGATATCTATTTCCACACTGCTATTATGTGCCATCTAATAAGAAAACACAAGACAACAACTAAAATAATTTAACAATAAGACAAAAACTGCACCAGAACTTTATATGTATACATCATGCTTAAACAAAACTCAAAACTCAAAGACACTTTGCACTGTGAAGCTCTGCTTTCTTATGATATCATCATCTACTTTTAACTTCTAGATTTCACTGTGGTTTGTTCACACATATAAAAACACATAAAAACAGTAAAAAATAAAATAAATGACAAGCTCCATAGGGCATAAATAAGTTACATTACTAGGTCATCGGTATATAAGGCATACAAAAACATTCCACACATTAATGCTGAGGTTAATATGAGAAAGTGTCAGTCAGTGCAACAGTCCCACAATGTATAAAACCTTTTGAGGTACAAGGTTGTTCAACTTGACACCAAACATTAAAAGTTGGCCTAACAACAAATTTCTAATTGGCCTAAATCAAAATCACTGTTGCATTGCAACCAATCACAAGTTCTCATCCGAAAAGGAAATAAAACATTCAGTATTCAGGATTTCTATTCAGTTCAAGGCACCGTCCAGATACGCCCGGATCCTCTCTCTGTGGGTCTGGGTGAAGCAGTGGCCAATGGCCTGCTCTGTTTCCCGGATCCGCCTCCTGAAGCGGTCCCGGTCTCGCACCATTTCTTCCCAGTGTCCTTTACGAGATGCCTGTCGAGCAAATGGCCAGGTCCGCATGACATGGACTTGGACTAGAGGAGAAAATCGCACCTGAAATCCAGAAGAGATTAAGACAAAGAGTCAATATATTTTGTCAAAACCATACTGATGGTTAAATGATATGTACTGTGTGTGTGCTGCTATTGGGTTTATTAAGGGATGTATATAAACTTCAAATAAAAGTCACTGAATAGATGATCGTTACCACTCAGAGCTTTATGTCCATAAAATAGAAAATACCCTACAAATAAAAAAAACTACACAGAGAAGACCACGTACTTTCCCCAACAACAGTGACGGGGGTACACAGTGTGTAATCAGAATCAGTCTGATGTAACAGGGCTTTAACTGACACGGTATTCAAAATGGCTGTGCCACTTCATTAAGTCTATGTGGAAGTGAAACTCTCTGCTGATTCATATAAATCACATGACTGGCTTAGTCATGACGACCAGTGGGGTTGCTAACCGACAACAAACAACAACTCAGCTTAACACGTTGTTCAGTACAGTTTGTGTCTACTGAAGCAGGAACTAACCCTGATCCTAGATATTCTGGTTCACAAGAGGTTGTAAAAGCGAGCAGAAGACACTCCTTTGTAATTAAAACATTAACTTAATCACATGCTCTTCTGTATCTACTTGGGCCAATAAGCCTGAGGGGGAAAAACAGTCATCTACCATAAAGCAATGCTGTATTACTCAGCTCTGAATACTCTGACATTTTGAAAGGAATCTGGTTTTCACTTGACATCCGAATACATGTTTATGACACTGGTTATATGACTTCCAATTTAAGCTATTTAGTCTACCATGAAATAAAGTTACGTTTCCTTAACCACTTGTGTTGCTGGCCTATTTCAGTGCTCTGTAGTATTTACAGAGTAGACTATTTTTATTTCAAGCCCCACAGGGGTCTCATTTAATGCATCATCTAATCCTGTCTGCCAGTGTAACTATGAATTGTTATTAGATAATGACCTTTTTCTGGGTGGTGCCGGCCTTGCTTTCCTTCTCCTCTGGCAGTGACTGAGGCGTTTGTCTGGGCTTTTTCCAGGGCACCAGTGTTTTGTCTGGATGGGAGTGATGCTTTAAATGTCTTTCAGGCAGGGAGGGCTTAGCGGCTCTTGGTTTTCGGGGTGTTTTTGCCTCTTCTTCACATTTCTTGCCCTTTGGGGGTACACTTTTTGTGTGGTGGACTTCAAGGGCACCAGAATCTTCTCCAGACTGTAGCGTTGATGTTGTTGTTGTAGTTGTTGGGGAGCTCTGGAGGCAGGCCTGAAAGTTGAGAGGGTGGTACGGGTCGTCCTTTGAGCAGAGAGATTTCCACAGCTGCTCTTCTTCGTCATCCTCAGATGAAGGAGGGAAGCTGCTCTCCCTCTCCTCAGTGTCTGTGTCTGACTTGGAGGGAGGTGCGGGAAGTGCGGCCTGTTGTTTAGAGACTGTGGTGGTGGTTTGAGGCGTTGTACTGCTTACTGTGCATGCAGTGAAACACATGGGATTGTAAGGGTCAGGACTGCTGAAAAACTCCAAGAGCCTCTCGCTCTCCTCGTCGATGTCGGGGCTCGAACCATCAGAACTGGCCCAACTGCTCCAACTGCTCTCGCTGTCAGAGCGACTGACCCAGATATTGAGGCCTCGAGGCCCCAACATCTCCTCGCTGGCCTTGCTCACTGACATGAGGTCAGTATCACTGCTGCCCCTCGCTTCACTTTTACTCTTCCCCATGTTTGTGTTTGTTGAAATGCACGCAGAGAAAAAGAAGGGGTTGTAGGGATCACTAGATTTTGACAGGGACTCCCAAAGAGCCTTACTCTCCTCACTGTCAAATTCTACTACGTTCTGGTCTTCCTCGCTACTCCAGTGACAACTTCTCTCCTCTTCTGAAGTGTCCTGTTTGAAAACGTTCTCCTTTGAAATATCCTGTTTGAAAACTTTCTCACTACTTTTATGGCAGGTGTCGCTTGAACTAGAGCTGTCGCTGCTCGATACAAAGATGTTCCAGTCGCCGGGGAAGCCCATTTTCCAGCTGGATTGGTGTCCTAGAAAGATGCCGTCTTCTTTGCCAGTTGTTCTGGACACAAAATCGTCCACTAGTCCGCAGCACAGGTCGTCAGCTCGCAGACTGGACAGCAGGGCCTCAGCAGTGGATTTCCCAGTGAACGGGTCGCCTACGTCAGCACAGAAGTTAGAGAGGGGATTGGAACCTCCAACCATCACTCCGTTGTCTCCGTCAAACAAGGAGGAGAAGAGGAAGGATTCAGTTGGGTTTGTTGCCGTGCTCATGTGCTGGATGTGCTGACCTGTCTCGTCTGTGATTCTCACGTGAACCTCAAACCTGAACATCTGGAAAACTGGGAAAAAAAACAAAACAGGAGGACAATGTTATGAGTGGATTGAAATTCAAATCACCTTTAGGTCATCATGAAAATCACAATTATTATTGGTCACTGCTTATTTTATATAGGCAAATCATAAACTATAATAAAACATGAGGAAACAGATATTTAAATTACTTTGATATAAATCTAAAAACAGAAGTGTGCTTCATGACAGGGACTTTACAGGAAATATTGTAATAACATTGGAAGTACCATTAAGTGATAATTAATAACTTGATTAGGGTGTAAACACGACATGAAAACTAGCTTATGTTTCTGCCAATGGATAACTGGACATAACAAACACTTAGTTTGGCCGTATATGGTATTCATAAGGGTTGTTACAATGTTGCATTGCTGTTACAGTATTAATAAAACAGTACTCGCGACAGTAAAGAGGGGCGTTAAAGGAAATAATACATTAAAAAACCCATTATTAAACCAACTTTTAATTTTACTTTTGTCTTACCCGATATGAAGGTGTAGTATATGACCTGAACAAGCAGCCGAAGCTGTTCCCACAACACGGTGAGCATCTGTTTGGTCCAAGGCAGAAGCGCCATTCCTCCGCTACCGAACCTCTCCATCGCCGTCCGTTCAGAACCCTTCTCGGGACCAACTATCGTAGCCATTTTTTTTTTTTAGCTCTGTCCTCTCCTCAGATTGTGGCGGTGATGTTGAAAAAAAATCCTCACGTATTCTGGTATTCCTCGTCGAAAACCAAGAGATTTCGCGTATTTGTCAGTGACAGATATGCGTCGATGTGCTGTCGCTTCATTTTCCGGCAAGTCTGTGCCATTTTCTTTAATCTCCTTCGTCAAATGCGCTCATGTATTTTCTCCATGTTTATCAGTTGTGTGTTGTCTTCGTTGAGGTGAATGTCTCGATATTGCAACACGATCTCTTAAAAGAAACAAGCCTGACGTCAGGCGCCGCTGATTGGACAGAACGGGGTTCACTTACCGAACCTCCCGCCTCCTACGTAATAAACACCGCCCACAGGTTACGTAACGTCTGACGCATAGAAAGTGCCCGTAATTTCCTCGGCCACCAGGAAAGCCCTTTCTATTGCCCCTTTACATTCATAACATGATTTAAAACGAAATTAGGTAATTCAGGAAAGGTAAGAAGGACTCCTAGCAAACTTTCCTTTAAATAAGGGTGCAGTTTCACTTTCCCACAAGTATTTATTTTAAGTTTATGTTCCTATATACACACACACACACACAATGTCTGTTAATGAGCTGCTATTACACCAAAAGCAATGTTTTATTATTAAAGCACACATTTTTTACTGGATTCCAGAGTGTAAATACATAATCTGCAAAATACAAGACAACACAAGACAATTTCCAATTTAAATTCTTTTATTAACCCAAAAAGTGTTGTTTATGCCACCAGAGCAGAAGCTGTAGAAGACTCGCTGTAAACAGAAAGAGAAGACAAACCATTAGAGGGAGCTCTCTGCTAAATTACCATCCCAGTATGTAGTGTCAGTTTCTGTAGTCTATGCTATTATAATCAATGTGACCAATAACAATCCTTACATTTAGTTCCAAGTATAATTACCAAAAAACATTTACTCTGAAATAACAGTTAGTCCAATGTCTAAAATGTAATTTAATACAGGAGGAGAGCATCTAACAAAATGCGTAATTTCACTGTGTGAAGGGGACTGGCAGAAGTGGCACCAAGTAGCCACTCTGCTAATTTACCTCCAACTTTTTTCTAGCACAGAAGAAATATCACTACTCTCAATAAGAGGAAGAGCAGGACAATGAATTGTGCATCATTCCATGTATTTATGTAAACGAGGAATAGCTCATTTCTATAGACATGAGTTTAACTTAATACCACCACCAACACCATAATTCATATCAAAAAAATAATCCACTTTTTATGTTTGCCAAATACATACATTTTATCAGCAAGTTCAGGATTAGAAAAGGAGCATCTGACTGATCATACTGTCCGCAGAAAAGAACCTGGCAGGTGGAAAACCACCCAGCCACATACAAAACTGACCAACATTTGACTGGTGACAGATGTTCTTTTTCCAACCTAATTATAAGGAAAGCTTCCCAAAGCAGAACTAATACGTACTACTTCCAGTTGGGGGCCAGTACTCTCTTGGTCTTGTAGTAACGGGCCAGCCTGTGGATCCTGCTTTCGATGAGAATCAGGCGGAACTTGGCATCCTTGTCCTGCAAGTATAGTAACAAAATGTTATTGGGTATCAAGTAATTCAATCAAATACTTTCTGAATATGTGCATCCACCCATGTAATCCTCAATAACTGCCTGTACCTAAGGTATATTCACCATTACCATGGTTTCCTTTGTATCTTCTTTATTAAGTGTGATTTTAATGTAAGGTTTAAAAACAAAGTACATTAAACTGATGCCATATTTCGAAAAAAACAATGAATTTCAGCTGAAACCCATTTTGTAATTGTCATCTCAATTTTAATAAACTCCGAACAGCTTGCTTATCCAAGTCCACATGAAAACTACTGGGTGAGACTTTGTTAATTAAGGGTTTTTATACCTTTCTGTTTCTCTCCAGATGCTTCCTGACTGCCACAGCCTTCTTAATGAGGTGGTAAAGATCCTCGGGCAGGTCAGGGGCCAGACCCTTGGACTTGAGGATCCTCAGGATCTTGTTGCCAGTGACGAAGCGTACCTGGGCCACACCATGGGAGTCCCTCAGAATCACACCTAAACATGGTGACAAACAGGCTTGAATCTTGGGACAATGAATGTTGCTCACAAATAAGTTTCATGCTTCTGTAATGTCAATTTTCTTATGACCAAGGATCAATTTAACGTTCATAAAATGAAAGATAAAATCAGAGTCAACAGCTAAACTTTGAGTATTATGTACTTCCCCCGTCTGAACTAACCCAACTGATGCAGTGTTTCAAAAGCAAAAGGGAAATCCAGTTTGTAGAAAATACCATTGACACCAAATATGAAAACATTAACAGCTTATGTCAATGATGCTGAGTTAGTGCCAAGAAGTTTCTTCAAAACTACAAACAGATGCAAAAAGCTTTGAGCAAAGTATCAATACAGTTGGGAAATTTAAGACATTACATGAATTAATTTTTGTATATCAAAAAGCTTTAGGCTCAATGATTAACATTATCTTGTCCTAAAGCATAAACAGTATGTAGTGTATGCCATTATAATCAATGTGACCAATAACAATCCTTACATTTTGTATGTTTGTCCAATGTCTAAAATTAAATTTGATAGAGGAAAGCTTCACTGTGTGAAGGGGACTGGCAGAGGTGGCACCAAGTAGCCACTCTGCTAATTTACCTCCAACTTTTCTAGCACAAAAGAAATATCACTACTCTCAATAAGAAGAGCAGGACAATGAATTGTGCATCGTTCCATGCACGTATGCTAATGAGGAACAGCTTGTTTTTAATGGACATGAGTTTGTCATAATTTTTCATAACAAAAAATTATTTTATTTTTAAAATGTTAGCCAAATTACATTTTATCATTTTATTTTCTGGATTAGAAAAGGAGCATCCGACTGATCATACTGTCTCCAGAAAAGTACATTGGCAGGTGGAAAACCAGCCAGCCACATACAAAACTGACGAACATTTGACTGGTGACAGAGGTTCTTTTTCCAACTTAAACATAATTTTACTCTTTACTTGACAATATATACTGCAATACATTTGTATAAAATTACAATAATAAAAAGGTTAAAAAAGTAGTCTTCATGAACCCACTTACATTATTACAAGAGAAAATCATTAGACACCCCAAAATTCCACCCTGCACTTTGTTTTAATGCAAGACCAGTGTTGTGTCTAAACTGTGCTTTGTTCTGGCCTGTGATGGTTAACATCCCAGTGGAGCAAGTTCACAAAGCTTACTTGGCAGCTGATGTGCCATTTAGTATTACAGAAAGTAGCATTTCCCTGTGTTAGTTTAATGCAATAGCAAGCAAGCTAGATACCAAAAAATATAATACATATATCTCACTACATGCCCTATCAGATATGGATATACACTGTCTTTAAGTGGTGAATGTTAGTAAGATGTAAAATTATTCAATTTGTATTCATTGAACAATTTGACAGTGTTCACATCTGATCTACCCCTGAGAAGCTACAAACCAGTTTTAAAATGTCTGACTTTTAAAAAAAAAATCTGCCTCGTATCCAGTTTGGTAAAAGCTTTAAAAAAAACTATTAAATGCCACAATTTGGGTAATCTAGAAGAAAACAGTGTA
This sequence comes from Dicentrarchus labrax, assembly GCF_905237075.1. Classification (NCBI taxonomy): domain Eukaryota; kingdom Metazoa; phylum Chordata; class Actinopteri; family Moronidae; genus Dicentrarchus; species Dicentrarchus labrax. The sequence continues at coordinate 21,432,287 of NW_026136720.1, read as the reverse complement.
ACTATAATGTTGTTGCTAATAAAACAGTTATATTCACACTGTATGATAAAGATATCTAATATGCTAGTTCTGCTACCACACACTTACCAGGCCAATGCTACACAAAATGAAATCTACTTCAAAACAACTGTATGAACTATTAAACTGCTATATAGTTCCTATTCACACTGTCAGTGAGCACGATCACCATTTTGCATACACATACAACTATTAGTCAATTTCTCGTCCTCTAATCTCTCGCAGAAGCACTTACCAATCTGAGAAGGGGTCAGACCCTTTTTGGCCAGCTTGAAGATCTGCTCTTTGACATCATCAGATGTGAGCTTCAGCCACTGCAAGTGATATTTAAAATGATTACCACACGAACGAGACGACCAAGAAATAATGTACTAATGTAACTGTACGAGACTAGACCACACTTATATACACTCACAGTGGGAACACTGCGCCTGTAAGGCAGAGCTGACTGGGACAAGCCCTTTCTGTAAAAAAGACAGACATGGTACTGGTTAAACACTATGGCAGTAAACAGAAAACAACACATTTAAGTTCAACAGCAACGAAGGAAACCAATTTCTAGATGGGCCAGCTAACGCTAGCTTACAAATCATGCCAGTGATAGATATTGTAAACCTTCTCAAGTTCTTGCGTTACAAGGGTTTAATTTCTTAGTCAACAACATGTACAAATCTTGCATTTGGGATGTAATTGTTTAATATATAACTGTCTAACTTTAAAGCCAAAGTCGTGAGGAAAAAATGGTGTTGAGCCGCCAGTGTGGTCGGCTAATGCTAGCTAGCTGGAGATGGATGTCGATCTAAGGGAGCGTGTATTTAAGTGATTTTCTCCTTTCTGGGTCCCAATAAATGGCTCAATTTGGTCCTCGGCCACTCATAACATGTTTAGAAACCATATCGTGCCATCAGAACCGGTCAAACGATATAAAATATTAACTTTAAACGATAAAAAGAGACCTCACCCGGGAGCGTGCATGCGACCCATGATGGCGGTAGAGGAAGAGAGGCCGCACACGCGACAGAAAATGGTATTTTGCGCCTGCGTCGGAAATGACGCAATGACGTAAAGAGTAGCGTTATTGACGCTGCCAACGCACTCAAGACGTAGACCTTGTTATGAACTCAGACCGCTTCTATTACATTACTATTTGTGTTAAATGTTAAAGTGATTTTTTAATATTGAATCCACCGCTCCTAGAGTTATATTTTATTTTTCTTGTCTTTCGGTCTTTTTTTATTCATTCTTTTCTTTTACATATGTCCTTTTGTGTTCCTTTTAGTACACATTCTCATGTTTTATACTTGATTTGTTGTTGTATTATAAGAAATAAAGAGAAAACTAAATCAGGTCTCTTGTAGCGTGTTAAAAAAGACATAAATGATAATATTAGTAATTGCATTATGTCATGTAGGATCAACTGGGTGACATCTAAGTATTAGGAAGTAAACAGCTTTTCTGTTACAAATTTTAGCTATTTGAAATTATTATGAATTTAGTGAAACCTTAGTTCTGATTCTACAGTAACAAAATTATTAGGCAATTATTTCATTGTTATTGCTGAAATTAAGGCTAGATTACTGACTAAACAACGCAGGTTGTAAGGCTATGGGACCCCAAGTTTATTGTGTATAAAAAGTTTTTGTTTGCAGATTTAACATTTTACAATATTGCAATATTGTTTAAGTACAATAATAACTTAAATTGCATGGGTTTTAAGAGTGGCCCTTTGTTTGGTCTTTAAGCAGGATGTGTCAAAATCTATTGTTAAAGTTGTGTTCAAGTGTAAGACTGCTGGATGGCGCCTTTGGCTCTCAGGAAAAAATATACTTTAGGTATTGTCTTAACTGAGTTAGTTCCACATATCAGACAAATGACTTACAATAGCATTGTTTTAATTTCCTGCATGGATGGAGGTGGCTGTTGCTCAGGTGGTAGAGATAGGTTGGTGTTTCAATTTCCCAACTCCACCTGTCCACATGTTGAAATGTCTTTGGGGAAATCACTGAACCCCAAATTGCTCCCAATATGCACAGATAGGAAAAAAATGGAAGTTGCTTTGAACAAAAGTGTCAAATAAATGTACTGTAATGGATGGAAGTGAGTGGTGGGTATCTAGATATGTGTCCCGAGGCCCTGGAGTCATGCTTGAAACTTAATCTGAAATCAACTTTATAAATACACAAACTAAATGCAACAGTAAAAAAAAAAATTCATACTGAAATGATGAAATTGGCTTGTGACTGCAGTGCCATCGAGTTGGTACTAGCTAAATACAGATGGGGAATACAATCAAGGTAAAAAAAGAAACTCACACTTGCATTAATGGAGGTAGTCATCAGCCAGCTGTAGTTATACCATGTAACTGGTTTGATTGAACTATACATTATATTATATGTTACACACTGTTATTCTTTATTTATATTTATCCAAAAAGAGACAATGTATGACATCCAGCGCTGTGTGCCTGTACATGCAATAAAAACAAACATAATGTCACGTCATTTGTTCCAAAAACATTTAATATGCTTTAGGAAAGAAGGATTACAGTACACACTGATCCATCTGGGTTACAGGTCACCAATTAAGAATAAATAACTGGCCATGTTAATACAAACTCTGCTTGTTTTCTTTGTACAGTCACTAAAAGAGTGGATCAAGTCACTAATATTCATAGTGTGAGTGTTGCTCTTAGATCACAAATGTCTTGTAGATTTTCTCTTAAAAAAATTCATAATTAAACATTAACAACAATTTATAGTTAGCGAGTGGAGAGGAAAGCAGCTAATCTCTTGCTCATGATCTTGTTCCCTTTTTGTGAAGATGTTTAAAGATAAAGTCGCCTTTTCAGTGCTGATCTATGTTCAGTCTGTGTGACAGTCCCTCAACATTCAGAATGTTTTCTTACTTAAATATCATAAAACCTGTCTGGATCTAGACTTCACTGGCAGTTTAAGTTATTGATAACCCTTTACCCAGTTACTCATCACGGCGTCATTACACCACTATTAGGCACCAGGAGTGGTTGTGGTATTGCTGCCTGAACTGAAAAAGCCTCACGTCCAGACTCCAGTTTTAACTCGTCCCTAATCTGCATTTTGAAACCTCTAAAATGTGGTTTTAAACCACCTGAAGAAAACACTGAACTGACATTATCAGCGTGGGCAACCACAGTCTCTTCATCCAGAGCACAAACAAGAGTGTGCTCCAAAGCTTATGATACAAAATTCCCCTTTAAGGTGTGCTGTGTGAAATAGTCAAGTAATCAAGAAAGACCTGGTAGTGTGCACTTAGTGGGAGAGTCCACTGTTACAAAAAACCTTAGTGGTGCCGGTCTGGCACCAGACCTGCTCTGGAAGAACTACTGATATAGCTTTACAGAATATAGATTTTTCTTTAATAAGGACATATCAGATTGTTAATAAAATATATGTAGCAATAAGGCCAAGTTGAGCACTGAAGAGATTGTAAGCACAAACAAAGGCACCCTGTTCAGCTCCCTACTCGGGAGAGTGGTTTGATTTGCCATTCATCTCTTTAATTTTGGCACATTCTTGGGGAATCATAAGGTCACTGTTGATTTCCTGGAATCTGGTGCATTGGACTACTCTACCCAGAAGTGTCGGCTGCAAAGCAGGAAACCCTGATGCCTTTTATTTGTCTATATAGAAAATAAACAAGGAAAATGTAAAAATCAGCCTATTCCTTCCTTTCTATTCCTTAAAAAATAAATGTGTCAATCTATATATACTCTTCTGAAAGTAAGCCGTTTTGGTCCTCTAATATCAAAATGTACAAAACATTACAGCTCTTCGTTATAGTTTAGGAAAAAGAGAGGAATAAGTGGCGATTGTTTGTCACAGAAACAATCTTGATTAGTTAAGAGAAAAATAGCGAAGAACAGAGAGCAGGCTCCTCTTTGAGGGTTTTTGAATCAGCCTGTTCAGTTGCCCTTTGAGGGTGCGTCAAAGGAGTTTTTAAGTCTGCATTCATGTCATATGGGAATAACCACAGAAGCAACATGATCATTATTATAAACAAAGAATTGGAGGTGTTCAACCTTGTTTGATGCTGCAAGGATACCATGATGAAATTCTGTACAATCGGGTCGTTACTGATCAGCTGTTCAAAACATTTGCATTTCAGCAACAGGCACAGCTTTATCCTGCCATGACTTCTTAAGAATACTAATTAAAAACACATGAAAGAAATGGTCATCCAAACCAAATGTGGTTCGTTAGATTTGAAATGAAAATATCGCTGGAAATTAAATGGAAATATCACTCATTATACTTTCAATTTGATGATGTCAGAAATCCTCTAAAGAATGAGTCTCCAGAACCTCCCATGTTCTGAAGTATTATGTCAGAAGTAAATAACTGAGGTGACCAAAATTTTCAAGTAAGGCCGCATCTGCTGCCTTTCCCATATGATGTGAATGGAGCTGTTGTCTGGACAGGGGGCGTCGCTCCCAGCTTCAGGAGAGGCAGGTTGGGGTTAGAAGTAGGGGACGGCCGTAAGTTTGTACCACTTGACCGTCTCCTTGCTGAGGTCAAAGTCTTTGAGTCTGAGTGTGATGCCGCCCAGAAAGTAGTTCTCACGCAGCGACTCAGCACTGAGCACGCTCAGTTGAAGCTCCCGCAGGCCCAGGGTTTCCTTGCTGTAGCCACTGTACACCAACTGTGGAGGAAGAGGAGGGACAAGTGGATAAAGTGTCTGTTCTGTTAACAGAATTTATTTATCAAAAAAACAAAAAGAAATTATGTTTATAAAACCAAAACCATGGTTCCTGAGTCCAGGAATACATATATGATATATATAAATGTGGGAAATTATTTTTTAGTATTTGCTAACCATCTCATTGAAAGTAGGGTTCCTGGTTTTCCTCGAGATCTTTGTCTTTCGTTTGGAAGTCTTGTGTGGATCTGGAAGCAGGTAGGTTTTCACATACGGGTTGGGATCTGTTCCATCTTCAGAAACCTGAAAGGGAGCAGATGTATTATTAGCATGAGTGCAGATGCATAAAGAAAATAATAAACAGCATAACTGTCCGTCAAATAAACGTTTCAGGTATTAAATGTGTATTAAATCCTTGCTGTGTTTACCAGATCTCTGATGTGCATGACCATGATGAAGAGTGTGCTGTTCCTGTAGGAGATTGAGAGCTTCACTTCTCCTTCCACTCGACCAGAAGTGGGACTTAGTGGAGGCTCTGCAACAATCAGATACCACACATTACATTCATGAAATTGTTAGCATAAGGATACACACATTCTTAAATGAAACCTCTTGGGTAGACAGTCTTACATACCCAGTAAATAACTACTTAAATAATTACCAACATTAAAGCTTAATTGTTTCCGTAATAGTCTCTCTGTGTCATACTCACTACATCTTGTCATACAGCAAGTATCACAAATACTTGAAGAATGTGATTAAAAAATGCAGGTATTTACCTGGTGCTTTGGGTGTGGCATCTAAACCTTCAGTCTTGTCATCCCGTGCAATCGGATGAAAGAAGGTGTAGATCAGGTCACACTAGAAACAGGGAACATGAGGTTACTTAACTGACAGGTACAGAATACTAAACTTGTCCCACTGATTTCACTGATTACTGACTGTGTGTTTTGTATGTGTGTATGTACCTGCGTGACCTCGGTGGAGCTCCTCATCAGGTTGTGGACGTAGTTGTTCAGCTCCAGCTTCCTCTTGGCTGCCACTTCTTTAATGTGGGTGCGACCAAGCACCATCTTGTTAGGGAAACTAGAGATAAAGAGGAAGATGAGTTAATGTATTATTCCACAGAATCTGATGAACTTTCCTCAGTGTTACTGTACTGAGGTAGAGTGTGCATAGCAACCTCACAAGATCACAGAAGCAAAGTTAAATGGGCCATAGATTAATATCACTGTACTACAAAACACTAAAATTTGAAGGTGGGACACATCAAGTGCTGAATCTTGATGTGTCAATAAAGAAAAGTACCGTATCACATTTTTCTATTAAGGAATTCAGATTAATAATTGAGACATGAAGAGTCTGAGGGTCACAGTGGAGGTGATGCCTTACCCTGGCAGCTTCCAGAGGGGGAACAGGATGGTGAGTTTGTTGTGGAGCTCCTGAAACTCATCAAAAGTGCGGAAAACAAACTGGGGCTCATTCTGACCTTCCCTCAGGATCCTCACCACGTACGTCTGCTCAGAGAGGACAGGGAGAGACACAGACATGCAATCAGGCGTCAGTGCTTTCACATGTTAAATCCAGAGATGTGATGGAACATGGAATAGTAGACATGACACAATGAAACTCACATAGTGCTTGTCGGGATTGTATCTCTTCTGGAAGGAGAAGATGGAGGCGTGGAGGATGCGGCCCTCCTGTTTCAGAGTGTAAGTCTTGGGGGAGAAAGACAGGATGGGCTCGTCGTTGGCTGGTAAACCAGAGAATCGTAGCTGGGCAAGGTTGTGGATGAAGAAGTTGAACTTGGTGGCCACACTGCCCAGACTGGACTCTATCAGCCTGGAGAGGAACAGAAATATAAGGGAGAAAAATGTGAATGTGAAACAATTGTCAATATTCTGTTTCCTCTTTGACATATAGCTGTTACATAAACCTAGTTAAAATGTAACCTTTACAAAAACAAGGTCCACCTGATACTATTTCTAGTGTGTCAGGAGTTCTTGTTGCTGTAATCTGAGACAGCTGTTAATCTGTTATATATGCCTATATCGCCACCTGGTGGAGTTTGAGTTTATAGCAGCAGAATGACAAAAAACAATTTCCCTTCAACTCAAAATAACTGGTCTGGCCAAAGTATCAGTTGTGCACACAGGAAGACTTCAGAAGAGAAGAAAAAACCTCAGAAGAGTGCTTGATTCTCCCTTTCTTGTGATGTTTCCCATTCTGAGGTTGTGTGAGTGTTGGCCAAATTACATTTAACGCTTTGCTAAAGCTGCCAATTTATGTTTATTTTACTAAAACAGGAGTGGAGACAGATTAGTTTAGATCAGCGCTGGGAAAATAGAAGTTAATGTGTTTACCTTGTAAAGAAGATAGTTGCCTCAGCATCTGTGTTGTGAGGCTGCAGGGCATCAAACACATACTTTAGATCCTGCGAGCCGGTCAGCTCTGGGAGGCCTGAGGATGTCATCTACAACACATAGACAGGAAAACAGAAAAGAATACGTTTTTTGGGTTCTTCACTTCCAGACCATTTTTATTACCAATCATTTTGTAGATTATTACGTAAAATCTGTAAATGTAACAATTAGGATTTAATATTTTAAATAGCGTACATCCATATTAAAGAATACTGAAGTGAATTGATTGCACAAACAAGAGCATAACAATACCATAAAAGTGCTGTAATTTCTTTTTTTTAGTTTTTGGGAATTATTATTCCTTTTGTAAAGCCCTCTAAATTGCCTTTGTGTTTGAAAAGTAGTACTAATAAACTTTTAGAAATACAATACACAGCAGCAATCGTTTTGAGAAAGCCATATACTACAATATATACTACAACATATTCTATAAACAGACATTTCCAGGACAACAGTGAAGCACTGATTTATTAAGAAGGCATAACTGCTTTGCTTGCTCTTGTAATTCTGGCTCTTGCAGGTGCTTAAGACAACAGTTAAGCCGCACAAAGAGGACGCTTTAAAAAGGAGGCCAAAACAACTAAAAAGAAAGAAAAAGCAGCTGAAGGTCAAAAGATGCATGAACAAGAATCTGGAGCAACTGCACTACATAAAGCAATTAGTTGATTGATTGAATATCTCTGGGTTTTGTGTGTGCGTGTGTGCGTGTTCTGTCTCACCAGTGACAACAGGTTGAGGAAAAGCCCGGAGTGTTTGCGGATGAGATTGTAGGCCTGGCAACACAAGTCTACAAACAGCTGAAAACGGCTGGTGGGACGCTCGCCTCCGTTGATGACGTACGCCATGTCAGAGGTCAGAACGAATGGAGCTCGGTCCCTGATGGGAAAGATAGAATGACTTAGTAAATAGACTTATTATTGTTATTATTTACACGGCACTTTTCCGGTCAACAGACCACTCAAAGATTTACAACACTTGTCACATTCACATAAGATTCACACAATGATGGCAGAGGCTGCAATGCAAGGTGCCAACCTGCTTATCAGAAGCAATTAAGCGCTTCCTATCCACAGTGCTGATGACACTAAGGTTCAGTGTCTCACTTGGACTGTACTGGGAATCAAACCAGAAACCCTGCCAGACAACCTGTTCTACCATCTGAGCCACAGCCGCCTGAGAGAAGACTTAAATTTAGCTTCTGAAGAAGGTTAGCCTTTATAAGAAGTTATAAAAATGACTTGTGGATCAAAGGTCTCTGGTTTAAATCCTTGGGAACATCTGGATCAGGAAAGTGAATGCACCTACTTCCCTGCAACACTAAAGTACCACAGGGGCACCCTTAAGCAAGTTACTACAAAGCCTCTAAATACTTCAGTGGAGATGCTTAGAAGCCAAAAATAGAAGACAGTTGTGGGGCATCCCACCTGGACACATCCCAGCTGGGATGAGTGCTGTGTGTGCGCCATGAACCAGGTCATGTTTGAAAACATACATTAATCTTACTGTGAACAAATACAGCTACTCCTTCAACTGAATTTCTTAAGACACTGGCCCGCCTCAACTGTCCTTATCATGAGAACAAATTATGACTTTGAATCGTTTTGTTTTATTTGACTGATTTTCTCTGGTAATCAACTGGGACACATTGCTTTTCTATCCCAGAGACCAATATTCTAACAACTTGATGTATTCCTTTACAATTCTGTGAGCATTCCCCACTGAAATCAGCTCGTTCCCGACCTTTCATCTATTATCTGGTAATAAAAACAGAAAGTGAAAGATAAACATCCTGATACACCCACATTGAAAAACCTTTCAACCCTGATAGTGCACCAAAGCACATAAACACACCCTAAACAGAAAATCTGACGTTCACCTTTTGAAGCTGCCAAACATCTGGGCGTGGCCCAGGAACTTGCCAAAGTCGATGTGGAACATGTGACCAGTGGAGCGGAGCATAATGTTGTCATTATGGCGATCACAGATGCCCAGTACGTAGGTTGCCACACAGCATCCTGCACATGAGTAGATGAAGTTCTCTGATGCCTAAAAACAGGAAGAGAATAGAAGGGAAGAACAAATATGAATACTTGGTGTGAAGCACAGGCTTTAGGTATTGTGTTGCTGGCTACAAAGCAAGTACTGCCATGAATTAGTGCAATATTGGTTGATTTTGGTAGGGAGGACAAAAACTTAAATGCTTGAGAGGGAAGTGAAGTTTCTGACCAGTGAGACAAAGGGGCAAACCCATAAATTATAAAATTGTTTTGCAGAAATAAGAACACAGTGTAGTCAGCAGCCTCAGAGCTCCATGTAAGCATATATCTGATGACATGTTTATCCTGTGTCCTGTTGAGGTTTAGGGTCAAACTTGGTGCAGTAGATATTTAGGGTTACAGATTGGCAGATGGGAGTAATGTTTCACATTTATAGGTGTCAAAGGTCATAAAGTTCTACAGCTACTATAAATTTCAAGAGTACATCAACTGTGTGTTTTTAACTCCTACAAACCCAAGTCACTGTGTCAAAGGAAAATTATGGTTTTAATATTTTAGCAACCTACCCAACTAGTTCAAATCATAAGACATTAAAAAGCAGCTCAGTGCATTTTTTATTTTACTTTGTGCAACACATGTCAACAGTTGCTGTGTTGTTGGAGTCAGTTTCCCAGCTGTTTGCCTTTAAATGTGAATGCGCACACATACACTTTGTGTGTTTTTACCTTTTCATACTCATCCTCAGCAGGGTTGTACTTGCGCAGCCACTCTGCCAGCGGTTTGTCCTTGAAGGATCCGGTGACGCCGTATTCCACCTGGATCTTTCTCAGGGTGTCGGAGGACGGCACCAGCTCCACCATGCCTAAACAACACATCACAACTTCTATTAACACAACGCAAGCACACAACAGTACGACTTTTTAAATGGTACTGTATTGCCATGAATGGGCAGATTATGTCTAGTAATCATAACCTGTACTGACAATGTCTTTGTATAGATGGCTGCTTGTGAATTATAATCAAAAGTTAAAGTCAGTTTTGATTACCAGTTCATGACATGACACGACTGACATGATGCAATTATCATTCAGCAACTGAACTTGAACCTGAAGAACTTCCTTTTAAAATTGACACATAAATAAAGATCTTAAAGTATCTGTTCTTTTTTCAGACAAACAAATTTCAGACAGATTTCCTTTCTTAACAGTGCAGTTTGAAAATGACTGATTACTGCATTCAACAGTAAAACAGTTATATTTACTTATATTTACTTCTGGCCCATTTGTCCTATGAAGTTTGTATGTAGACTGTTTCTACTGTATGTTTGTCCTTTGGTCAAAGATGGCACAAATAAAAGTTGACCAAGTCAAGTCATGCATCTTCGGCAGGTCAGATGGTGTCAGAGGTGTTACTATGTAAGTTAGCGCTCTGTGGAAATAGCCACTCATTGTCAGATTTTCTTAATACATCCAAGGTCTGTATCCTTTGTCTTTGTGGTAAGCTAAAATCTTACTAAAATTATGATCTGTGTAGGTGAGGGAGAATTGATTTCTATGGGTCATCAGCTTGAGTTAGAGCCTGTGAAGATGATAAACTCTAGTATCGCCCACAGTTCATAAGTAAGATTCATTCATGTATGTTTCCGTTAGGTTGTAGATAGAAACTGTTATTGAAGTAACTGGACCACTAAAGTGCCCACGATTTTCATCTTCTGGCATCTTTGGCAGTTATCAAAAGGCATCAGGTGTATTATCACATCCTTCTGGACTGGAGGAGGACAGACTATGATTTGCAATCAGACTGCAATCAGATTTGTGGTCTGGCTGACAAAGGCGCATACACATGGCTCAGTGTAAATGAAAGTGTTGCAATTTTCTTCTTCTTCTTGATTTTAGGGACTCTTGAAATGACAAGTGTAAATGGGGCCTCAGTCTGTGTTTGACTGTTACCTTTGTCCTTGCCGGTGGAGATGCACTTGAAGTTGACAATGCGGAGGTCCAGCCCCTCCTGCAGCCAGATGCGGTCCATGATGCGGATCATCTGAAGAGCCAACATGTCCTGCCTCAGGTCTTCTCCGACCTGAAAAACACACAGACAAACAAAGAGACAAATTACACACATTGCACTTTTGAAATTACTGGTTGGATTTCACTTCAGCCACCAGGGGGTGCAGTGCACAGATGAGAAGCATGCAAACAACAGTTGGTTACAACAAGTCTTGACATTTCTGATGACAACTTCCCAGTTTAAAGTAATTTTGGGTGTGAAAGATCAGAAACAAGAACCAGTTTTCAGGTTTTATTTTAAATACTGAAGGCTGTTCATGAGGTTCGTTTTGAACATTTTCTCAGCGAGTCCATTGTCAGCGTTTTCCTCACACAGTTCAAGGTACTGTGTGTGGGTACAGTACCTTGAACATAACATTGATCTCTTCTCCCAGTGGGTCGGCGTTGACCAGGGCCAGCTTGAGGGGAACTGCGTTGGAGTTGAAGAAGGAGCAAGCCTACACACACAAACACACAATATTATTTTCTTTTCTTGTATATTATGCGGTTATGTTGTTTGTTGTTTTTAATAACCAGATTTAGAACTGGATCTACAACAGGATCTAACCACATCTTTCTTCATTGTTTTCTTTGTATCTCTGATTTATCTGAAGATTTCTAAGCCACTTGTTGTTTCGTCTCACCTACCCAGAGGCCACAAACTGTATGTCATCATTAAGCTTCTCCAAGAAAGTCAGCATTCAATAACTGAAAACTGTTTTGATTTTATATATAGTATATTTTTATTTGAGACAGGTTGATTCACAAGAGGAAGTTCTGATTAGAAGCACCTTTAGAGTATGTGCAGATACTCGGAAAGTGACAACAAAAATGTCTATATTTGTGATCTGCATGAGATATTTCAGAATTAATGCATGCATGTGTTTTATATTTTGGTGAAACTGTAGCTTAATGATCTGCACACTGTAGTAATAGCTCAGCTCAGGCGCCCAGCTCCTTGTAATTTTAACAGACTTTTTTCACAGCAGCCATTTTGACAGTAGGGTAAACACAGGTGTTACCAATGGTACTAATTAAGGTTCCATTCCATTTAGGGTAGCAGAGCCTTTTCAGTGAGCCAACATGAATAATAATTATGCAGCACGCTGAGTCTGTTTGACCTGAATGAAACCTTAATGTGAGAAAGGTCTGTTGAGAAACATTTCAATCCAACAGAAATCTTCATCAGGCATTTGCTTTTTGATCTAGCACCTATAGAAGTTTTGAGACCCTACAGCCTGTTTGTGTTTGTGTGTGTGTTACCTTGAAGTTTAGTTCCTTGGCCACCAGACTAGGGCTGAGGGGCAGTCGGCAGCTGTTCCTCTGGAAAAAGTTCTGAACATTTTCAAGGCCCTCCTGCAACGCCACCTGAACAAAAAATACAAAAGCACAAATAGAGATGTTATAACATGCACACATAATATAGTAACATACAATATTACAGTCAATCACACACACACACTAACCTGTCGAGTAGACCCCCCAGCCTGTCTGACCCTCTCCGCCACGGCTCCCAGCAGCGTGACCAGGTGAGTCTGTTTCTCCAGCTCCGCCCTCAGCTTGGCTCCACACAGACACAGCAGGGCACCCAGCACCCGCTCATAGCGCCGTCCCCAGGCAGGATCCTGCACAGCATCCTTGAGTAGCCTGTGGCCATTACACACATAACAACAGACACAATTTAAGCGACATTATCATCCTGGACACCATCTTTCCCAGCCTGTTTTTATGTGATCAACATCAAAGTGCTCCTTGTGTGGTACCCAAATGTTTATTACTACATTCTCTACTGCCTCATCACTGAGATCATTTTTAAATTAAAAAGATTATTAATTACACAAGAACTCTTTGGTGTACAAGTAACTTAAAGGACTCTCTTAATGGAAGAATAAAAGCAAACTAACATATGCAGTATGACCCTTGTGGTTAGATTGAACTACGAACATAAGTCCCAGGTTTGACAAATAATGTGATAAACAGCAATGTAACAATTTCCTTCTTTGACAACACACAGCAGGGTGCAGATCCAAAGCATGCTGCACATAAATAGCATACAGTATGTAAACATATCACTTAAATAATAATTTTTTTTGGTGACCATGTGCTGATCGCATTATTTAAAATAACAATTTTTCTGATGGATGCTTTTCCCCCCGATTTTCTGGGATCCTGTTTATTCACTTATGCACCTATCACACTCATATTTTGCAACATTCCTTTTCCGATGTTTGTTTGGAAAAAGCCACGTCAACTGTTTGGTGTTTCCGTGCTGCTGTGAACTCACCAGTAGAGGTAGTGGGCAATGTTGATGTTGCCTTGTGCTCTGGACAACAGGAACATGATGAGGGCATTCTTGAGGTGACACTCAAACTTTAATGCCTGGAAAGAGGCGAAATAGAAAAGCGACTTAGAGAGGGAGCTGGCTTAGGAACTGGAGGGTGGCCCCTTTTTACAGTGACTCAATAAAATGGGAAAATTATATATTTTAAAAGTGCATATAATGTATCTGTGTGTGTATTTTCAGCTGTACCTGTACTAGCTGTGGCAGGTAGTCAGCCAGCTCATCATCACTACTCTTCTCAATCCAACTAACAGCCACACTTCTCACTTCTGTATCTGCAAACCTACACACAGACACAGACAAAAAACACACACACACACAACAGACACACACACACACACACACACACACACACACACACACACACACACACACACACACACACACACACACACAGTTAAGACATACAACAAACAAACATCTACATTAATTACAAACTAACAGCATCAGTTTGGATATTTTTCACTACAATGACAAACAATGGTACATTTAACAATAAGAAATAAAAAGTTTTAATGTAAAGACAAATTGAGTTGGGATATTTTTAGAAAATGACCAAAAGAGAACAAAAAAACTAATTGTAGTAACTACATTGCATCATACAGTAATGGAAGACCATTATCACCATTGTTAGCACAGTAAAATATTCTTCAGATAAAATTATTATTTATTAACTATTTTTATATTTAAATGATTTAAAATTTCTCAAGGACCTGACACAGACCAAATGTGTGTATAAGCGTGTACAGTGCATACTTTGAGTCAAGCATCTCCAGCGCAGTGACGGGGGGCAGAGTGGGCCAGTGGTGCAGCAGGGAGTGGATATGAGCTATGCTGGCCCAGTCCCAGCTGGGCACACTGGCCAGCACCTTGGGGAGGCTGCTGGGGTGGTCCTTCCGACAGTGGAGCCGATGGTCCCACAGGAGCTGGTGATCTGCCCGCTTCAGCCTGGAGATGGAGCAAAAATAGATGGAGAAGGAAGATGGATGAGATGGTAAATGTATTTATTTATTTTAAACAAATAAAGATGTAAATAAATATTGTATTGTCGATATAACCGACTCAAATTTGTCATATTTTATCTTTCAGTGTTTAAAAACTACTACTAGGCTTCAACACTGTGAAAATAAACTAAAAGAAAGTATTAAGGGACTCCAAATGAGGAGTCTACTGGGAAGATAGACAATAATGGTTAAAGCAGACAACAGAGAAGGAGCACAAATGACAAAAATGTAATTGTAAGGTTACAACTGCACAGGGTAAGTGAGCAAAACATTCTCTTCAGTTAAGAACTACAGCTCGATGTACAACCACCAATACAACACCCATTGAAAGGACTTCCACCATTTTCAGTGGAAATCCTCAGTGGTCAACGGTGTTAGATTAGCTATTCAGGATACCTGGAAAGTGTGTGTGTGTGTGTGCGATTTTGTAAATGTAAACATTGAAAACAAAAAAATAACTCACATGTTCAGATGTCAAATGAAGGTTTAATAACACAATCATGATCTTGATCTTGACAAACTAAGTCAGTTTTTGGCTGGTACCCTGTCCCTAAATGCTGTCAAAGTGTGTAGTGTGTCTCTAGGTCTGTGGTATGTCACATGAGGGGCCCACCACTTTTTGAAGCAGTGCTTTAACAAAAAAAAACTTGGTTAAATTCCTCTGTCAGCTAGCATTTGCCTTTTTGAAGTTGCCAGAGTTGTTAGTCTGCACCTGACCTCCACGTATTAATAAATAATTAAAATGTCTCCCTCAGGGATTGATGGAAAATCACACACGCTGAAACAACACACGCAAGATCAGTGAGACTGCAGCTCCACAAGTCTAATGCCTGCAAAGGCTAGAGAGATGAATGGGCAGGACAGAAAGCAGGCGGTGAGAGCCCAGTGAGAGAGCGCTCTGTGTTAAAGTGCCGGTTGAGTCTCATGGATGTTGGCAGCATGGAGGAGATTTGGCTGGCATTAGGCATAACCGAGCATTTAGCTGGGCCTGGAGCAGCTGGAAGAGAACAGACACACTGGAGCAGACAACATACAGGCGTTTATGGGGAACTGTTGCTGGCAAAGTCAGTGGCATCTTTCAAAATCTCTTCTTAAATCTATTAAGTCCAACGGATTTTGGGTGGTCTGAGAGACTGCCAAAAAGCTGTCTGCTGAAGGGGAAAAAAATTTAACAAGAAATACTGCTTCTGTGTACGTTTTTGAAACTGTACTGTACTGTAAGTTTACAAAAATCCCAACCAGCAGTCAATTGGACTACAATTATAACTTGGAAGCCCATACAATCAACATTAAAAGTCTACACATCTTTCAAAAGTGTGGTCACAAAATAAACAACACAAAATAAAGCAAGGACCAGCACAACACACTCATTTTCTACATGGTCTTACATTGTTAAGAAATATTCAGTATCATGTTTTGTTGCATTTTTGACTCATGCAGATCACAATTTAAAAAGTTATTACACTATCCAGTTGCTTCAGGCCTCTTGTGTTTGTATAAGAAGCACGTCTGTTTTGCACATCAAGCAGAGCAACATTAAGACCACCTCTCTAGTGGCATTCACTGAAGAAGTGATTTTTATTTGAAAACATTCCTGCAAAACAAATTTCAGCCCTTACAAACTCTCAGAACTTGAGTGACGGAAACAGAGTAAAAAGCCTGCCACATTAATTGTTACATTCTGTTCACACTGCCTACCTGAGCAGAGCGTGACGGCTCCCTCGCTCAACTGCTGTAGCTCGCGTGCCTGAGGTGACCGCACTGTGAGTGTTTCTGCTGCTGCCAGCCCCATCTTTCTATACTAAGTTTCTGTAGTATATAAATATACAATAATAAATACATAAATAAAAGCCCTGTTAACATATAAATGGATTCTGTCCACAGAAATGCGAGAGAGCTTTTAATCTCAAACAGATGCAGGAGGTGCTGAGTTTAACAGTGTCTGTGACATATTCTACAGATACATAGACACTGAAAGTGCAGTGAAAGTCTATTTATGCTGGAAACCACATGTGGATCATAGAAAAAAAAAAAAATAGGAGAGACTTCAACTCTTTAGTGAAGTATCACTGCAGCCGAGACGCACAACTCACGCGGTCAGTGTGGCTGCTCTAATCTGATAACATGGGGCTCCGAAATAAAACGCCACGCACTGCAGAAGCAGGCAGTGTTGACCGGGGGCAATGTTTATCATATCTACTCTAACATTGCAATCCCCCCTTTATAGTTGTGAAAACATTGGCGAGATTCTCCTACCCAAAATTGGAAGCTCGGCTGCAGATTTTCTCCAGTTTGCGCCGCAGATCAGGGTCCAGCTCTTCCTGTGTGTGGGGCTCTGGGCTCGGGGCTTCCTTGGGTCCCATGTATAAAACATCCACCACTGAGTTGGGGAAGTCCACCTGATGGTAACAAAAATACCGCAGTTGGGATCAGGTTATTCATCTGAAGTAACTAATTGCTTTTCTTATTTACTTTATTAGGTCCAAAATGAAACTACAAGGTTGTCGATATTACAGTTACAAGTACTGCTACTTCTACTAGCACCAGCAGATGCTTTTGGTGTAGTACAGTAGTACATATGTTAATAGTTGTAGCAGTCATAGTGCATTGGTAGTGATCAGGGAAATGTAAGTAGTGCAGTGGTAGTACTGTAATAGTCAGTCCCTCCAGAAAAACGCAATTATGCGATTGCATAATTCAATGCATAATCAGCCAAAGTCTGCATATTTATGTGGGGGCCACATTTTTTCAATTACGCCGCACTTTCGCCACATAAATTGCCGATTTCTGCGCAAAATACGCGAGGCTTGCATGATTTCATAATCCCCGCATTTTTGTTGCAAAAAAGTCAAATATATCTTAGCAGAAAGTTGAAAAATGTTGCGTTTACTTCACACAAGAGCAGCCATTTTCCACTGCTGCCATGGGAACGTTATGAAGTGACATAATTACGCGATGTGAACGTCATCGAAAAGCTGCAAACCGCACGATGAAGCCGCAGTTTTTGCAAGTTCCCGCAATTTCATAGCATAAAATTGCATAAATATCCTGCATATTCCATCGCATTTTTTGAGAAAACGTGCCGCATAATCAAGGATTTTTGCCCACAACCATCACAGATTTTTCTGGAAGGATTGAATAGTGTTGATAAAAGGCAGACAGATCCTATGAGCAGCATCACCAACCTGTAGTACTATTCTCTCTGCGGGCACCCTCTTGCGGTTGCCTGTAGTGCCGGCAGCAGCAGCGGCTCCCTGGGCAGATGTCCACAAACACAACAACCTGCTGCCCCTGGCAAGCACCCTGCAAAACACAGCCAGCAATAAACAACAACAACAAACCCTAAAACAATTTGGCTAAGCATTTATTTAAACAGCATTCCTCAAACTGTGGATGAATTTGGATCTTTCAATGAATGTATTGCTCAAGGTCCATTGAATGACACATATGTATAGAACTTAATTCCTGCTGATTGACCACTGTGTAAAATGAGTTTATATGAATAAATATATGTCATATTCTGGGGCAGTAACTGTGAATACATCTTTCATGACATGCAGAAGTCCAGCCACCACCAGCTGTTCCTCTCTCCTCACCGTCTAAAGTCAAAGAGCGGCATAGAGACTTTTCCCAGCAGCTCTGGAGCTTTCCTCTGTTTGTTGGAGTCTGGGGAGCCGCTGGCATTCTGGTTCAGCACCCCAAACAGAGACAGGCTCAATATGGACTCCAGTGGGAGAACAGCTACAGCTATGGGGAAGTTGATCCTGGGAGAGACAAGGACAGTGTTAGCAGCATGGAGGGGCACTACAAACAGCTTTGTGTTGCTGTTGTTGTTGTTGTTGTTGATTTTCAAATAGCAAATAACTGTAAGAGAGGAGAAGAGAGGAAAAGAAAGAGGCCAAGGCAAGCACTCACAGTTCGTCCCATTTGATGTGGTAGAAGAAGCTTTTGTATGTGCCCACTCTCTTGGACTGGACTGGTTTAAACAGGTTCTTGCCATTGTGGGTGAGGGAACACATCAGGAAGTACTTCTCATAACTGTAACAAAACAACAGAAAAAGTATTGCTACGGTGTGTGTTTACATAAAGACTATCGGGATCTGTCAGATACTTACACAGCCAGTGAATTGAAGAAAAAAAAACTATTCATTTTTACACCATAGAAAATTTGCTAATGCTTGTTAAGTGAATGCTCATTGGTTTCTAGGATACAGCATAAAAAGTACAGGACATTGACGCTTGCTGCAGGAGTGTCATGTTAGGACACATTCTGATTAGACCATAGTGATTCTCAGGTTGATTTTTCTAGACCCTTTTGGAACATTTATGTATCCAGGGAAGCTACTCGGTAGCTGCACACACAGGCTGAGGCACAAATTTGCAACTGAAGCTGCCTGGTACAACCACAGTCTGCTCTGCTGGTCACTGAGCAGCTCCACTGGACCATTTGCAGGTAAGGGCCTTTTCAAAGGCACCTCAGTGGTGGTAATGAGGGCAAACGCTGACTGACCGGCAACCTTCCTGTCACAAGTTAATTTCTTTATCACTGCCCCAATTTGGACAGAACCATGCATGAATCAGAGGGGGACACCATAGCCCATGTACTAATAGACCTTTCTGACAGAAAACATTTGGACATGTTATAGCAGAAAAAGTACAGGTGGATTACATTAGGGACGTTTTAGTTTACTGAAGAGTCCCACTCAGATAAGATCATGCACAATACCAGGGCACTGGAACAGGCACATTTAAAATGAATTAAGCCATTGTAATGTGATTTAATATGTCAAAATATCAGGCAACATAAGTGAAAACACCTGTGTGGGTATCCATTGCTGTGTAGAGGCTATAGAGTAATACAACTTTTTATTACCATAACTCTATATGCTTGCATGTATATACAGTACTATAACTTTAATACAAGAAAGGTGTCTAGGTAATATTAATATAGACTAATATTACTTGTTGAATCTAGTATTTCCAGATGCGCAATAAAATGCGAACAACAAATCAGTCAATCCAGAATTTAGTTCAGCTGCACCAGTCAACCACACATCCAAACATAATGTCTGTGTTTCAATTAGAGACATATGTGAGATATGTGAGTGGAGAGTGAAAACACAAACAGTTACACATTTTCACTACTACAGGCTTGATCCGCCGCTCAGTGCCATCTGTGCTGGCAGCTTCACCACTAGTCATGGTGTCTCAATATGCTGGCAATGCTGTGGCATCTACTGAGGCTCCAGATGGATGACACGCTGGCCACAACAACGCCAAACACTCAGACCTCAATAAGGGAGCATTATAGTAACACCCCAACACAGGAGATATGCCTAGCTACTTCCTCTGGGCTGGGGAAGAACTGTATTCGCTGTGTCCCTCTGGCCTCGGGTTGTGAGGAGCTAAATATTTTTGGAAGTGTCTTTGGAATGACTGTCACTGCAGCAATGTTTGGTGCTGGCTTAAAATAGCTTCTGGAAGAGGCCGTGCTGGAGTAAATAGGCCTGTTATTAAGCAGTTCCTCTCTTTATGAAGGCCTCACTGGCTGGCTATAAAATTACCATGGAAGGAGGGGACCGCAGCAATTCCTGAGACAGATTTTAAAACTGCCTCAGTCTCACATTCAGGCTCACAGTTCCTTCACAGTTTTTATTTCAAACTGCTACATTTTTAATCTGACTTTAATCCCTTGACCATACTTTGTTTTGGTTGGTGTTCTCCATGATATATACACTGACTGTGCCTCAGCAATAAAACAAGTCTATTCTTCAGTGACAATAAGATGATATGACACGAATTTGGTGACAACACTGCCTTCCCATAGACTTCCTGTGAAATTTCAGTCTTTGTACGACAAAGACTATCAAAATAGCTTTTTTTCATACGTGTCTAGACTTTTCAAACCTGTGCAATTTGGGAGAGGCTTGTTAGAAATGTACTGATCTTGGTCACTGATGCGTGACAGAGCTGGGAACGGAAAATCTGGCTCAGCTCTGTTCCAGACACACGCAGGAGATAAAGTCAGTGTGAAACTGGACACTGGCATGGAAAAATAAGACACAGGGTGCAACACAGGAGCCGTTTGTCTAGTAGAAGAAAACAAGACTATCTGCTGTGACAGCATAGCCTACGACACTTTGCTCTCCTTGGTCTTAACTGCTTACCAATACCTTTTTATCGTACAAGCAATGTCTTTTGACCATTGGTTGCTTTTGAGTTTAAGCTTATGTACTTGTATGCTAATAAAGTGACTGGCTTCCACTGCCTTCTGTCTTCATCTATGACCCCACCTTGCAGAAGTAAAATTAAGTGAAATGTGGGTGGCACTAATGATACTGAATGAGTGGGTGATTGTGCAAGAACAAATGCGTGAATAAAAGGGTTTAATTATCCTACAGCAAAGGATAAGAGTAATTCAAATATTAATTTCACAGAAGAAAACTAAATGCAAAATACAACCAACATCCTTCATGTGGTCGTACACCCTGATGTTATTATGCAATGATTTATTATTGTGAAGCAGCATCATCAGCTGCAGTCACATCCCCAGTATTGCTGAGGCTCTTATCTCTGTCACTTCACTGTTTCCTAAGACAATACAATACAATCCACCCCTATTTACAAAAGATATCAGCATACTCCACATGATCTTATCTACAATATTCTGTGGCATTTGTGCAATATAATAGTTCCATAGCTTTTATATTTATATTGGGTTACAAAGCAGTTATTCTACAGTATCAGGAAAAACAAAACAAAAAATAAAGAGTAGAGCCCTGAGTATGTTCATCCTTTGACTGTTTACCTGCTGACCCAGTTGGCCGGGATGCCGTGCAAGGCAAACAGAGTGAACTGAAGGTGGTCTGTGGTGCCGGAAGCTTCTTTGCTGCTCTGCCCTTCGACACCTTCTCCATCTGCAGCCTGGGGCAACGGAGGTGAGCTGAAGGAGGCCGATGGGGGGCAGAAGGAGCGCAAGTAGAGCTTGGCCAGGTCGTAGACAGCCTGTGTCAGTAAGGCCATGCTCTCCTCCACGGGACTGGTGTGACCTGTCGGGGTCAGGTGGGGATCAGTGTAAGGTCATAGGGATGATATGGAAATAGTTGGGAGTACAAACACAGTTATCAGAAGACCTATACTAGCAACCACATAGGGTTTTATAAGCTTTTCATCACTTCATTATTACAGAATTGTCTGTAATATATCAATAAGTCTTTCTGTGTGTAATATGTATTAACACCACAGTGACAGTGATACATACTGTACATGCTGTCACTCCCAGGCACTTAATTAGCTGTCCACTGTGGTTTTAATGGCCATTAGTTGGTGTATTTGAATTCTTCTGTTTTGTTTTTCTTTTGAGGGCAAGAAATATGGGCAAATGGTGAAACTCTTTTAAACAACAACAACAACAACTCAACTAAGGTGCAAAAAACAAAGCTTAGTTGAATAAGAGGTCGAGTGTGACTGTGTGTGTATGTACAGAACTTACCATTTGATGACTGACCAGACGATGTGGACCCCAACTACAAAGCAAAACATTTTGGTCTTAGAAAGACATTCTTACTTCTAAACAATACAATTTATGAATGTGTGAGCATGTGTTCATCCAGTATGTGTCAGGAGCCCACCTTGGGTGAGCGTGTCCTGGGTAAATTGACAGAGTGTCGCAGCCTTTTAACAGCCTCTGTAATGGCTTGGGTCTCCACCTCATCCAGAGCACAGCATAGGTTCTTCATAGTCTGCACCACCCGATCCACTGTCTTATACTGGGTACTCTGAATGCAGAGATACAGAGCAGGTTGGTATAGCATGTGTGTTACATCTTCAAACCAGTGTGCTGTAAAAGGGATATCCTCCTGATGTGTACTCCAGTTTACAGCTTGTCTTTAAACAGAAAACCCAACTGTTTAACAGGACTACCACCAACAATTCATCAAAAAGATTCTTATATAAACAGTATTTCAAACTCAAAGCAGGCATACTGTGTACATACGTTTGTACAAACAAGGCTCATATTAACCTAAAAAAAACAGGCTGAAAAACAGATGTGCCATTTCTAGAAAGCCTTCCTTCCAGGAATTTTCTACATGTGAAGTATTTGAATCGACATCAAAACCTTCAGGAGACTTGAAAACAATGTTTGGATCGTTCCATTATATATAGAAGGCAGCTACACAAAAATCCATACCTTTCTACTCAGTACAGAGCAGGCACTGTGGAAATATAACCAGTTGGTCTACACATATAAGTTACTGTTGTCATTAACTCACTAAAGGGACAGGCAGGAGTTCACAGTACAATGGCAAAAACATTAAACAATCCATTGTACCTGTCAATGGATTGTTTAATGTTTTCCAAACTTACGACCTGGAAATCATCAAAATCATTTTCCATACTTTTAATTTATTTTCCAGACCGGAGCAGAGACCACATATACCTCATTTTGTAGGCAGATGTTGACTTGATTGTGATAGCCTTCTAAATAGTCAGCCAAGCTCTGTCTGCAAGAAGACATACAAAGAGAAATAAGTGAGGAATGAGAAATTACAGGCGGACGGTTTCACTCATTATCAGTGCTAATCAAATAAGGACAACATAGAACGTTTATTTTAGTTAACTAAAAATAACTGAAGATATGTTTAGGATAATAAAAATGACAAAACAACTATCAAATTTAGAGACAGCACAGAGAAAGTAGAAGGACTTTCCCAGAGAAATCATAAAGTCAGATTATACTATAACTAACTATATACTATAACTTCCAGAAGCTTACTTATTAAGTAATTCCAAGTCAATCCAGCAAACTAAACTAAAACTACACATTGAACTCAAACTAGGAAGAGATGCAACTAAAAGAGAGCTGAAACACTAGAAATAGTAAAACTCTCTGATAGAAATCTTAAAATCTAGAACTACATGTTTTTTTGGGACATTTTGCCAACCGGTGTAGGACCCTCATACCTGGTGACATTCTCCTTGAATGGCCTGTCCACTTGGCCCAGATGTTTCTCTAAATCTATCAGAGAGTGGTCATCTTCCTCCTAAACAGAAACAGTCAAGATTTACTAACCTGATTTAGTAACAGATAAGCAGGTGCCCGAGTCTCAGTGATCATTATATAATCATCATCATTATAAAAGATTGAGATTGCATTTTCACCAAATTACACATAGTCAGTTTCCAGCAGTGGGACAAAAGTTCACAATGAATCTTAGTGGCACAACATGAAATTATGTCACAGTTCAGGAAAACACTCATACATTATGATATGAGCTTGATAGAGTGACTTACACTGCGTGCCAAGTCTCTTCTCATGGTGGAGTGAGACAGTAGCTGTAATGTGATCTCGTTCTCCCACTTCCTGCAGTTCTGGACGTACTCATGGCTGCCTAGGCTGTGTTTACTGTGGCACAGGGCAACAGAGAGGCAAGGTTAAGAAAATCACACTATACGTTGAGGATAATAATGAGCAGGTATTGGGGGAAAAAAGAAACGACACAGAGGCTAATAACTCCTTCAGTGAAGTGGATTGTGTTATTTTTAATCATTAAGAAGTTTATTATCCCTCTTATACCATGATGTAAATTCATTTTACATTTAAAATGAGTTTACTCTATATTTTGGGGGAACGTACAACAATTATGTTGGGTTTATTTTTTTTTGTTATTTTAGTCACTGATGTTGTTGTTAGAGGTGGTTATTTGAAAAATAAGGCACACCCACCACCCAATCAGAACCAAAGGTTTTCTGTACAGTGTAATGCAGCCATAGTATCCATAACCTGTCCAAAATGAGCTTTTAGGCTAACCTACCAAGACCTGATATGTCAAAAACAGCCACAATAACAGAATGCATTTTTTGTGTCCTTCTATGGAGTTATACTGTATGTCTAAGATTGCTCAAGTTTAGATGTGTTATGTAGAGTCAAGGAGTGGCTTTAAACACGGATGTATGGACAAAAAATTGTAAAGCCTTTATAAAAGGGGTTGCCTTGTTGCTACTTGTTTTAACAAGTAATCACTGGTGTTGGCTGGGGACTGTCGCTAAATAATTTCCTAAGAACAAATATTACCAACATTTGGGATTCAGCAGATGGTACATAGCTTCAGGTCCCATCCTGACAGGGCTGTGTTTACTATGATTACAGGTGAAAGTAATTATATAATCAAATCAAAGCATGATTTACAGGTCTTTATACAATAGCTCTCAGCATATATGTAGGGTTTTAACTTACAATTGTTTTTTCCTGCATTTTCGGTATAGCTAATGCAAGGTTGTAAGTATTAGTTCCAATATATGATTGCACAGTATAGATAACATGCATCTGTTCAGCAGTTATAATCACAACAGGTTACTTGTGCAACTTCGAAAATGTGGGCGTACTGGGTCTTTAAGTCCTAATGTGGGAGTAACAATTCCCATGTATCTCAGATTAGAGGGAGAAGAGAATTTCTTTGGTGGAGGAGGGAACGGGGCGAGATATAGAAAGACCCACCATTCCCCTTTGTATTTTGTGAGATTTTGAGAGGATGCCAAGAGTGATAGAGAGAAATGTAGAGAGAGGGAAGACAGTAAGAAAAAGGGGGAGAGACAGACGGAAAGAGAGAGGGCATAAGAAAATAAATGAAACCTAGTCAAATCCTATGCATACTTGACTAAATGTACAGGTTGAGCCTGGGAAAATGTGTTTCTCCCAATTCCTAAAATGTTAACATTATGATAAGATATGTGTTTTTTTTCCCCCCCTCCAACAGCAGCTATATAACTTTTCTGTTTGTGTGTACTCACTTCTGCAGCACCTCCTCCTGGCCACAGACTTTGAGCAGGTAGCTGGAGAAGTCGACCTGGTCCAGGTCGTCATGGACCCAGCAGAGAGTCTGACTGATCAACAACTCCACTGGAGAACTCACTGAGGGAAGGATAGCGAGAGAGATGGGAGGGTGGAAAGGGGCCGAGAGAGATCAGGGATATTGATGGAAAGAAAGGGAACCACGAGACCAATGTGAGGGAGGGGCAGTGAAACAGAAAAAGCCAGAAAGAAGGGAGGGATAAGTGAAGAGAATGATGGAAGCAAAACATGGAAAAGCTGTAATTAGAATGTGGGAAACAGCTTTTAAAACAACAAGGTTATAAACCTCAGTTACAGGACCCTAACAAGTTGGAAGGGAACAGGATACAAGGTGTATTAAAAAGAAATGTCTGTGCATGGTTCAAGTAAAGGAACTGATGAATCTGGAGGACCCCAAACACCATATCCCACACATGTATACATTTTATTAGAGGGATCAGTGGTCATTTCATGCTACAGCTTACCCATTTAGGACAGTCTTATTCAAAATGACAATGTAGAGTGTTTGCCTGTTGATGGGCAGACATTTGCTGCTGCAGGACCTGAACTATAGACCTTATAGTTATCAGAATTTCTCTCCAACCACAAACCATCGTGCCATGTTTTGAACAGCTTGTGTTTCACTGCAAATCAAACCTGTTCTCGAATCAAAGGAATTGCAGTGGTGTGTTGTGGAACGACATTAAGTGGGGGGGATTTGGGGTCAGCTCTAGGTGTTTGTGTATGCTCCGATATCTGATGTGTCCGGCCAAGGGAAGACTGGGTGGAGAGCGTAACCTGATACACAGCAGATTATTCCACTGTTTAGCTACTTCTACAGAGGTTTTAGCACACTCTTAACCTTGCCTATACACAAACACGGGCAAGCAAATACAAAGACAGATACAGACACTTCATACAGAGAACCATCTCAGCTCTGGACTGAGCACACACACTCAGCTTACTTAATAGTTCACATAGACACACAGGGAGGGAGACCACCCCTGGATTGGGGAATAACAGACCTCCGCCCTTCAGAGGAATGGTGCATCTTTTCTTACTTCTTGACCAGTAGCTTTAGCTTCGCGGCCCCGTATGATTGTGTAGCTGTGGTGGTGGTCGCCTAGGTTGTACATGTATTTTATAACAAAGCAATTAGGCAGGCCACGCCTCATTTTTGAAGGCGCTCTGAGGTGGTGAGGGAATTCCCAGCAGGGCATTTTAGAAGGCACCATTTAAAAGACAAGGAACATTCCTCTGTTGCTTGCCGGTAACCATTTCACACATGGTTGGGGAATGGTGCACAAAAATATGGATGGTCAGCTTGACAAAAAAACACAAGTCTAAGGGCTAGGAAGTAAGGTGGGATGTAAATTAAAACTACCACAATCATTCTCAATAACTAGTGTAATAAGTAACTTATGATGCAAGTTTTATGTCCTATCAGTGTCATGTAGGCTCCACAATGGGAGGGCTGGCGAGAGGGCGGAATAAAGCCAGAAGTCACTCAGCGCTTGTTAAATTCACAGGACTGACATATTTCATACGTAAAGGAGCAATGATCTAATCCCTACATGACTCAGAGCAAACAGAGATTTCTGCTTCTGTAACCGGTCCAACTGTCAAACACAGATTAAGAGACAAAAGGAGACACATTGAGGCAAATGAAAAACAATAATTAGAAGCAAAAGTACAATGTTACAGTATAGCAGTGTAACAGAAAAAGGGAGTTCAGCGGTCTCACTCTTCTGAACTCTCACCTAGAGTGGAAATCTCTAGCATGTCACGCACATGAATGCAGACAAATCAGCATGTTGTCCTTGACAAACAACTTAGAACCCTCTTGAGACATAATGTAACAAGACGCATCAATCCGTGAAGTCTCTTCAACACCCTCTCCGCCACAGACCGTAGACTGGGCCCAGCTTCATGCATTTTTTCATGTCATTCTAACTCCAACCATTTTATTTATTTTACAATACATGAAATGTTCAAAAAATCAGTCTAATTTTCATTTTACTCGGCACCATATCCACTTTCTTTCTTCATAAATCTCATGCTTTAATTTCACTGTCTTTATGAAGTCATGTTTTCCCCGCCATTTCTCAGATTTTTTCTCTGACTCTCTCCCTTTGTATTTCTCTCATCTCCTACTCTCCCTTCCTCCTCCTCTCTGTGTTATTTCTCTCTTTTGTATTTCTTTCTATACATTGCTTTTGCCCTCTCTCACTCATTCCATCTTCAGCCACAGTATGTTAGGAATCCCCAGAAGCCTAGTAGTTCACAGCCAAGCCCTGGAAGAATCGATTGCCTTTCTTTCTGCCTGCTCTCTAGAAAAAGAAAAAGAAAAAGGCAAACACGCAACAGAATGACACTAGGAACACGAAAAGACGGATTTCAGAACATCATAATCTCCTTTTGAGTTAAGAGAAAGTGTTTGCTTTCCAAAGCAGATAAAAGTCAGAAAGACAAAGAAAAATGGTGAGTTCAGGAGAAGAAAATTAGAGGAGAGAGGGAGAATGCAAAGTGTGAAAGAGAAAAAAGTGAGAAAGAAAAGACAGCAAAGATGCGAGCAGAGGAAGGCAAGAGAGAAAAGCCCACAAGTACAGAGAGGAGGGTGATACATTTCTCCTGTCTCCTGTTCTGAGGTGATGACAGGATCAGGAGGACAACAGAAAAATACAGAAGGAGAGAAAGAGTTGTGAGAAAATACTGCATGGAGACAAGGGTGGAGGAAAATATTGTCATGCAAGAGAAAGGAGGGGAGACAAAAAGAGGAACAGAAGAAATGAAGAGTGAGACAGTAAAAGCAAAATGGAAACAGAAAAGCAACAGAAAGAGGGCAGAACAACAAGCGAGAGGGAGACAGAAAGAAATGAAGAATGAGAAAAATACCCTTCCTGTCCTTTATCTCTCTCTATCCTTCTATCCGAGCTTTGAGCAGAACTGAGGCCTATTGTTCCAGAGGGCAGATTCGGCAGCGTCCAACCAGAGGAATCCAAACACCAGCGATGTGGGTCAACATGCTGCTGAAAACATAGGATGTCAACCAGGAAACAACGAACTAGACATCATACTAGCAAAGTAGGAAGCATATCTAGGAAGTGACACTGGCAGTGGGATTAAAGGAGTTGAACTCAGCAGAAGCAGGAAGACGAGGTAAACCAGGAGTCAGAGCAGGAAGCTAGGAAAGTACATTTAGGATATACAACGAGGAAAGTAGTAAATATACTTCCTATAGGTTGTTGCTGTTGAACTGGGATCTACAGAGCTGTGTCTGGGTCAGTAGGACAGTCTAGTTACATACGATGTATACACTAGAGAGAGTGTGGAGGATTTGCCAATCTGTAAATATACGGGTTGGCTGTCGTGCCTGAAACAATTTTCAGCGGGGTTGTCAGATATACAGACAATAAAACATACAGCAGACGGTCTAGCAGACACACTAAAATAGACTTACATCCACACACACACACACACACACACACACACACACACACACACAGTGTGTCAAAGTGGCCTACTGCAGATCCTCAAGGACCTGCACAGACAATGGTTAATTTGGTCACACAGCAACAAAAAGTCCCACTGGATTGGCCGTGTGCTTGGCTTCAAATCCCAAAAGACATGTCAATCACAGTGGTTGTAGTTCTGTGTGTGTATAACAAGGGGTTAGCCAATAACAGCTCCCCAAACACCCATGGAAGGAAACCAAAAAGCTTAGCGGGGCCTTGGAAAAAACAAAACAAAACAAAAAAAGACTCCAGTCCCTTTTGCCCAACATGGCTATTGCATGGCAAGGGGACAAACCTTTATTTGTGCGGAAAGGGAACGAAGTGTACTTCCCACGACAGAAAAAATGAAAAGCAAAATGAGGTGGGGAGGGGGTAAGAAGTTTGGCGGCTGTGAATGTCGTTTCCTCCTTCAGAGCTCTCATATCTGCAATCTGAGCTGCTCGCTCTTAAAGGCAAAGTGGGTACAAGGTTTAGCTTTTGGCTGACTTAAAGGTGATGGTGTATAGAGGATTTTATACACTTCATAACACTATTCTAGAAAAAAAAATGTTGTTCAATATCTCTGAAATACAGAAGATGAAGGCTGCTAAAATCATTTTCATGATCAACGGCCTAATTCAAATGAAATATCCAGACAGGTTTTGTGCTCAGTATGATCTTGTGAAAAAGTGTAATTTTGCTCTTTTTTTTTTTTTTTTTTAAATGTTAAGAACTGGTTCAAGGTATTGTTAGACACTGGATGCTTACCGTCACAGGTGAAGGTTACAGGCTGCTGAGATTCTGAGATTTCAATAGAAACCTTGACAGAGGAGCTATTGTCACCTCCACTGTCTCTCTGGGTAATGACAGGGCTCAGGACATAGCCAGGGTTGCTGGACATGTCGCCATGAGGGAATTTGGAGCGCAGGCTGGTAGGGAAAAAAACAAAAAAACAAAAACAGAGAAGAGTCATTACATTGTTTTCGTATTTTGGTCTACTTGGCCAGTGAAAAGACACAGAGGGCAGTCAGTGCCAACCTGGCATATGGATCAGATTGTTTGGATAGAACAGAATCAACTTTGTCACATATACAGTCAAACACAGTACAATGTACACAGAAAAATGTCCTCCGCATTTAACCCATCCCAAGTTCCAGAAGCTGTGGGCAGTCACTGTACAGATCCCGGGGGGACAAACTCCAGATCTGAGCCAGAGCCTTGATCAAGGGCACTGACTGGAGAATTAACCTAAACATACATGTTTTGATGGTGGGGGAAACCAGAGCACCTGGAGGAAACCCACACAGACACAGGGAGAACATGCAAACTGCACACAGAATGAGACTATTGGATGCACTGTAGGCAGTATAACAGGAGAACTGGATGGAGGGGAGAAAGAGCAAATCTGAATAAGAAGGTATCTTTATGCACACTGATAAGGTTATATAACATATTTTAAATGTAACATTCCAACTCTGTTCTCCCAAGTCGAAACATCATCACTCTGTCTGTAATTTCGACTCTGTGATACTGCTGACTTGGATAGTTGGGAGGGTTAAAGGGTTTTTTTTTTCCCTCATTTACACTCTTATGAGAGGTTAAGTTCCTTTTAATTAACTGTGCAGAGTGAGTGTTGACCAACATGCAGGCAGTGAAGTTGCTGGGCAGACAGGAGGCGTTGACTGTTATCGTAATGAAAGTTGATTCCCTGAGCACAGCTTCATCATCACTCCACCCAAACTAACTACTGGAGTGAGACATTTTGTACAGGCTCAGGAAACAGAGCTGCAGAACATGCATTTATGTGTAGATATAAGTATGCATTTTATGCTCATTCACAAACAAGAAAGAAAGTGATATTTTTAGCCTTGCGAGAGGCATCGCCCCCTAGCCTCGATGGCACAAACTACGAGATGGATTGCCATGAAATTTTGTACATACATTCACGGTCCGCAGAGGATGAATCCTAATGATCTTTGTGATCCCCTGACTTTACCTCTCATGATTTTTTGTAATATTTAGACACTTTTTTTAAATCCTTTTGTTATATAAAATCTGGAGTCATACACACATACAACAAATGTAACAATGTAATGTAATGATGTCTAGATAGATAAAGAAGAGTATACTTTTTGGCGTGGCTACCTTATGATTGACAAGTCATTCTCAGTATGTCCATCCAGGGCAGTGCTGATCAAATATGAATCAAGATTCTGGTACTGTGTTGCTCATTTCTCACCTAAAATGGTTTCGGAAACATATTTTTCGGTGTACTGTTTAGCTGTGTGACCATGCGATCCCCCATTGTTTCCTGCTACAAACGGCTCAATAAACAATGGGTGACGTCACGTTAGGTTTACACTTGACACAAACTGTGGCTGCAAGCCAGTTCCATAAGGTGCTTCTATAAAATGGTATAATTAAATGTCAAAATGTTACAAAGCACTCAAACAAGCAATGAAGTTCAATAATAGTCAAAGGAAGGCTTTATTTGCACGCCCACAGGAAGGATCTTACTTTGCCACGTCTTCACAGAAGGCGACAACCTCCAGGTTTTGAGCATCCTGTTCTTCCAAGGTGGCATTCTTCACCAAACCTTTTCCTTTTCCCTTGTCCTACAGAAGCAAAAGAGTCAGACACACAAACACACACAGAGTCAGGGAACTATAAAAATATCAGTAACACGGTAAAATACTTTAATCAGAAACAGGCCAGACGGAGACAGGCAGCATAGCACACATGAACTCCTTCCATCAGTTTAACAGGACTGACTGTGGATAATGAAGCTTTATGTCTTTATGGTGATTTGTGTTTGAGGATTGTAGAAGAGGCAGTTTCATTAAAAAACTATTCAGAGCTATGAATCCTAAAGCGTGAATAAACATGTCAGCAAAGGCAAGGGCTTGTCGCAGAGAAAAAAACTCTCCACACCTCCATCCATCTCTTTTAATACCTTTGTCTCTTAAATTTGTTTAACATTTAATTAAGGTTTAGTTTTTATAGCTTCGACCAGCAGATCTATAGCTGGCTCTGTCAGTTGGTCGGTCGCTTTGGCAGCCACAGTTTTCACCCTGGGAGGCTGAAATTTGGCATGGAGGTCGCGTGTTTGTGTGTGTGTTTGTGTGTGTGTTCGTGTGTGTGTGTGTGTGTGTATGTTCATGCAAATTGGCTAAAAGGGGGTGTGGCTAAAGGAGTGTCCCATTGCAAAAAATTACATAAATTCCAAATGGATTCATAGATTTTGTGGAAAGGCTGGTCATGAGCCAGCCAGCTAGCTAATCAACTGTAAGCCAATTGGAAAAAAGGGAGAGCGACAAAGTGGTCTATAACAAAAAGGCACATAATGTTTATGGATTCATGTAACATGATCAAGTTGAAGTTGTTGTAGACACTTATTCTTGGGAATCCAAGATGAAGAAAGTGACAGAGAAAGAAGAACATATGACAAATGATCCTGTGGGAAGTATCAGTTTGACTAGCAAATTAAAACGCTTCAAGACAATTATGCTGAGATATGTCCACCCTTTATCAACCACACATTTATTTTTTTATAATTTATGAGACTGAAATTTGTCATGAAGTTCAAGTGATTATGATGTGTGTGTGAATGCAGAAATGTGTGGATGGATGACTGCAGATGTCGTGAATTTGCACTTTTTAATGGTTATGTATCACCACTCTGTATCCTAGTCTACCATACACTACTTTCATTTATTACCTTGACAGAACTTGGGTCAAAGGATTTCTTGTTCACACACACACACACACACACACACACACACACACACACACACACACACACACACACACACACACACACACACACACACACACACACACACACACACACACACACACACACACACACACACACACACACACACACACACACACACACACACACACACTGTCTAGAACGTCTCCATGGAGGTAAAAGTTTAAATACACCGTACAGGGAGTGGGTCCGCTTCAGCTTTACCTCTTAAGAATTCATCATAAATACTAATACTACTTAGCTGCTTTTGGGGCTTCCCTTCATTTATGGAGGCCATGTTCCCCATTTTCTGCAGCTTATTCCTTCGGTCAGTGTTGAGATCATGTTAAAAGATAGGATGCTTCCCGCTAGGCTCTTATGCAGTTTCCAGAATCATTTGGCTCACTCAAAAAATGTTGAGCTTGCATGTCAAGTGAAAAGCTTTGCTCTTTACTGTGGAAGTAGATGTACAATGCTGTGATCGCCTCGCCTACAGACTGATTTATAAGCACTTGCTATATCGCCACTTATCCAGGGTGCGCATCAGACGGCTCGGGTCAGCTTGTAGTACTGCGGGGAGGTGATTGAACAAGTTTCAAGAGATAAAATCCCCCCTCCACGATGAAAACGGGCTAGTCAGCTGATCAGGAGAGTATGCTATTGTAGCTCTCTGCAATCCTGGTTACCGGCCCTTCAAAGTCTGGCCGAGGTACATAGATTAATATGACAGCGATCTGACCAAATTGTCTTTGCAAATAGAAAGGTCGAAATGAGACCACCAGTATTTCATAATCAAGGGTGCAGACTTTCTCCTGAATGCTGTAGCCCATCTATTGTCAACAAAGACGCACATACCACCACTGATAGACTTCTGTGATTCTGAACTGTGCCTCTCAGCCTTGATCAGTGTATAATGGGGGGGTTTGAATCAGACATTCCCTCTTTTTTAACCAGAGGTTGATTTGTCTAAAATCACTGCCAAACAAGACTATCACCATCACTTCATTCATTTTGTTGCTCAAAGAACGGACATTAGGAAGATTTATTACCAACAAGAGTCATTTGCAGCCACTCTCTCACTCCTCCTCTTGAACCTCTTTTCTTTACTTTAGTCTGTCCTCCAAGCGCCTTTCAATTCACGATTGTTGTCCAGTATGTCCAAAAAATGAAAGTCTCCTGTCTTTGCTGGAGGCCTAAGCAACAGCAGGTATTCCTGTATAGGTGAGGTGGCTGTAATTTTTTCCATAGAAACCACATCCTTCAGTAATCAGGGAGCCAAAAAGGCAGACAGCCAGCTAAAGTCTCATACTCATCATTTTCCAGCACAAATATATATGTCTGTTCACTTAAAAGTGCAAAAAAAGACTAGACAAAATTTTGGTACGTTTTATTTTGTTTCTGTCCCATTGTTTTGGTCTGATATAGTGGTGCTCTAGTGTGACATCCAGTAGCAGGTGAATTTCATATTTATAACCTTTAGGCATACATTTTGATTAATACAGTCTCTCTGGCCCACTCCGTTTAAGAAAACATAAAGAAAATGTATCCATTTCTTTCTCATTAACATTTTAAGAACTCACATTAAAGAGTTGTTCATCACACACACACACACACACACACCCCCCCCGAGATAGCTCCCTTTCCTGGAGGCTGGCCTGTTGCCGGGAACTTGCAGTAACACTCAGCCTTTTACTGCTGCCTTACTGCCAGTGGCTAAGGAATGCACTTCCTGTGGCACAGGAAATGAGAAGTGAAAGGGCCCTGCCTCTTCCTGCAACCAGGCTCTGTCTGCATAAGTGCTCTGTCATGGCTTCGAAATCCATGATTCTGACATCACTCCCAACAAGGGAGAGAGAGACAGGAGACAGGGCAGGAGAAGAAGGGAAGAATAGGGAGAGAGTAAAGGAAATGTTTGGAATGTCATAATAATAGCTTCTTCCTCCCCTCAGAGACTTCTGGGAGATTGTGAAGCCAAGAGTTATTTGATGAGCCCAGGGGACAACTACAATAACTTCCTAAAGGTTGTTTTGCCACAACTTGTTAGGTGTCAGGTCAACTTAATTTTTATAGTTCCTTTCAACCAAAACAAAAAGAAACCCTTGCCTAAGAACAGCAACATTTTATAAAATGTCACTAACATAAATGACAAAAATATACTGTCAGGTCTTACACATTCTCACTGGTGATCATCCAGTGCATATAGGGTCCAGTACAATTTGTCAAACAAGTTTTTTTCTGTCTGGTTGCAATCTGCAACTTCCCTGCTAGATGCCACTGAATGCTACACACTGGTCCTTTAATATTCTGCTGATTGATGCATATATCCATATACCCACAATCTCCCTGGTTCGATTGCAGCCAAGGATCTTTGCTGCACGTTGACCCCCCTTACTCTCTCCCCCTCGTTTCCTGCCAACTGTCACTATGTATTAAAGACGAAACTCCTAAAAAATAACATTAAAATAAAAAAATAAAAAGGTATGCCAACCCTAATTACCAAGATCACAACATCCAGCAGGTTAATCCGTTCTATCATTCAAACCATAACTGTGCAGCCCTGAGAGCAAAGACCTCCACCATGAGAGAGAAAAGTGGTGAGCTGACCTGACTTAACACTAAGAGATAGAAATCTCTAAGTCAGCATGGAGCGTGGAAAGGAGGCCAAGCCTGACACCAAACCACCTGCATCTCCCAAGGGTGAAAGGAGACTGGGTTCCTGCCTGCACAATTTCTGTCTCACATTTCAATATTTTGGCAGACATGCCTTCAAAATGTTTTGTGGTTCAAAAGGACTATTTGCACACATAATGCTCTATATTTGCTTAGCAACAACAAAAAGATCAATAAACAGAGTGAGATGACAGACAGGGAGAGAGAAAGACAGAAAACAAGAAAAAAAAGAGGGTGAGATTAAAAAACAGAAAGGTCAAAGAGGGAGAGACAAAGTAAGGATGATAAAGAAAACATTAGAAGGCAAAGGAGGAAAGAGACTAACAGAGCATACTAGCAGTGTTTATGTTTTGAGTCAGGATTGCTTCAGCAAAAACAAACATGGGCAGATAGTCCAATGAGGCTGTGTTAGCTGACTGTCACACTCACACACACACACAGACACACACAGACACAGACACACACACACAGACACACACACACACACACACACAGACACACAGACACACACACACACACACACACACACACACACACACACACACACACACACACACACACACACACACACACACACACACACACACACACACACACACACACACACACACACACACACACACACACACACCAGGCTGTACAGTGGGATAGGCCCGTCTTTGTTTCACTCTATCGATTTTGTTGGACCCGGACGGAGAGCTCCTGGTGTCTGAAGTCATGGGAATGGCTTCATATGATTCACACGTTGACTAATGCTTCATCCTTTCTCTGATTTTACTGTAACGTGTCAAGGTACAGCCTGCAATGCCAGGAACCCGCTGTAAGAAGATTATAACCCTCATGATATCTGATCTTCAGGGTCATGGAGGGTGCACTGTGGTATGTGGCCAGTAGTAGGGATGTCACACGTTCGAAAATACTTTGGGATCAAGTCGATGCCAAAATTCAGAAAAAGTACTTGTTTGTCTACAGTTTCGTAGATACCTGGGGTGAAATTCGTCCAGACCTGACGGGGGCAGCATTTATGCCTTCAAATATTCTACTCTCCGTTAAATGGCATAAGAAGAAGAAAGCCTACCTGCACATAAAAACAACACTTTGAAGATGGCGTACATTGAAGGGCAGCCGCAGCAACAGCTTTGCTTCGACTAATTGAAAAGAAGAAGAGTAAAACTGTTTTCAGATATGCAATGTCCAGAGAATTAGTTTGGGACAATTTGGCCCTTGAGACGTGTAGCACACAACAGGAGATTGTTTGTTACAGACGTTAGCGTCGTAAATCACCAGTTTCATCACCATACAATATTATATCAATTCTTTGGACAACGATACAGTATTTTGCCGATATCACAAAGTCTGTCATGATACGATTTCAATTTGATTTCGGGGCCTGCGATCAATATGACAAGACAATATCATATATGCCCATTAAAACTGTTACATTTAAATAAATTTACAAAAAGCAACTAAAATATGATTC
The DNA here is from genome assembly GCF_905237075.1 of Dicentrarchus labrax. Classification (NCBI taxonomy): domain Eukaryota; kingdom Metazoa; phylum Chordata; class Actinopteri; family Moronidae; genus Dicentrarchus; species Dicentrarchus labrax. Next base: position 21,395,556 of record NW_026136720.1, on the reverse strand, counting down.
GAAAATTGAAAATTTATTTCATCTCATAACAGTATTGTTTGCATACGGCACATGCTTTGTATATACTTCCACACAAAATAATATATGACGATATAAACTGCTGTTTTTTCGCTTTCAATATGTTCATTGATATGTATTGTATGTATCATTATATCACTATCAGACATGTACACGCCTGTTGGTTTAGGCGAAGGGTAGCGCCTACAGAGTGTGCAGGAGACTCATGATGACTGTTTTTTGCATTGATATCAATACAAACAACAGTCTCAAAACGACGACACACCACAAAACTATAACGATGGAAACGGACGGGCAGTCTGACTCCAGTCTGCCTGCCCGGTGGGAGTGACGCACAATACGCTGGGATTACAGGACTATAAGCAGGACGCACAGATTGTGTGGAAATTTTATGTTTTCAGATCACAAATGATGAAGAAAGGCATTAAAACATGATGAATAAAAAAAGCCTCATGTAAGTTGATATTGATGAGAAGATAGTCTGTATGAAAACAAAACAATTAACTGAAAAGCAGAAAGCAAACGTAAGCAGGTAAGCAGAAAAGAGTATGTTGAGTAGTTTATTTTTATTTATTACTAGAAGGCTACATGCCACTGTTGTTTTTTTGAGAAATCAAAAACAGAGATGACCAAAAGTCAGTTATGCCAGTCAGTGTGATGCCGAGGCTTTTCACAGTCTGTTAAGGTTTTAAACCCTCACTGTATACTAATTGATGCCACAGTTACCCAATTTAACAACTTATAGTTTTACACATTTTAAATGGATCCCTCTTTTCTTCCAAATCTCTGAACGATCTTTGATTCGTTTTTTCCATACTAACAGACAGGCAAGACATGGAACTTGTCAAACGTTATTTTTCCACATTTTCCAGACCTGACTGTCCTGACAAATGTCTATATTGGCAAAATTCAAGTCTGGAAAAGAGATGTTTTTGTTCTGGGTGTCCTACATCACTTAGTTGGCCACATTCTGCTCCAGAGTGAGGCATAATCAATTTGGAAACATGCAAGTCCTGCTTCTACAAAATGACACCGACATAAAACTATTCATGCTATTTTCTAGGGTTACTTAACCTCATGGTTGACTGAAAAGAACTGTTACACAACTTTTTAGATATTCTGAAAGATGCTATTAATGGAAACAACATTTTGCTGTTCTGAAAAGTTGGTTAGAGGAGAACATTAGTTCCACTACGGAGCAATATCCTCATTAGTGGATAGAGGATTAGTGGACCTGTTATGTTTGTTTTAGTGCATGCGCAAAAAGACACACATGCATGTGCATGCTGGTGACACCTAACATAGTCTTGTTGTAATATTTTACTAATTGACAGTTTGCCGAACACGCCAAGAAACGCAGCAATGATCCAGCATAACACAGGGAAGAAGGTCAACAAACTATTGCAGGTTTAACTTGCAGTTTTTCACCATTTTGCCTTGGGGGAGCAAATTCTTTCCAGTCTTAGTTAGTCACTTTGCAATGTACCAGTATAGTAGTATTAATTCAAAATATATTGAAAGCAAACGATAATACCGTAATCAGTCTTCACATAAAATTGCTTTACCCTACATCTCTCCAAGGCTTTTCATGCTTGCTGCTGATATACATGCATATAAAAAGGTCAGACGTTAAAAACGGAGCAGAAAGATTTTAGCAACAAATGTCGTGTTGTCCCTCGAGTTTAACGGACAAGAATGTGATCAGCTTGAGGAACTTCGTGGTGTCTCCCATTGGACACAGATATGCAGCGACAGAGTACAGTTGCAGAACTGAAAGGCTTAACCAACCACAGCCATGACTGGTGGCTGGTGGTAATTCCAAGCCCAACATCAGTATTGAGTTACAGTACACATGCAGACATTAGACACCTCCTTTCCTCTCTGTGCCAGACTAATGAAAATTACCTGAGACTATCCACAGGAAACCTGAACTCCTATATTAACTAGCCACTGTCAATATTTGACTAGCCTACAGGTTTTTAAAATAAAGACGCTGTATAGCAAAGGGACATTATAGATATTTCATTCTGTAATATATATTATTACAAACTGTACAATTAACACAAATAATGAACTCAGTAACTGCAAGAAGTTTATCTAAAACAAGTGATTTGGACGAATTTTGAGCAAATTATTTTTGTTTCGGGAACTTTTTATACAATTCTCTGCTTGTATTATCTATTTTTCTTAATTTTTAACAATCATACTCACTTAATAGGCGTCTTTTATTTGACACACTTCCTGTCCTTGACGCTTGGCCATTGTTCTATTAGAAAATGTAATTAACAACATTACATTTACTTTTCTTCACAGAAGTACACCGAATGCTGAGATCCAGGCCTACTGTGAATATTTTCAAGGTTTTCTAGCAGGCCTTAAAGTCAAGAAGGCATTGCTATCCCCCATGAAGCTTTGGCGACCCCTAGTGGGGGTCCCGACCCCTAGGTTGGGAACCACTGCTGTAAAGGTTTTGAGCTCTTCAGAACTTCAAGTCTCTACTAAGGAAGCAAAATGTACTACAGTTGCTTCAGTCATCATTTTACAATAAAACTTTGTGTGGGAAACACTGAGTGATGCTGCCATGCTCATCCAGCACTTACAGAAGAAGAAAATGAAGATTGATTTTAATGGGTTGTGAATAGTCAGCAACCTCAAACTGTCTAGCTAAAATGTTTTGGGCTGCATACATGAACAACTTCTGTTTGGATACAGCTTAATTGGTGAGACTTGGTGCCTGTGAGAAGTTCAGTGGTTTGCATCAGAGGAACCAGCTGCTCAGAAAACCCAAATCAACTTCTTCTTTCGATCAGGAAATGACTGATGGCTAACTAACTCACATTTCCTGTGATGAACTGACATCTATGGTTTAAACAAAAATGTGGTTCAAGTGAGAGACTGACTGTCAAACAGACACGTTGATTAGTTTGCTTTTTTGTTATTGGAGGAACTTTAAGTCATCTGGCGAGTTACAAACACTACTCTCACCAATCTTGATGCTCACTGGACTGTTTTGCTCTGAAACATTGCATAATTTGCCTAATTCCCTAAATACTAAAAGTTACGTTCATTAGTATCTGGTTTCTACCTGCTTCCACTCTCCATCTTCCACAATGAGTCTCCTGTTTTCTGCCAGTAAACAAGGTCAAAGGTTAGGAAACATAGAGCTGTTGGCCAAGTGAGTCACACCGTTAACTGGAATCCATGCCACATCCCTGTACTACACGATCCTTTAACCCTGCAATCTGTCTTCTGGAACAAAATGTAGAGAGTGTCAAGTATGCTGCAGCATCTCATACTTGGGTTTAAGGTGCAATTAGTTGATAATAAAAGAAAACGTGGCACAGTCTGGAGTGGGATGGTATGGAGGTGTGAGAGATGTAAAAGAGCTGCTGGAGAACTTTAAGTCTGTGGGGGAGGAGAATTGACGGTGTATTACATTGGGAAAATGTACAGTGAATGCTGACATACTGTAGATTTCCATTTCACACATATACTCAGTGGTTTGAATTGCAGCACATGTTCAGATAAAAATCAGCCTACAAGACATTTGAAGGAACAGCGCAAGAACAAACAGGCATAGACACAGTCGCTCAATCTGCAATGAAAGGGCATTCAAAATACTTGAGCCTGTGTTTTAACACTATTACCCAAACATTAATCTAGCTGACTGGTTTGTGTGTCTAACTATAGAAATTGTCCATTAACCCCACTCATATGGTGCATTTTCAGTACTATATTACTTAAAAACTGGTTAATGTTTAATTAAAAAGATCATTGGTCATCAGTTGGTAAAACAACAAATCTGCTTCACATTTTTTTGTACCTTTCCTCTCTTTACATAGTTAAAGACTGGATTCAGTCCAGACTACTGTATGTATGCATATATCTCACTAAAGTCCTTACCATTTCTTCTCTGGATTTGAAGATCTCTGGCACGAACCACAAAAAACAAGTTACACTGAACCAGTTCGGAACCACCACACTTCTGAAACAATTGTGAGGATAAGTAATATGAATTTGTGTTGGCCATGGTAAATGACTTTCAGTGTTGCTTTGCAAACAGTAGGAGCCAGGTCTGAACAGGCATTGGTGCTGCGAGGCGTGACGGCTGAACTGCAGATAGAGCTATTTGTTTGACTGCTGATTATCACTAACCTACAGCTCCATATCCAAATGCCACAGCAAGGGATTAGTAGACCGGCACAACAGGCAGTCAGTGAATGGAAGGAGGGAGACTGATGGTGAGGAGAAGAAATATAGACAGAAATCAGTAGAGTGACTGAGATACTGTGAAGACAGAGGAACAGACAGTAAATATAGACAGAAAGAAACGAGTGAAACTGAAAGAAAGTTTGAGACAGAGGGAATGAGAGGCAAGCAAACAACAAAGACTAAAACAGGAAGAGAATGAGACATACAGTAGAGCTGGTGTGACTGTACGGTAGATAACACCGGTTCTGTCTACGTCTCCAAGTTCAAGCTCATTTGTTCCATTTTACACCCCTCTGCCCACACTACCACATCTTACACTACACTCTTGCCAACCACAACAAGGCTTGGTAAACTTCAGGCTGACTTACAGTCATCCAACTACTCATCTTGGAAATAACAGTATTAAAAAAAAAACTTCTTCGGGCACATAATTGCAAGTGAAACAACGAGACAAAACAATTACAATCGTGCCAGGGGAATCCCTCGTGAATTCTGACTTTTGCTGATTGAGCTTGTCCACTTTTACATTTCTGTGCAGTAGGAGTTAAAACTTATGTTTGCATGTGGTTAGATCAAAGAAAAATGGTTTCTTTAAATACAAGCAACTCCTAAAAGGATTCTGGTAGGCTACATGCTAAGCCAAGTTTGACTAGTCTGACCCCATTGGCATGTGACATTACATGCGACTCGTAACAAGATTGTATCCAGAATCAATATCAATCAATATTGTCAAGGTTACGGCCAGCAGCCTAGCACCAACCTAGACTCAAATGAAAAACTGTTTTGTTTTCTTTCCAGTTAAAACGTTGTGTTCTCTGAAAAGTATAGAGATTTTTTACGTGGCTTCGACAAACGTGTCAGTTTACCCTTGCGACCACAATATGACAGGACTCAAACCAGCATTTGAGAATGTGTTGTGGGGCAGTGGAGGATTTCATTAAGCTTTCAGAACAAGGGTTAAGAAGTGTCTGATGTCTGGATCTGTTCTGTAACTCAACACCAGCCTCTCTAACTGATCAGCCTACACACAGACTGTAGAGTTATTTTTATCAGTTGTACTTTCATAAAAACAAAGGTGGGTGTTTTCTGTCCTCGCTGACATTTCCCGATAGGAAGTTGATGCAGTAAAATAATTACTCTACAATCAGCCATTATAAAAATTAAGTAGAACAACAACACAGTTTTTATAGCAGGTATCCATCAACCTGTTAGATTCACATTATCTCATGAAGGCTAATGAATGCAATGCTCTTTAGCAACTCACTCTTGTAGCTGATCTTGTATTTCTGGACAGCATTCTGCATTAATGCACCACAAATCATCAACAGACTTTTCAAATTAGTCTACATCTTTAACAACAGTACCCCACTAAAGTAACTTTGACAACAATAAAACAAGATACGTTCACTGCCAAGGTTTAACGAGATGAAGCAAGTTTCAAGTCTAGCTAAGATAGAAAACTCAATCAATCTACAACACCACTGCATGCTTTGACAAATGTTTTAGCTGCAATGTAAATGCATATGTAGACAACAGGCAAAAAAAACATGCAAAACATTGGTTTGGTCTTTTAAGGGAAGAAAGACAAAAACAGTTTTCAGGGGACTGCTATATCTGAGTCTTTCTTGGAAAGTAAGGCCAAACTGCTCTGCCCTCAACCAAGTTAGGTCATCACTATTAACTAATTCAATCATGCATGTGGTCCAAGCAGGCAAATAAAGAGAAAGCACCTTTTTAAAAAGATCATTATGTGGTTAAGTAGCTCTTGGTATTATAGTCTGTGGTTAGAAGTCTAGTTTCACTCATATGTTCCTGTTTTTAAGCCCATCTAACAGACACTAGCCTCACTGCTTTCAGATTTTTCTCTTCTGTCATGATGTTAGAGTATTAAAAACTAAAAAAAAAAATTTCAAGCTACTGATTCACATCTTTTTAGGCTTTTATTGTCAATATAGGAATTATTGTGTTTTGTGCCCTAATCACGGTTGTACAGCACTCCACAGGTATTCATACTTTATGAAAATACATCACCTTTCTTCCTTAACCCTGTGTCTAGACCACAAGCATCATGACGGCATTGTGATCACATGACAACAGCATTCACGCAACACTGAAGCAACTGTCTGGACTGGTTCCATCTTGTCCACTTATTTCAAAGTGTCAAGCAGCAAAGGAGCCGCCAAAACTTCTGTGCAGTGTGCAGTTTTCCTTTGATATATGCGAGTATTCCTGATCTATTCAAGCATTAACGATGATGCATATGCTTGACACTTGAGTTATTCATAATATTACATTGAACCTGTCCACAAATAAACTATAATTAATACAAAAAAATAATAATGATAAAATCCTAAAATCTGTAGTAAATTGTAGTAAACCCAGGAAGTGGGTTCCAACATGGGCGCCGACTGCCATGCAATAGATGGAACAAGTGGAGCGAGCAAACACACATACTATCTCTCACTAACAACATGCAGATAAAAAAAAAATCTGTGTACAGGGACGTATGTGAAGAACGCGTCAGTCTGACCAGCAAACGCAGGCTTGAACCTAGACATAACAGATAAAGGCATGTGTAAACAAATACCATTTCATCCTTTCAAAGAAACAGACATTCCTTGAAGACACAGTTGGATGTACAGACTGGACGAGTTGCCTTTGAAGAGTGGTAAAGTTTATGTCTGGACTTGAAAGACCTACTGGACCAGCACACTGAAACTGCCCTTGGCTGATCATAATCTTCCCGAACATTGTTTTCAAATTGTGTCCAATTTCTGCAACCAGGGGGAATTCTGGAAATAAAGCCCTTGTGCACTGTTTAAGTTTAATTATCACCCTGCTGTGGGAAACATACCACAGAGACTAATTGTTTGGTCATGACACAGAGAAACACAATGAACAGGAAAAGGGCGTCTTGAAAACTGCCAAAAAAACCGAGACTGTCCAACAGCATAGCCTGCACAGACCTTAAAAATACGTAATAGTAGTCATTTTCAACCACTGTTGGCCATGTAAAGGAATATCTTGATGAGAGGATTCCAGTATTATTTGTGTCTTGTACTCTACCAGAATGTGCACGGGGAGGGACATGCATGCTCAGTACAGGGGTGACTATTTACATTTCTAGGGCAATAATACATATTAACAGCCAGACGTGTGAGCTCAGACTTCCCCTGTCCAAACATGATGAAGGAGCTTTTCACTTCAGTCACAATAACTGACAAAAGCACTTCTAATGAGGGATGTAATATCTTTTAGTAATTCATTTCGAGGCAGAAGATTCACCACTTCGGCTTAATCTGACTCACAAATACTGAATAAAGAGGAAGACATATGTTCGTGTTTGGCTGGTAGGCCTCAATATGGTTGTGCTGCTGTAGACTAAAACGCTTGTCTTGTCTATACTCAGAGCTGCCGGCCAAGTGACAGATGGTTGTTTAGTTTTAGGGGGGAAAAAGATTTAGAGGCAACAATATCCCATGCCACTTGCTCACAGCACTGTGCCAAATGAATGTTCTAAATATTCATCACAAGGAATTAGATCACTCATGTCTTGCATGGCAAAATTAAATCACAGAATGTGGTTGCAAAGAAATTGTGGGGTGACAGTGGGTAGCCAACCACAGTGAAAAAAATTAATTACAGGGAGCAGAACTGAAGAGGATGTTTAGCTTGTGCTAGTGAATGAACAAGGAGTATACATGCAGTTGTAAGCCAGATGGTTGTTTTGGTTGAAGAAGAAAATCCACTGTCATCTGCTGTGATTAAACATTACTCACACACATCCACACCCACACACACACACACACACACACACACACACACACACACACACACACACTTGTGTTGCAAGAGGTGTGGTTTTATTTAGTAATTTATTCTGCAATGCATATTTGTGCCTATACTGTCAACAGTGTTCAAAGACAGATTGCTGTTGGTAAATGGACTTTTCAGGGTGGCACTGGACTAGCATGTTGAAATCCCTGCTCTGGATAGGAAGACATGGTTGGGGATGATGAATAATCAACACTGGGCAAGTAGCAAGGTAGTTAACCCACTGGTTCAGCTACACTGCTCAGTGGCTAACAGCAAGAAGTCGGTGACTGACTGGTGCAGTCAGCAGGTGTGAACAGAATGCAATGAATGAATTCAAACTTTTACTGTGATCCTACCTGGTTGTTTGGTTTGTGCGGTGAGGAGGTCCCTGGGATGTTGAGCGAGTGACTCCTAGTGACAGCCGCTCCTGTTGATGCTCTCCTATGCTGTGAGCGAACTGACTGTGGCGCTTTCGCCTCCAGTGGGGGGCTGCTTCTACTGCTGTTCCCTTCAGTCTCAAGCACTGCATCCCAAGGATCCCCTGCAGGAACTCCTGGTACTGTCTGTGCAGCTCCTCCTGATGCCAGGGATGCTTCCTCGTTCTCAGCTTTACGCTTTGTAAGTGGGTCTAGATCCAGCCAGTCAAAGCGGCTGATGCTAGAGGATTCTGTCACTGCTGGCTGCTGCGGTGGAGGGTGGGGTGCCAGAGAAGCTGTGCCCGCTTTAGAGGAATCTAGGTCAGTGCTGGCCGATTTGCCATTCTTCAAGTATTCTGAGGTGCTGGCAATCTTGTCGAACAGTTTGGCCATCTCTGGATCCACGGTTGGCTGCGGGAAGACCATGGCTGCAGCAGGCTGGATGGGAGTAAAGGCCATGAAGGATGGCTGCTGTGCCGACATGGTCATGAAGGGTGACATGGTTGGAGTGAAGCCATTCTGAAATGGTTTGGGGAATGGAGCAGAGGGGAACACAGGGGCAGGCTGATGGGTGGGAGTGGACACACTGGAGCTAGATGGGGTGGGCAGCACAGGTGTCCACTGGCTGCTCTGGAAAGGAGAGGAGCTACAGGCATGGCCTCCAGGATAGGAGGCGCTGAGGTTAAACCCCAGTAGTGACGAAGGACGGGACACTCTGCTGTTCGCCCCAAAGTTTTCATCCAGTAGGAGCTTTTCAAGTTCCTCATTCGTCAGCTTGTCCACATCAATATCCCTGAACTTGTCCTTCTCTGCCTGCTTCTTGGTCTCTGGGAAGACAATGAGGTCCTTTTCTGGTCTATTAGTAGAGGGAAAAGGTTGAGGAGCAGTAGTGGTAGATTTAGATGGTTTTGAGAAGGATGAGGATGCTGCAGAGGAAGATGAGGATGTTGAAGCTGAAAAAGTATGTCTCTTCTCCCTTTGCAATTTTGCTAAAGCCTCTTCCTCCATGCGGAGGGCTTCTTCTTTACCCACAACCCCCTTTGGCTGGGGGACATCCAGCTTGAACCCATTACCACTTGTTATCTGGGCCATTCTGTCAACTGGAAGGTGCCATGAGTGCAACAGCTTTTAAGTCAGAGTGGCCCAAAGGATTGCGTGGCAATTCTTTAAACACCTAAAAAAGGGGGAAAACATTGGGATTAATTACATCATATGGTGGTCAAACAGGTTCAAAGATATCAGTATATGATGTAGAATAACTTTGAACTGTAACTGTAATGTAATAAAATGTAAATATATCTGTATATGAGAAGGGTAAATATACTGCATTTATACAAAGCACTTCACACTGCACGACACACACGCAATGCTGAGATGGGCATCAGGAGCAAGTGTGGTTCAATGTTTTGCTATACGACCACTGCATCATGTGGACAGCAGGAGCCAAGGATTGAACCACCAACCCTTATCTGCAAGGGATGACCCGCTCTTCCTCTTGAGCCACAGCCTCCCAAGGGTCAGCATCGTTTTTTAAAAGGCAGTTCTTTATCTAAGGTTTCCCTAAGCCTTGTTGCTGTAACCAGGCTTTGATTGCTTATTGATTGGCTGCCATTTGTTATATATGCACAGCCAATAATTACTTGTGCTAGTTTTAGAGTCAAGGGCATCAATTAATTAGGTCAAATAACCAGCACGGGCTACACGCTAACCTACAGCCACGTGTAATTGATCAGCTTACTCACACCAAGTTATCCTCTACTAGTGTACCTGTAGATTGTTTACTTCTTGCACATTGTTTAACCAAACACCCTGACTGACCACATACCAAAAAATAGAATTAAACAAAGGAATTTATAATAAAAGAGGTGACATATGACTCACACCACTTATTGGCATGTAGTTAACTTACAAATCTGTGTAAGACAGGAACTGACAATTGAGGAACTAACAATGAGTTGTGATTAAAAATTAATCTGTGTAGGACAGGAACTGACAATTCAGGAACTAACAATGAGTTGTCATTAACGATTAATCTGACAATATCTGACAATCTCACATCCCGAGGTGATGTCGTCAACCTGCTTGTTTTTTCTCCAACCAACCCTCAAAAACTCAAAGTTGTTACCAAAAAAGGGCATCTTCCATTTTTGATCATCCTAATTATCTATGGTTAGCCTACAACAGGAAGGAGCCAATAGTATCCCTTGTCTATGACATGAGAAAAACATTGCTGCAAAGACTGTTTTGTGGTCCTAAAATGACACGGCGAGTTCTCAAAGCAACCATTCATCGAACAATCACAGCCCCTGGGTTGAGTGAGTTCCTTCCCTCCCCAGGCGTCACCGGCCTCTCCTGAGCTTCCCCTCCCATTGTGGTGGAGAAGGCTGGCTGTGCTGGGGCTCAGGCTAGCCTAGCACTATTGTGCAGCTGAGGAATTTGGCATGCTAAGCAGCCCGACGGGTCTCTCTCTCTCTCTCTCTCTCTCTCTCTCTCTCTCTCTGGCCCACTCTGTTAGCATTATGTTAGCACCATGGCCCAAGACTGTCTTATCAGCTGTGCTAACACCAGCGGGCAGTGACAATGTGGCGGCATTCATTAAGCATTTGACTAGGAGAGCTTAGTGCCAACTTTGCCAAGAACACAGCTTGGAGACACTAAATGCATAAAAAGAAAGGTCATCGTCTTTTGGCACCTGCTTTCACTGATGGCTCAATTCTGTGCAGAAATGTCACATGCTCTAACTGAAGTAGTTCATCTGTATATGATTGATTTTGCACGCAGTAAGAATGCATGCTCTGACAGATTGAATCTCAGTAGTTAAAGTCACTGTGGCATAGTTAACAGGTCAGAGCCCCAACTGCCAAGTGCTCAAGTTAACACACTGAGCCACAAATTACACAGCAGCTACTTCCTGGTTCTGTATGTAAACACTGGGTCAAACTGAGAAAGCATGTAATGTGATAAATGTTCATAAACATTAGTCTTGGTTGTCATTAACTGCTTTGCATTGTAGATTACTGCAAACTGGGAACATCAATATCTAATTCAAGGAAGGCTGAGAAACGGACAATGGGTTGTATGCTATTTTAACAAAGATTAAGCGGGCCTCAAGCTACACCAAGATAACCAAAACCATGGCTAAACACAAAACATCCTGAATCAAGATAGCTAGCAATATGCTTAAAATCCATATATGGCGACAGGAGAAAATAGAAAAGGAGGAAAACCCCACGTATGAAGAAAGCTGCAGCCAAGACAAATACTGCAAACTCCGTTCTACTGCACCATGACAAAGGATGGCAGAGTCCAGGTCCTGTGAGAGCATAATTCAACATTTAAGGATAATAATAGTGTTGTTAAAGTATTGAGAAGACAACAGGTACCCGAGTCATAAGCCTCCAGTGAAGTGCTCACTTGGGTGAAAAGATTTAAGGATGCAGGGATCACATAAACAAACTGGGACTCTGGGAGTATGAAGAATTCCCAGATTATTTGCTTAATGGCTTGACAAAACCACCATCATGTTTTTTTTAACCCCTAACCTACAATTTATTTTTACTGTCCTTTCAGTAGCTTTAAAGTTGTAAAATCATCTTAATCAGCTTGTTCCAGATTTTCAATGAAACTTAAAGATTTACATATTGATGTATGACAGAATCAATCCAATCAACCAATGTGAAACTTCTACATATTTTAGCATCATTTTATAAATATTTCCACCAACTCCAGACATATTTGGTATCTTCTGAAACCTTGGGATCTCCACTAAAATTTAAAAACTGTTCTGTGGGTTTGAACATACTTTGAAGAGGTTAAAGGATAGGGTTATTTTGCCCATATGAACATTCCTACAGGTTTTGCTTGCTGTAGTCGTTACTCCTGTTCATACTGACCATGAACATATCCATTCTTGATGAAGTGAAAGGGAACAAAATACAAAAAATAAAAACATTCCAAAGTATATCTGATGCTAGTACAAGGCAGGCAAATCAAGTGGATGTCTTCCAAGGTTACAGTCTTTTTAGTACAAAAAAAATCTTCTTTGTGTTACTATCAAGAAGAGAAGACTGTAACTTCGGAAGATACCTGCTTAATTTGACCAACTCAGACATAATACATTTTTGAACGAGGAAAGACATACATTTTGTCCCCTCTCTCTTCTACTGAAAGCGCATTAGGGAGGGATCTCTTAATGACCAGTATGAACAGGAAGAATGACTATAGCAAGCAAAACCTGTTTCAATGTCCATACGGGCACCTGGCAATCGTTTTAAGATAGATTCAAAAACTGTTAGCCTACCCTTTAATTTGACCTAATGGGGCCTAATGGGTGAGAGTTTGTCTTCCAATAGCTGTGCTAAAGTGCAGCTGTTAGCAGGACACTCAACCGCTGATCAAAGTACAGGACAACATCTTTAAAAAAAGGAAAATAAGTAACCAGGTCAAGTTTATAGATTTATAAGATATGTTCTGGGGTTGTTGGGAGAGGAAACAATACAGCTAAATGTAATTTTCTTTTTCTGGACTGGCTTGTCTATTGCTGAGCCTACGCAGAATATTAAGTCTATAAAAAGAAACAGAAACAAAAACAAAGACTGACAGCACCATTTAAGAGCACCGGGGGACTGAAATCCCAACCGTCCACTTGGCCAACATCCCAAACAAAAACATATAGCTGTGACACTGTGGTTTACTATAACTGTTGACTCCTTATTTTATGTACAAATTCATGCAGAGTAACAAACCTCCAAGCCAAGCCTATCCTATCCTATCCTTTGAACTGAACAGAGAATTGCACATGTGGTTATTGTCCTAAGTGGAGGAACATGCAATCACTACACACAAGCAGTTCTTCTTCACTTTGAACTGTCAATTCCCTGTATAGTGAGTTATCATCTAAAAACAGGACTTGTAATTATTCAGACTATAATGTTCATCTCTGCATTTTTAATTAGCTAAAAACTTCAACTCTTCCTCGAATGACTTGGAAAAAGAAAACTCATCCCAAAGATATTGTATAAACACGTAACATTATGGAAAACATTCAACAGGAATTCAACAGACAGAAATATGATATGTTTGTCTCAGTAACCCAGCCTATAAGCAGCTACAGCTACTAAACAGTTAATACATCGAGCAGTTTCCAGGCTGTACAACACATAACGCTATCTGTACACAACTCTGGTAGCCAGCTAACCTGTCGGCTGATGCTCACCTGACAACAAATCATGCGCTGTGAATTGTCAATAAATGGTTTCTCTCACCTTGTACGCATCACCAAAAAAAAAAATAGGACTTAAGCTGTTTGTTAACATGAGATAACGCCTATGTTCAACACATACCGTAAGTAATACAAAAAGTAATCTTGAGCTGACTAACCCGGCTGGCCCGACCTGATGTCACTTCTTCATACTTTCGTTAGTGGTTGGGACTTTTAACTTTCTGACTTTGTTGGATGCTAAGTTAGCCGCTAAACCAAAACCAACAAAAACGCGCAACAATCACACATATCGATCACAGACACGTAAACCCCGACTGAAATTTAGCCACACGAGGCTAACTTAGACGACTGCTCCGTACTTTGAGAGTCCCTGATTTAAGTTGTTAATTTAAAAGTACACAGCCGACTGCCCCTGGTCCTGCCAACTGCCCACAACAAGGAAGAAATGCAGCTTTAGTCGTACGGCAGACGGCCGGACACTGAGGATCCACAACCGCTGAATGCAGCCAACTACGAGTCTAAACTTTAACGCAGACAATTACTATAAAAAAAGGTTAATTTCTCACATTTTAGCGGTGCGGTGTTTGGAGCCATTTTTCCTGCAGCTGCATTTTTTCCATCCACTTGCACCGAAGGGACGTCAGTTCCTGTTGAGGAGGTTGGATGCAGCGTTGGTTGGATAACAGCGTTTGTGCCCGGCTGGGTCTCTGTGCTCGGGCTTTAATTGGAAAGCAGCGCCACCGTGTGGAATAATGAAGTTAGTGTCGAAATAAACGTGTTTATGTCACTCCTGAAGGGTTCGTGATGTTATAAATGGCTTTACAACACTACAACACCACTTTAAAATGACACCAATAAAAAAGAAATAGACAAATATTATATATATAACGACAGGGGTCCTTGTGTTGCATAAGGGTTAGGGTTAGTGCTTCTATTTGTGATATTTCAGGTGTGTTTTTAATATAACATATCTTATCATAATTGTTATCAAAAGTTGGAGAAAAAAAATGTATCACTGTCTAAAATGTAAAACAAATAATCAATACAAAATAATAATTTCTATGGAGATAAACACATCCTTATGCTTTGTGTACTTTTGTACACATTTAATATACATTATTAAACGATTATATGTGTATATGTTATATGTGTAAGTTTAGTAGCCTACTGTTTGATTTAATAAAACTTAGTACATGTACCTGTACCTGTAAAATGCTGCTTACACAGTAAAGTAAGTAAATGTTTGTATTCTGCTGATACTTTTAATGGATTATTTTCAAAAATGTCAGAAGATTTGGAAAAATCATTTATTTATGGATTTCTATTGCCACCTTTAGATTAGATTAGATTATATTAGATTCAATTTTATTGTCATTGCACAAAGTACAAGTACTAAGACAACAAAATGCAGTTAAGCATATAACCAGAAGTGCAAAAAGCACTAAAGTGTAGAGTATGCACAGGTATATATATATAAAAATAACTATACTAGCTGGATATATACAGTATGAACAGCTTAAACAGAATGAACGGAGTGAAGTGAATACACTAAGATATATACGGCTATTAAGTTAAGATATTTAGAGTATGAACAGATTAGCAGTAAATTATATAGTGCGGATGTTAGTACAAGTAAATAAATTGGTTGACATTATATACAGACAGCTAGATATGAATACACTATAGGTAGACATGTGCAGTATAGACAGGGGCAAGTGAATATGCGATAGATATATACAGTAGGACTTTAGATATTTCTATGAAATGCTTTACTAATGTACCACAATGATGTAAAGTTCCAATATCTTAATTTGAGGGCTTTTCAAAGCAAATATTGATAAATGGGATTGTTTGCAATTAAATCACCATTTATATTTCTTAAAGTCTCCATGCCCCCTTCTGTCTACTATAATGATGCAATAACCAAGACTAAATAGACAAAGCACACAAACTGTACATTTCTTAATATGATTGCTCTGGGTTTTTTTTTTTTTAAATTAGCTTTTGGACTGTTTTGTAATTTGTAAAACAGTCTCTGTGTTTTGCAGCATTGATACATTTTGGTACACGCACCACTTCAATTCCACTACAATCCTTAATATTTTCCATCTCCGTTCATTTAATTTGCACTGACCATATGCTGTCGTGTACAAATAGGCTATATAATGAAATATGTGTAATTCAGTTTAAACCATGAATAATGTTCCTCGCATCAAACACTAACTCCGCCCTCGTCTGGTGTTGACTGAACGCCACGTACAGTTTGGCTCAACGCACCTTAAGCCACGGGTTGGCGGGTTGATACGCTTTGACTGACAGGTGGAGCGTCCAATCAGCTCTCAACGCGACTCTTTCACAAAGAAAGTATACTTTTGCTGCCCAATGGGGGCGGCTGGGGGCGGGGCGTTGTCATGGTGATCACAACCTTTTTCCGTAGGTTGTGGTCATAGGAGGCTTGTATTGGTGGTAGGTGACAGCTGTAAACAAGCTCCAGTGAAGCTCAGGCACTTTGAGGAAAAACTGAACGGTTATAAAGCACGATAAAGAGTAAAGTAAGTGTCTGTTTACAAGTAAGTGGTTTTTTTTTAGACCAACTGTGATGCTAAAGCTTGTTTTGTAGCTTTTCTACATGTATGGGTTAATGAATTAGCTAACATCTTTACTAAACCATCATCTCTAAGCTGCCCGGTCTTTAAACGATAGCGTTAGCCCGTGTGTTTGTGTTTGTCATGAGTGAGTAGAAGCTTCACAAAACACTCTTTCAAGTTATTTGTTTGAAGTGAGCTCGCTGTGTCTTTATCCACCAACCACGTGTGTTGCACAGTCCTTTGCTTGTGTTACAGAGTTGCATCCATTGCATAATCTCATCCCATATTGTCTCCAGATTACGTTGTGGCTCATGCCAGTTTTGCAATGCTTGAGAAATTAAAGGTGTTGTCTCTTTTTTAAGGATAGAGCATCTCCACACATTACTGGTTAGACACACACAGGACACATAAGCCGAACATTTTCAGTATAGTTAAAAAGCTCTGTGAGAGACGTATCATATTCATGTAACATGACCAAGTTATAATTATTTACACAATTAACTCCTTTCTTTTTCTCTAAGTACCTAACCAGATGGTGAGAGGTAAAACCTTAGCCCATTGTGGGCTGGTTCTGCTGAGTTTGTGGGTGTGTATCCAGTCAGTGCCTATCAGTGTGGACAAGACCAAAGAAAAGCCTCAAGAGGAACTGCAGCCACCACAGAGTGCTGTGAGTCAGATGGACTGTTGTATACAGGGATCTAAATCTTGGTCTTATAACTAATTGCACCAAATACCTCTCAGTCATTCAAAGGAGGGGATCATTTGGGCTTAAAGTGTCTAAGACAGGGTTGTTGCACATGAAAGTACACTTGCTTTGGGTAAAGGGTTGATGGGAGTATTGCTCCAAACAAACAAACAGTATTAGGTTAAATTATATGCTACCATTCTTTTTGAAGATTTAAGCGACACAAGAGTTTTCCGTAATGGCCCTAAGTCAAGTTAAATGTACATTTTATTCCAACAAACACTGATGTGTGCTTTGGTTTGCGCTTCAGGACACTGGGCTGCACTACGACCGCTACCTCAGGGAAGTCATTGAGTTCCTTGAGAAAGATCCCCATTTCAAAGAAAAGCTAAAAAATGCAAACATAGATGACATCAAGGTTCGTCTGCATACTCACTAAACATTCCATTATTTTGTAAGCTGTTTGTTGACATGAACAGTTTGTATTGAACTGGGCCGTGTTGATTTTCTGCTTGCAGCATGGCAAACTTTCCAAAGAGCTGGACTTTGTCCACCACAACTTTCGGACTAAGCTTGACGAGCTGAAGAGGGAGGAGATGAACAGGCTGCGGATGCTCATCAAAGCCAAACATGACATCCAGGAGGGTAATGGTAAGTGTCCTGTGTATCTTGTTTATGTGTCTCTGACAAATTTGTGCTTATTGAAGTTGCACAAGAAGTTTTGTAATACACAGTTGGGTCATCGTCAAATATAGGATGTGGCTACTCGACACAGGAACATGATGTAATACTGCACCTACCTCAGCTAACAGTGGTTAACAAATGTTCTATGAAATTAGATTAAGAATATGATTGTTAAAGAACATAAATACAGGTGGAAGTCATAACACATCACCGTTTTAAAAACATATTGGTTGGAGACATTATGCAAGATGGTGCAAGTTGTAGAAAGATTTAGAGGTGGTGTCATATTAAGTACAAACACAGGAATCCCTAGCCATCGTGCTAAATTCACACTTACTTTCCCTTTTCCAGTGTAAATTTGAGCTGAGCTTCAGTAAACAAACTGGGTTTGTGTGTTGAATGATGCAATCTCTCAGTTTTTTGTGTGAAAAATCAGTTACTTTCTAGTGCAGGTGAGAGAGAGAAACAATATTTTTTTTAAATCTGATTGTCTACACTTTAATATGTTTGCAGACAAGAGGCATTAGCAGCAGCTTGAAAGGCAGTCTCTCCTAGATACATTTACTGTAACCAAAACAACAGGAATCTCATGATTTTCCTCTGTTTATTATTAAACCTTTCTCTGCCTACTTTCTACCCACACATTGTTCTTTTCTTGTCCTTTGTATGTCACATCGTGTCATATGTCCATTTCATGATCCTACTCCTCAAAGACCTCCACACATATATTCCTTTGTGGTACGGATACACTTAAACAAGATGAGGTTTCAGGAAGCAAACAGCTTAAACATGGTTATACATGGTGGATATATAAGACACTTCTATTCATTAAGCATAAAGCGTGTGAACAACAGTAGAATCATGTTTGCAAGTCATCTTATATTAGCAAGAAGGAAAGGAAACTCTTGATTATGAAAGCATTTCCCTCACAGATGAAAGCAGTCTAAAATAAGCAAAATATCTGTTTCATCTTTTTATGTTCCAACAACTGCAAAACACTTCACAAAACAGTTAAATAAAATGTTTCATTAATACCTTCTCGAAGGCCGGACAGCAAGCCACCAGGCCCTGCTGAAACAGTTTGAGCACCTCAACCACCTGAATCCAGACACTTTCGAGGTGGAGGACCTGGACCGCCTCATCAAATCGGTATGGTTGGTCATGAAAAAACACCTGGATAATGTTCATTAAGTAGATCATTACTGTAGTAGAGCTGGCCTCTTTACCCAGCAGTTGTAGTGTGTAGTAGTTGTGGGTGCTCACTCACATAAAAGTTGACTAAGAAGGCAAAAATTCATCAGCTAAGGTTCCTGCTTTTCAGAGAAAGTATATTCAGTAATACATGTATTTTATTAATAACATGACATAGTGTATACAAATAGGAACCTGCTTCTGTATGCAGTGTGAGCATCAAACACAGCTAAAATAAATAAATGACTCATTTAAAAGAGGAAAACCTGTCATAGACTCATATTGACTGTTCAAGTAGCACAAATAGCTGAAAATGTGTTCTAAGACAATCATTAGTGTAAGTACTATTAGATTATCTTTAGATACAGATTTCTACATTTTGTTAGAGTTAGCGATTTTCTTTCCTATTTTTCTATCTTAGACCCTTGAATGGATAAGACCAGCACTCAAAATTAAGAGATCAGACTGACTGTGATCACACACGCAGGGTGATTTCATTGTTAGGTCTGAGGCAGTTGAAAGTAGACTTCGGGACAGTTGAAACACACTGAAGAGAAAAGTTAATTTCGAGCTCTGGATAAAACTTTCAAGCTTCTACTGAACATGTTCCTATACACTGTTTGTGTGTACTATAGTGCTGCTGCTTATATGTAACTGCTTCACAGTCATACGCATAGTAAACAACAGCCTGCCTCATGTTATCACTGTAATTAGGATGGATGAGCCTACAGAGAATTACAGGTTTCAAACAACTCTTCTCTGCTAGCTCACATGTCAGCTCTACTAATCAGTCCGGTCTTTTTTGACATATTTATGTCTTTTGCTGGAGGGAAGTCACTGGGTTCGGCATATCTCTGTGGTTATACAGTGGAGTTAACAATCAAATACATGCAAATCCAAATGTTTTGTGCAGTTGTAGGTTTGTGTCACGTCATTTTTTTTCACTTATGCCTTGGGACTGCTTGGTCAAAACCATACTGATACAGGTTTGCTCTGTTTGTGAGACTTTTATTTGACACTAAAAGCCCCTGTTGACAGAAGCGGTAATGTTTCTTCCGCCACAGTTCATCTGATTTCGAGGGGTATCTGACTGAATCTGACCTGGTGGCAGGCATTAAGAAAAACTATACAGAAATATAGAAATAGCCAATATTCTTGCTAAAGGTTTTGTTTGTTTATCTTGGTCATATAGCGGCATCAGTATTGAATTGAGACCCTTTTATAACCAGTTAAAAACTCCTTATAGTACGTTTAACAATCAATGACCATAACATTTCCTTGTTGAAACTGCTCTTTAAGAATTTTTTGACATTTTAGGGCAATCCGATAATCAGCAATTGCATCACTTGTGTGGGAATCAATTCATGAAATGTGTAGTGTACCAGTATGAGCTGCACAATGCAGGTGTGAATTTCCTCTTCTCAACTTTTTGTTTTCATTTGTAGGCGACCAAAGACCTGGAGAACTTTGACAAGGGCCGCCACGATGAGTTCAAGAGGTACGAAATGATGAAGGAGCATGAGAGGAGGGAACGTCTGAAAGCCCTGAATGAGGAAGAGCGCAAGAGGGAGGAGCAGCACTACGAGGAGATGAAAAAGAAACATGCAGAACATCCAAAAGTTAACCACCCTGTAAGAGACTTGCTTTAGGGAAGTTAACTGATGCAAGTAGAGATTACAACTCATTTAGTGACATAGTATTAAGTGTCCTCATTTATTAGTTATTATGAGATATTAGTTGGTAGAATTATTAGAATTTTAGGGACTATGCAGAACAACATTATTTGTAACATATTGTAATTTTGAGTACCATCAAAAAGTCATGTTTTATTTTTCTTTTTAAAGTGTAAAAAAGAAATCCTGAAGTAAACTACGGTGATATGTTTGAAGATAAACTGACATCTACTGTGTGTGTGTGTGTGTGTGTGTGTGTGTGTGTGTGTGTGTGTGTGTGTGTGTGTGTGTGTGTGTGTGTGTGTGTGTGTGTGTGTGTGTGTGTGTGTGTGTGTGTGTGTGTGTGTGTGTGCAGGGCAGTGAAGACCAGCTGAAGGAGGTGTGGCAGGAGGCAGATGGTTTGGATCCAGAAGACTTTGATCCCAAGACCTTTTTCAAAATGCACGGTAACCAGAGACTGTATCTGTGTCTACAGAACGACTAATGACTACTTTCTGCTCTCTTAAATAAATGACCAGTCAAATCGACCTTTGAATTCTACAATCTAGTGACAAACATCTTCTGCCAAATGTGTTGTGTGTAGACTAGTGATCCACTAAGCAAGATAAAGCCGAACACACTGTTGACATAGTATTAATCTGAGTAAATTTATTTGTATAGATGAAATTATCTTTTAAAAACAGCCGTTTGGTTTTGCGTTGCAGACACCAATGGAGATGGCTTCTTTGATGAGAGCGAACTTGAAGCTCTCTTCACTAAAGAGGTATTTATGTTGATGTATGTATGACAAACTGCCCTGATGTTCTGCACTTTTTAGAATAATGTAATATATATAAATAAAGAAGCCTTAAAGGTGAACTTTGTATCCGTATGTGTCTTCAAGCTGGAGAAGGTGTACAACCCTGAAAATGTAGAAGACGACATGGTTGAGATGGAGGAAGAGAGACTGCGAATGAGAGAGCATGTTATGAATGAGGTGAGCCCCACAATAACAAAACAGATATGGAAGCTATCTCATGTGTATTATTGCTACAGTAATGATCAGGCCCCACAAATGGACCGGGCATACTTTGAATGAAGTCAGTAAAAAGATAAAATTCAGTCAGTTTGACCATTTAACATTAACAGAGGTAGGGAGTTGAAAGGTTGAAGCTTTCTCTCCAACGATTAAATTTGAAGACTTCTTATTGGCTGTTCTTTGATGTACAGGTGGACACCAATAAAGACAGACTTGTGTCACTGAGCGAGTTCATGGCAGCCACAAAGAAGGAGGATTTCATGGAAAAAGATGAGTGGGAGGTAAGATTTTCTAGAAAAGTCTGATAATGGAGACAGAAATGGGAGGTTTCAGGGCATCCTGGTAGCTCACCTGGTAGAGGTGTAGTCGCCATGAGTTCGACTCCAACCTGTTGCCCTTTGCTGCGTGTCATCCTATTCTTTATTCAATTTATTACATCCTTTAATTTCCTGCCTCCACAGACTTTAGATCAAAACCCCCTTTACACGGAGGAGGAGCTGAGAGAGTATGAACAGCAACTGGCCCACGAGGAGAATGACATCAACAAAAAGTCGGCCGAGCTGCAGAAACAGAGGGAGGAGCTTGAAAGGAAAGAGGAAGAACTCAATGCTCAGAAGTTGGGGCTACAGCAGGTGAATTTAGAAATGAATTATTTGCAGATGATGTACAATCAGGTATCTGGATTTCTTCCGTCTGCAGTCGCTTGACATGTGCAATAAATGTATAAAAGTAATATCCCCACTGTAACCCATAGTGCAAATGAGTTCAAATAATTTTGATGATGTGCATGATTTGTTTGCCTGTGAAACATTTAATTCCTTGTAACAACACTGGTGAGCCGCACCCAAAGGTTATTGTACAGTACTGCTTACTGTTGCCAAGTTCACGCAAATAACTTATCTATCTTATCTTATATCTTAGCAATAAATTTGTCATGGTGTAACTTAATGTGTAGTTCTGGTACTGTTGTTCTTACCAAATATTTCTGCTGATAAACTGAGCAGAGATTGCCACTTATTTTGTGATGTTCTAACGTTCTCCATTGTGTTTTCTCTGTTTAGGCAGTAGAAGAAATGGAAAGGTTAAAAGCTCAAAACTCAAATGTTGAGGTCAAACGTAAGTACTACATTGCAGTGATTGTTGTTTAAATCCAGTTTAACCAAGAAGAGTTGACACAGAACAGACTTTTACACTAAAGCACAGTTAGAGATATCAAAGAGGTACTCCTGTCATTTAGTATTCTATAAAGTTGGAGGACTCAAAATAGACATTAAAAAAGAATGATCATAAATCAGCAGAAGCCAAGATATCATGACTGTTAGTTCCTAGTATGAGTTAGCTACATACTAAATGATTGAACCTACAATTCCCATAACGCAAATTAATACATCTTTCATTAGACCCCCTCCCGTGAGGAGTCTTATTTGTAAGAACAGTAGAGGTACAGAATTTAAACATTTTCAACTTCTGCACCCCCAGTAGTAACATCCAAAAAATGCTCAGTAGAAGTTGCAAAAGAAGAAGGGACATTTGAAGCAAATAGACCCACTCCTTTAACCTAAAGGCTGTAGTCTTTCATCTTCAGCCACATGATCATGTAAATTCAACCCATCAACCTGATCCAATATGACTCTCTGTTGCAGAGCCGGGAGCTCCTGCAAGTGAATCTGCACCAGTTGTACCAGGAAACAGTCAACCACTGCCCCCCGGTCACCAGCAGCAAGGTGTACCGGTGCCAGGACACTCTTAGCAGGGCTCAATGCTCCGTGTGCTGTATGAATGCCAGTGAGCATGTGTGCGTGTTTGCCTTGTAATTATTCCAATTTTCCATTTTTGTTTAGGATTTTCAACAAAAAAAAAAAAAAACCACTTAACAAAAATCTGCCTAAATATTAAGAGCACAGGCTTGTTCAGGCTTCAGATTTAGTGCCAGTGCCCATTATGCCCGATTTGGCTGCATAAATCAGACTTGAAATGTGGAGCTGGTCCAGTTTTCTCTGTGTACAATCGACCCTTTTGTTTTTGTCATTTTGATCTTTTATCACAACAAGGACGCCCATGTTCTCCATGGGAAGTGCTTTGGGGTGAAATGGGAGGGCTTTTGGCCTGATATGTGAATGTTTTGTTTAGTGCACACTGCAGTTCATTGTCACTGATACTGTCTCTTAGAGAAAATACTTTTGAAGATTAATTTATTTATTCCATTAAAGGGAGCCAGTTCAGAAAAATGAATGTCAGAAACGTAACTTTAGAGAGTTTACGTTGTCCTGCTGGCTAATGAATGAAATGGTCCTATTTACTTTACTTGTATTTCACCACGTTAATTTTCACATTTGTTTTGTGTTTTTATTTTTAGAATGTGACAATGTATACCTAGGTCGATGTGAAAGTATGCTGTCAATCAACATTTCAAAATCACAGTTGATTTTGTCCTAATACCTCTAAACTGTTTTATATAAGTTCTTAAAAGGAGTCCGTACTGCAACAACTACCCACAATTCTCTTCAGCCATCATTTTGTTGGGAAATTCTTCGAAGCTATTTTATTTTTACAGTTTAATCTACATTCCTTCAATTGTCCTTTCCAGCTGTCGTCTCCTTTTGGACCAGATGATTGAAGGATATATTTAGTTTACAGAGTTACAGATATATTTAAATCTTTTAATTTAATCTAATTGTAATGGTGTTAGAGTGAGGGTTGTATGGATTCTGAAGTGGTTTGTTTGTGTGTGTGTGTGTGTGTGTGTTAACTGTGTTTGTGTCAGTGCTTGTGTGTGTCTGTGAATCTTTGTGATTTTTGAAGATAGAATACTACTAACTATTTTTTCTCTGCATGCTGTGAATTAAACAGCTGGTTGTATTTGACCTTGAATTGAACCATCACCTGGTGATGAGAAAACCTCAATTAAACTCCAAAAAGAGTATAATTAATATACTTAATAAATATATATATATATATATATATATATATATATATATAATTATAATTTTAGATGAATACAACAGATAAAATGACATAAACATATCATATCATCATATTTTAATGATAATATACTGGTTGATTTATTTTTACGGCCCCTTTTCAAAAAGCAGTTAAATCTGTCCACCAGCCAATGTCTGAATTCATGAAAATGTTGTAGAAGGTTTGAATGTGGACAATAAAGTGAATGAGCTTGCAGATTTGAGGTTTGTGTCTCTCCTTTTTAAAAAAATCATACACACTAATAAAAATAACTTGAACAAATAAAACATACACATTGACTCACTGATTATCTAATAAACACAATCATATTCAGAACACAATTTAAAAAATGTAAAAACATTATGGATCCAAAGTGACATATTCATCATTTTGACGAAAATAAGACTTTCCAGGCATGTCTTAAAAGCTCAGCAGGACAGCAGTCGTCTGTTGACAAAACGACAACACACTTATAATCAACAGTTGTGTATGAATGAACTGATGGGTCGAAAATTTAGTTTTTTCCATATGAGTCATTGAAGCGCTCAGTGAGGTAGGTGCCCGCTGTCACTGGAGGGTATTTGTTGGAGCCATCGCAGCAGGTGATGAGAGCCTCGTCATCCGGCTGGACAAAGAAAGCCATAGACTGACGTGTGCGAGAGTCTCCAGCAGGGGGCAATAAGACTCTGTGGAGCTGAGAGACAGGACAACTGCAATAAGAAGCTTTTACATTAAAGAAATTAGTTTTTTGGTATCACTTAATGAATTCATAGTGAACTTGAACCTACTTTTATTTTTATTTCCTATTGTATTACTATAATTCTCCTTTAATAGTTATAGTTAAGCTGAAATTGGCATTGTCCTACAATGTCTGGTACAATTACTATAGTTCAGTCAGGACCACTTTTATCAAAATAACTTTAATTAATTTCTAAAATGCAGAATTATATATCTGGCAGCATGACTCTGTTCTGGGACCTACCTGCCCTTCCATGTGCATCCCAGGGTACAGAACAGAGCAAGCATCAATGGCAACAGAAATGACATTGATTAAATCAGATACAGCATAAAAAGAGGAGCTTGGGTGGAGGGGGGTTGCAAAGTAGTTTGCAGAGGAAGCAGCAAAGGTTGGCAGGCTTAAAGCAGCTTAAATAAGGCGCCCTGAATGACATTTTCCAATTGGATGCTTGAAGGGAATCAGCTGATGTAGCTGGAATTGAGGGCTGAGCTTGACTTTGTGGCTAACAACCAAGTGGTCCATGTGTGTAAAGTCAGTGGTCTCCTATTTTGTGTACTGTAATAGTTGTGCTACAAGCCAAACAGATCTATTGATTTTTGAAATCTTATTATCTGTATTTCTCGTACTGACTGAATAGCAATTACTCATCCTTTGATATAACCTACTGTAAATGTAGACACATTACTGTAAGTTATTCAGTGGTAAAGTCAGTAATGTATCCCTTATTTTATTGTTGTGCCAAACATAATAGCTGATACGTCTTGTTAAGCCCCATGCACGTACTTGTGTCCTTTTTATAATTAACAATTCAATAAACTAAAACAAAAGACTTAAATCCACCAAAACGTTTTCATTCAAATGTGAGACGCAAAACCTCCTCTCAACTCACCACAGAGACAAGCTGATCGCTGGTCCATCGCTGCAGCAGGTCAGCGACATTGATGAGGACTGCTCCGGGGATGCTGGGAGCACAGATGAATTCACCTGAACGTCTACGCACCTGGAGGTTGACAAGTGTCAGGTGAATTACATGAATTTGTGTAGATGTAGTCCTAAGGCTTCACTTAGTTTGAACAGTTTATATTTAGTCTTGAATTCAGAGAGGAGGAGTTGTCAGTGGGTTTTACCTGCAAACCTTCAGAGCTCTGAAACAACAGGGTGATGCTGCCATAGTCTGAATGCTCTCCACATCGCAGCTGACCCTCCTTCACTTTCTCACTGTTAACTGGTGGGTAGTACAGAGACCGCAGTGTTGTGCCGTTCTGATCAGCTAAAGGAGACACAACAATGCTGTTAAACCTGCCTGGTATATTAGTATCACAGGAGTATAGAGTTTACTCTGGGCTCCAGGTTCAGTACTACTGGGAGTATTTTTGGCTGTGGTATAAGAACAAAAGGGTACTTAAAGACTTGGCTG
This sequence comes from Dicentrarchus labrax, assembly GCF_905237075.1. Classification (NCBI taxonomy): domain Eukaryota; kingdom Metazoa; phylum Chordata; class Actinopteri; family Moronidae; genus Dicentrarchus; species Dicentrarchus labrax. The sequence goes on along the minus strand of NW_026136720.1, from coordinate 21,368,917 downwards.
TTGTTCCAGTAAACAGGAGCCTGTTGGATACACAGGGGGTCTTCCAAGATGATGATTTTTTTGTTGTTGTGTTGGTGACTAAACGTTGTATGTTTTTTTTCATTTTCATTTTCATCTTTAATGCTGTTGTTACTTGAATTATCTTGGATATTGTGTTATTACATTTTACATTGTTCACATTTACACACAAAAGGATCTTAAAGATCTTATTAGTAGAAAGTTGATTTTTTTTTTTAGAAAGTTCCTCTAAATATTAAGTCTAAATCAGCATAATTAATGCCTAAACTTGACTTCCTTTACTGACAATGTGGAAGTCAAACACAGTTAACTAGAGCAACGTTTGAATAAATACACCAGCTGGTAAAGTGTGTGAGGAAACTGCATGGGTAATGCTGCACTTCCTTAGTAACCATCACCTCTGTGCCCTTGAGCAAATCTCTTTTTAGCCACTCAGCAGATTACAATATTCTGACTTTTAATGTGTATGTTGCATTTTTATGTACTGCTCCGTAGTTTAATACAGCAATGCATCATATTCTATAGGACCATTGTATGTTTGTATCATCGCTGTACTATGAGAACCACGTATCTCTTAAGTCAACTTTTCTTGAGCTCAGAAAATAAGCGTAAGAAGTTTAAGAAAATATTATTAAGAAAATAAGAGTTTTCAGCTTTGTGACAATTACTTTTCCAGCTAATCCAAGAGCTTTTTAAATAATTCATTAATTACTAATTAAAGTTAATGTACTTTAAGTATAAGGAACATTTTCATTCTTCAGTTTATCAGAAAACATTGGAGATACATGGTTTTCACAGGGAGGGTATGAAAAACTGTGCTCTGAAAAGTAACAAGTAACTGAAGCTGTTGGACAAATGAAGTGGAGTAAAAAAGTATTGGCTTCTGATATTTAGTGTAGGAAAGGTATAAAGTTACCTAGAATAGAAATACTCAATTAAAGTAAAGTACTTCAAATCTCTAAGTATAGCACTTGAGTAAATGTACTTAGTTACATTCCACCACTTAATGTGAGAAGGTCCACACACACACACACACACACACACACACACACACACACACACACACACACACACACACCTCATAAGACCTCATGCAGATAAACAAAGGATCAAGTCAGAATGATCATCTGATGTGGACTCATTGTCTCTCTACATGACATCCAGCTTGAACCCAAGCAACAACAACACACTCCATAGTGAGCGCAGGGAGAGTGGTGTTTTGTACATACTTCCAATTAAACGATGTGCACCCAGGAAGACCTCGGGGTCCAGACCCAGACTGTGGGCCACCACCCTCAGCACCCGCAGGCTCAGCTCTTTACAGCGCAGGAAGAAAGACGTCTGGATCTCCTGGAACCCTGTTAGAGCACCAGAGGGCCATTTCTATAGCAGATGAGAACAGAATTAGAGCCTGAAACTGGATTTGTGCAGACAAAACTGACATTAAAAGTTCTTGTTATTCATTGTTTTAACATAAATACATAACATAAGCAAAAATCTTTTCTTAAAATTGGTTTAAAGGTTCCAAATGTTAAATTTTTGCCAATAGATTCTCCTAAATGTTACACATTTGACCTTTAAAAGAATAAAAATATGGACTGAGCAGGACACTGACCTCAGACATATATATCTATATTTCTGTACTGCATTTTCCTGGCTTCTGTTTCATGTGCAGATACTGATATATCTGTGATAAATCAACATCGGCTGCTTATATTAGCATGAAAATACTCAAGTAAAAGCATTTAAAACCTTATTTAAGTAAACGTATTATCAACCAAATTGACTTAAAGTATCAAAAGTAAAAGTACTCATTCTGCAGAAAAATGTTCCATGTGAATATTTTCTTACTACTGTTTTCAACTCTTTGATATAAAAACAAGCTTCAGCTTTGTGACAATGCTTTTTCCAGCAAATCCAGTTCAGGCAGTAGGATGATTTTCTCGGGAACACTTCATTTTCAATTTCAAAAATTGGAGATGGATTTCATTGGAGAGGAATTGTGTGAAAAATTGTAATCTGTAAAGCAACTAGTGACTAAAGCCGTCAGATAAATGTAGTGGAGTAAAAAGTGCAATATTGATCTCTGAGATGAGAAGTAGAAAGATGCATAAGAAGGAAATACTCCGTAGGCAAATTGAAAAAATTTACTTAGTTACATTCCACCCCTATCATGAGGTAGGTCTGTTGTATAAAATGAGCAAAGTCTAACTCTGACAGTGAATCATTACTATGTCAGGGTGAAGTGAAGCAGTGTTGAATGCCTCCTTTAGGTCTCCAGGTCGACGTGGATTCAACCTGAAAAGCAGTTATTCACATTTAAAACCAATAAATTGTGCAGATAAGTGTGTGTGTGTGTGTGTGTGTGTGTGTGTGTGTGTGTGTGTGTGTGTGTGTGTGTTGTGCTCATTTTCTGATCTACCTCTCAGTCTCCAGAGACACCCAGCCGTGGTTAGGATTGTTGGCAAAGCTTTTCCTGGTGAACGGTTGTTTCACTTCATCTGGCTGCAGGAAGAACCTCTTGGATATGTCCATAACACGATCCACCTATCCAGACAAACCAGGAGACATCTCACTCTGAGCACACACCAAATAACTAAACTTCATTTTATTTGCTGTTCTCACCTCCTCCTGGGTGATCCCCGTGTTCTCCAGAAAAACAAAACCAACTTCTGTGAAAGCTGTTTTCAACTCTTTGATCAAGTTGCGCATCTGCTCGTCTGTAACATCTTCCTTGCTCAGGCTGTACGCGCTAAAGTCCACCACCGGGATGCTCATTTTAAAATCAAAAAGTCTCTCTGAAAGAAGCTGAACAAAGAATTGCAGGATCTCTCACACCATGGATGATTAAAAAGCTGCTGTCCATCGGTTGCGACCTCAGGCTGTGTTGTCATGTGACCTTTTTTTCCAGCCAATAGGAAGAGAGATCATAATGGTAGAAAGAATTACATAATAATTGATTATCCTTTCACCTTTGGGTGATGTTCGCAGGTAATGTGTAGGTTGGCGGCTGGCCAACATGATCGTCCTCATTTTAATCTTACATTTCAACAAGTTGGGTTAGTTGCTGAGGTAGATTGGTACAGTCCGGACTCTTGCTGGTGGAGTCGCACCTGAGGAAAATGTTTGATTTGAAGAAAGAGTGGAGCATCTCCTTTGCAGGATGCGGGTTTATGGGGATTTATTATGTGGGTGCCACCAGCTGTATCCTCGAACGATTTCCTCGTTTAATACAAGACGCCTCTAAAATCTACGGAGCGTCTGCGGGTGCTTTGATGGCGACTGTTCTGAGTGTTGGAATCCCCCTGGGTGAGTTGTGGGTTCCCTCCACAGACCAAACTTCATTAAAAAATCTGTCATTTTAAGTTAAGCTTTAGTAATTAGCTAATCAGCTAGTTTAAATGAAGCAATATTCAATTGCATTTCAACCCCTATTTTTTATTATATAACTCGGTATAGGCCTAATGCATCAAGCAGCATTGTCCATTGATAAATCTCCAGTCAATGCCAATACCACTATCAACACCATAGGGAGTTTTTTTGTCTCAACATAAACTTTCTAGACTTTTCTTTATTTGTTTTTCCTTAATTACTGTAAGATATTGAGTTTGCAATTGCATGTCTATCTTATCAGTCTCTTCATGGCCATGTAAGAAAGCCTGTGCTGATATTCTGATATGCTCTGTGTTTGTTTGTTGCACCTAGTTCGGACATATCAGATCAGAGTTTTCTGAGATCTTAGTTAAGAGTTGGGCCTGGTTTCACAGACAAGGCTTAAGCCTAGTCCCAGACTAAAATTCCTGTTTGAGCTGTCTTAACTCAAAGCAACTTGCAGAGATTTATCTTAAAATAGTTGTAGATTTATCCCGTTCTGGATTAAACTATGATAATTGCACAATGGAGGTTACTATGACCTATCCTTCAAGGAGACTGGTTTAACTTCTGCTTAATCCTGCTTGTGACGATGTCTGTAGACTATTTGGAACATCTAACATGCACCTGCTTTCCTCCTTTTAGTCTTGCTTACTCCAGGACTCCGTTGTCTTTGACTAACTAAACCAACTTTAAGACACATTCGTGAAAGCTGATTTAATGTTCTAGTTTAACCAGTACACATTTGTTTGACAGTACAAGATGCATAGAAAACATACACAAACACCTCTGTGCAGAGAACTGCTGTGCTGATTTGATGTTCATGGCCAAAGAGGGCAGGAAGCACAAACTTGGGCCCCTGCACCCAGCTTACAACCTGCTGCAAATAGTAAAGGACTCTCTGGTGAGAGGCCTTCCAGAAGACGCCCATGTTCGAGCCACGGGGAAGCTCTGTGTGTCCCTGACCAGAGTGTCTGACAGGAAGAACGTACTAGTGTCAGAGTTTGACAGCAAAGAGGAGCTCATTCAGGTAAATGTTACAATTTGGGAGTTAAGCTGACCATTTTGTTCACAGTCTTCTGAGGCCAGGACACAGTTAAGTGTATTGATTGAGAACATGATAGTTGCCAAATAAAAGCAGTAAAACGGATTTATGATGATACTGTCATGACTTATTTTTATATTTAAGATTGTGAAAAGCTGACTAGACACATACATTTTGTAATCTGAGGGAATGCAGAAGGACTATGCGGGGGCAGTAATTGGAGTTACCCTCCTTTACCAGAACTGGAGAAGTGATTCTGCTGGTGCAAGTGTTGCAACCGTTCTTATTTTTCCAGTTTATTGTCATATCTGATGCAACCATTTTATCTTGTTTACTGTTTTGATCACCAGTCCTTCTTCCCTGGAAATAAGGCGGAAAATGCATTTAGCCCCAAAGAAAACTCTTTTTTTAGAAATCACTACACCATTGTTTGTGTTGTGTTTCTGTAACTAATATGCAGTAATATCTGCACTTTGCAGGCCCTTATATGCAGCTGCTTCGTCCCCTTCTACTGTGGTGTTATTCCACCCACTTACCGTGGAGTGGTGAGTGAACCAGTTGTTATACTTAAGCTAGGATCAGGGTTGGGAGGGTTACTATAAAAATATAATAACATTTCTGGTTCTACACACTGATCAGCATCCCCCCTTTCCACTCAGCGTTATGTGGATGGTGCCGTCAGTGACAACCTGCCACGTTGTCACCTGAGAAACACAATCACTTTCTCTGCGTATGCTGGTGAGAGTGACCTCTGCCCTCGAGGGAGCACGTTGAACTTCCACGAAGTACGCTTCAACAACGTCAGCATCCAGGTCAACTCTGAGAACATGTACAGAGTGACCAGCACCTTCTTCCCCCCAGGGCCTGAGGTGAGACACAAAAACTCAAGACAAGTAATACAAGTGGACCGTGAACACCTGTAATATTACATAGATTAAACAGATTTAGCTTGCATCCTTACCAAGGACCTTTGGATTTTACAGGGAATGGCTGAAATCTGCCACAATGGCTACATAGATGCTCTCCGCTTCCTGCAAGAGAACAGTAAGGAGATCTTCTACTGTTGAATATACATGTAAACAGAAGGTAGGGAACAAAAGTGTGGCTGATGGTGCTTCATATTGCAGAAATCATATCATCTAAATGTCCATCACAGATCTGATCAGCAATGAGTGTCCAATGAGAAGTTTGGAGACCGATGCCACCAAACCTGCTTGTTGTGAGCTGGTGAAGGAGCCGACTGAAGCTGAAGAGTCCAACAAGGACACACAACTGGATGCACTGAAACCACCTCAGGAAGAGCACGGGTGGCTGGATCCTAAGCTCATAGAGAACCTCCCAGTTAACATTAAAAAGGGTAAAAAGGCGTCTGGCATGGTTGTGATCCACAGAGAAATCCTCTTTGTTTTGTGTCTTTGTGAAAAAACACACGCAGTACAGAAAGGATTGTGATTGAAACCAATGAAACAATAATATGAGCGCTATGCCAGTACAGTAAATGAAATGCAGCAGAAGTAAATATGTAATGTTTGTTTTTCACTGTATTTGTGACAGCATTGTGTGAGGCCAGTAAAGAGAAACATACTGCTGGTGGTCTGTTGTCCCAGATGACCAAGAAGAAAGTGACTTCTTACCTGCAGATCCCTTGTATTCTGCCTGTGAAGTCAGCCTACTCTCTAGCCCAGAGGTATAGTCTACTGGCTTGTATTCAACAATACAAATTATTTCTAATATGCTAGTGTGATGTTATCTTTGTTATTATCTTGAAACTTCACCTGTCTGGTACTGTAGTCCAAACAGGTTACAACAAATATTACAGATGATTTGCTAATACTGGTACTCTTTGACATAGATGTATTAATAACTGTAAATTGATATTTGGCTGATGATAATTGTCTTAAAGTTATTTTTGTCTCTTGCAGCTACCGAACTAGACAAATTATTTTTTGGTTTCTCCAATATATTTTGCAGGGAAATACTGTACTACACTACATTTCTCTGACAGCTGTAGTTACTTTGTATATAAAGGTTTTTCATTTGACATAAAATAAGCTGATAATCATCAGCAGCATCTATTTCTTGTTGTCCCCCCCCCTCAACTTATGTGAAGGCATGAAAATCCCCAAAACTAAATATGTCTGTTGTTCACAGTGAGAACTTTTATTCTTGAGTTCATTACTAATATTTGCAGCTTTCATTCAAGTGAAAATTTTAACGATCTGTTACAGATTATTTTCCCCAATGCTGAGTTTATTTACATAAAAGTTCTGAGTACTGCTTCTACCACTGCCAGTATGTGCTAACTTGACTCTCCAATACTTTGACTGTTCTTTTTAGACTTGTGGGCTGGATCCCAGATGTCTATGGCATGGCTGGAGACATATGCCAACAAGCCTCGAAGGACAAGGTGGAGGACTATGATGGGTATGCAGTGAAATTTCTCCTGCCCAGAAAAATGTCTCTAAATGTGTTGCAATGCCTTAAAAACCCTCACGTTTGGAGGTACTTGAGCTCAGCTCAGCTTTGAGGTAAATGGTATTGTTTTCCTGAACTTAAGAGTTAATTCTGGTATGTTGGTCACACTGTCTGGATCATAAATGAAAAGTCAGGGGATCACTCTCAAGCAAAGTGGTGGACTGACACGCCAGAACTGCCAGTCCTAGAGCCACAACGCCAGCCTGACTAAAACTGAACTTTCCTTTGTCTCCACACTGTGCTTTTTCCAGAGAGACAGAACTGCGCCGGTGCACCAGCCTGCCATCAGGCCTGAACCTGTGGGATCAGACAAAAGAAGACATCAACACTCTCCCAGTGACCCCAGACACTTCTCCTTCCTCCAGTCTTACCTTCACCTGGAACACACATAGTGAGTTGGACCACATATCCTTGACCCCACCCCCTACACCCACCTTCAGCCCCACCCCTGGGTTTGGTGAAGCCACCACAGAATCACCTAAAAGCACAGGTAGAGGCTGGGCTTTGGGCAGAGCCGTGGGGTGGATCCGGAATATTGCATCCGAGCAAACTTAAAACCAAAAGAAAACAGATGATTCAATATCCTTTTCTGCATTGAAATAAATATATTTAATATTAGACTTTCAAAATGTTGAATAAAGGAATGCAAAAATGTCCTGTGTTTTATGGTGTCATTATCAAATGTGTTTTCAGTCTATGTTAAAGCTTCACTAATTCATATTTTATCTCAAATCATATTACTGTATGATTAATATAACATTAATGTGTGTAATGTAATGTATGCAGTTCCATCTGCATATCAGCTCATTGGAACTTTTTAAGCATTTAGCATCTTTCAGCTCATTATTTTGGTCCTCTGGCCTGTAACTTTACTTAACAAATAGACAAAGTTAGGGACTAGCTGGTGAACATAGTGGTACTTATCATCTAAAGAGCCAGATATTGTTCTCAGTTGGTGGGTGAATAATACCGGACTTACATTTGTCAGGCAGACGCTAAACTAATGAATGCTGACGTTCCTCTCTGTCTCTTCGATGTGTAAATGGCCAACTATTTGCTATCACTTTACATGGTGTGATAATATGTTAATGTTGTGTTGTTGGCTTGTTCCACTGTTCCAAGTGGCCAAAAATAATCGAATGCAACTTAACTAAAGTTAAATGACTACTATGAACTGGATAGTAAAATTTGACCATATGTCATTTTAAAGGTTATATATATGTATATATGAGATTTAAAACATTAATATGGCAGCAAACAACTATTTGCTGTGTAAACATATAGTGGAGTCCTGAGCTGAGAATGATGTCACAGTTACAGCCTCTCTGTGGTTGGTTTACATAGTGTAAACCCTACTCCCTCTGCACCTGAGTAGAGTAACTCCTGTTTTTCTCATCTACATTGTTGAATTAAGGATTTATTTTGACCAAACCAAAGTTGGTGATTAAATACTTTTTGGCTGAGTTTTTATTTTGAGTTTTATTTTGCTTCACTTTGAATTAAGTTGCAGTATTTTTATGGAGTCTGGTGGCCAGGGATAGCGATATTGCAGCTGTTTCTGGTCAAACGAAAGGTCTGCAGGGATCCTTTCTATAATGTTCTCACACACTTAACAATCTGAGCCTGAGTCAGTGGCAAAAACGAGCCCAAGAATTGTACCCCAAGGATTACTGCTGGCATTGTGGCACATTGTTTTCACATTGCTGATGCTAACAAAAGGTTGGGGTGTTATAATATTACTATGGTCACAAACTGACTCAGAGAATGTGACCAGGAGGGATTCAGACAATAGTTTTATTTATCCACAAGAGTAATTTATTAAAACCGAGGTTAGCACAAATGAAAAATGCAGTGTGTACAGCAATAAAAGCAATGAAAGCAGCTCTTGGATGCAGGGTTAGTGTACTATGGAGGTGTTGAAGGTGAAAACCAAAAGACAATGCAGGGAGGATGTAAATAGAAAGGGAGAGGCAGTGTGAACACATGGGCCTGTTTTATAGCCTAAGGGTCCAGTGAACTCAGCTGATGTCCCATGTCAGCCAATCGCTTGCTGAGGTGTGCCAGGACAACCTGCAGGGGCACCGAGAACAGTATGGACAGAAAACCACAGGAACATTTTACAGTGTTTCAGAAAGAAGGAAAAACAAAAATTAGTCACAGATTCAACTGGAATACAGAAAAGAAAATTGGATGTTAGCTCAAAACAGCACCAAGTTATAAATTTATTTATATGATATTTAATTATATGATATTCTGTGAGTATTCGATAGCTGGAAGGTACACGTGAAAAAGATACAGTTGTTTTCCCTCTTGTCCCCCCTCTCGTCTCCTTAGTAGTTACGTAGTGTTATTAAAGTAAGTTATGAAAACTATCACATGTCATGCAGCTGGCCTAACTCCACTTACTCTGCTACTTATGTATGTGAGTGACTCCAACCTTCTATTTTGAAACATGTGACGTTTGAGCCTAGTAAGTTGTGCAATAACTAAAGCACTGCCCATTTTACTTCTGCAAGTGGTGGAGATAAGTGGTTTTTATGTAAATTAAAAACGCAAGGGGATCCAGATGAACCAGTTGAACTCTGATAAATAAGTGAAAGGCCTACAATATTGGTGATGTGGTTTTGAGTTGATGGAAGAGACGAGATGTTTACCTGGGAAGAGGAGTGGAACATCTCTTTTGCAGGCTGTGGTTTCAGGAGTATTTACTACCTGGGAGCTTTGAGCTGTATCTTACAGCAGGTCCCACAACTGGTTCATGGAGCCTCTAAAATCTGTGGAGCTTCATCTGGTTGTCTCGTGGCTGCAGCTGTGACTGTTGGGATTCCCATCCGTGAGTTTACTGTACATGGTAGATCAGAGTTTGTCCAACTCTTCAGGCCAACTCAAATTGTCTATCATTTTAATAGGTATTTATACAAGGATCTTTTAGCTTTAACATACTGACATTTGTTCTTTGTCTCATGGTGATCACCTAATTCATGGAGGAGATACAGTTGTATTACACTACTCGATTATGTAATTAAATCTGGCATCGTCTCTCTATTATATATGTCTAAAATAAGCTAAACCTGACCATAACTTTACAAGTACATGCATTTTATGTAATGAAATCTGGTATTTTTCTCTCTTATATATGTCTAAAATAAACCCTGACCCAAATTTGCAAGTAAATAAGTTATGTAAGTTATAGTGGGTCTCATCTCTCGTTATTTCTCAGCTCTTCATTGACAGTCTGACAGTATGGATTTAGTCAATGGATTCTGATTATAATAAAAAGCAAGTTAAAGCTGTGTGTTTTAATATCTATCTATATATATATACATATGTATACAGACTGTAGTGCATGACATATGTCTGACATGTTTACTACTAGTTTCCATTTTCCTTCTGTAGTAATTAAAGCAGTTTATCATTCAGAAAGTTCAGTGATACGTTATCTCAAAGCAAGTGCTGTTATTGATACTTGGAGTAAACAGGGTACTTGGAGAGGTTCACTGCCACACACAGAATTCATGCAATAGTGAGAGCAAATTCCAGAGGTCACATGAGGGTTTAAAGCCAAGGACGGCTGAATGAGTAAAAACACCTGTCACTTGCCAACACACAACATTACACAATATTACAACAATAAAAATAAAACAACATCACAATAATAAAAAACACCATTATATTTTTATCATTTTGATCATGTATCAGCTGTAAATCCGCGGTAGAAAATTGATAAATTGACTAGCAGTAATAGAGCAACAACAAGGAAAGAACAGTGAGGTAAGAAATAAATCATCTGAAACAATATGCCTAAGAGTTACTGATTCCCTACAATATCCAGAATGCATTTCACAGCTCTAACAGAAGGAGCGCAGTGAGTCTGCAATTGAGTCACGGTTAAAACTTCTTCAATATACCAAAGAACCACAAAAAAGCTAAAGAAAATAGCTTACTTTATTAAAGGTTAACCATGTTCTCAATGCCCTTTTCACCTTTATTACTTTATAAATGCAACTGTAATTTGTGACTGATTTTGCTACATTTTCCTCCTCAGAGCAGTTATGTGTTGATGTTTTGACCATGGCGAAAGAGGCCAGAAAACACACTCTGGGAGTTTTCCACCCTACCTTCAGTCTGCTGCATATCGTACGGCACTCCCTGCTGGAGAAGCTTCCAGCAGACGCCCACCTCCGGGCCTCTGGAAAGCTCTGTGTGTCCCTCACCAGACTGGCTGATGGAAAGAACGTTTTGGTGTCAGAGTTTGACAGCAGAGAGGAGCTCATTCAGGTAGAAGAATGATGGAAATAATTTGAAGCCTGGTTTGTTTTTATTGCATCTGTTCTGATGGTATTCCAGCAAAATGCCAGCAGCTGAATGTCTGACATCTGAACTTTTGTCCTGTATCGTCTACCCATACAGGTTCTCACGTGCAGCTGCTTTTTCCCTGTTTACTGTGGTTTCACCCCACCTTCATACCGTGGAGTGGTGAGTAGAGATCCATACATTTTCTAAGTTAAGTTTTTGTAAAGAGATTAGAAGGAATGGTTATACAATATGATTGTACTGCGTTCTTTACTTTAAAGCCCCTATAATCTCACATTTTAAATCCTATAAAAAGGAGTAAAAAAAGATCTGAGGAGGGATTTCTGTTTGCCTATACTAAATGGTGCACGGGGAGAGAAAAATCTGAATACTGCAAGTCAAACTTACAGCAACATGTATAATTAGTAGTAGTAGTAGTGTAGTATTATAAAGAACAACTTTATTGTAAGACCAATGTGTTTTGACTTGTGACCTTCATCTGAGTCATCATACAATACTGCAATCTTGCTGGAGTTTAACCTCAAATAATGTCATAATCATTACATTATCAAACACTGCAAGCTGATCATTTTGAAACTTTTGTGGCCATCTGAGACATCAACACTTATTTCCTTTCTCCTTCCTCTCAGCACTATATGGACGGCGCCCTCAGCAACAACATGCCCCTGTTCGAGCAGAGAAACACCATCACTTTTGCACCGTTCTCAGGAGAGAGTGACATCTGTCCCAGAGAGGGTACATTCAACTTCTTCGAGGTGCACTACGGCAACGTAAGCATCCAGGTCAACACAGGAAATGTGCATCGGATCTGTACATCCTTCCTCCCTCCCAAACCTGAGGTGAGTCTAGTCTTTAAACATGTTTTTTAACTGAAAACGGGAAAAGGAAAATCTCTACTTCTCTCATCTGTCACACCAAGAACACAAATGTATTGAGTTAAAAGACGAGCAAACAAACCTTGTTCTTGACAGAAGCTGGCCGAGATCTGCCACAACGGCTACATGGATGCTCTTCATTTCCTGAGAGAAAGAGGTGAGCTCTTCCACCTTCATCCTCCTCACAACTGAGCCTTTGATTTTTTGTTGTTCATCACAAGCAAAACATGTTAGTAGTCAAATGTCTGTGATAGATCTGCTTGGACTCCAGCGTCTTCCCTCCAGTTTTGTGGCAGAGACCTTTAAACCTGCTCCTTATGAGCTGGTGGAGTCAGAGAAGACATCGTTGAATGGGCTGGATCTGAAAGTCGAAGAGAACCTCCCAGTTAGCTTCAAGAAAGGTAAGGAGGACAAGTGGGACTGGCTCCTAATAATCAGGCCACAGGTTTGCAAGTCAAACAAAGGGTTAAGTTAATATCAAAAAAGGCATAGGTTCAATGGCCATAGGCAGTATACACAGACTGGGATAGAGAATAATGAATGCCCTGATATTAAAGTTGGTGTCCACATTTTGTGTATGTGTGTGTGTGTGTGTGTGTCTCAGTGCTGTGTGTGGCGTGCAGGGACGATCAGGATGGTGGCAAGTTCCTTCCAGTGAAAGTGGTTATGTATCTGCTGACCCTCCTAATGCTGCCCATCGAGCTGGCTGTCTTACTCACCAAAAGGTAAAGCGGTTTGATCATGCAAGCAGAGAGGAAGGGGATGAAGCAAGAGAATAACTGTCACTTAACATCCATCCATCAACAATTGAAAAACTTTGTTTATGCTTTGATATATTGGTCTTTTCTCGTGGCAGCATAATGCATATAATATTTAATTGCAGACTTTTGACGTCGACCACAGATCTCTGCAGGCAGACATTGTGCAGCAGACACGAAGACTCCAGCAGGTAAGTGCTTTGAATAATAATTCATATTTTTTTGCCAGTAAACCGAAAACCCTACTTTTGACGATGCTCATCTTTGTATTCTCCTGTGCATTTCCAGAGCAGCGCAGCAGCGGCAGGTCCTCTAACTCAGAGAGAAAGGGGCAATAATATCAAACCTTTGACCTCAACTTTTCACTGGGACAACAACTGGACCTCTTTTCCCCCGCCTCGACACATGCAGGTCCATCCAAACATAAAACACCTGCATGGGGTAAGGTGACTTTAAACCACAGAATTAAATAGACTCTTCTTGCACCATAAACCAGGCAGAAAAAAAGACAGCAGTGACCAGCAATTTCAACCAAGACTCAATTTGGAGTTCAAGAGTTGACAAGAAAACCAGTGTTCATTTCAGTGCAAAGGGTTATCTGCTAAATGCATCAATTTCTGGTTTTCATCTAGACTGTAAGAAAACAAGTTTTAAATAAGTTTACTTAACAAAATATGTGGTGTGCCATACCTTATACTTTGTAGGATTGCAAATACGATTTTTCTTTGTTACAGTAGGATTTTCATAGGAAGTATTTTTATTCATATGAAAATCTGAATGATTTTTACATTATCTTGCTTACAAGTATGTGACATCTCAAATACTTCCAAGTGTATGGTGGTGTTTTGTTTTTAGTATAGCATGGCAGTAACAAGCCCCAATGTTTGGAGAGTTTTTTTGAGGCAGTGTGTAAAATGTTTTAAAGTATGTTGATTTCTAATGGACTTGACTTGAAATTCAAAACTGTGAATTTTTTTTTTAGAGCTTATTTATAGCAAATACATCTTTAATTCAAAGGCTTTTAAAGATATGTAAAAGTTAGCTAGTTTGGTCATGAGATAAGATGTTGTCGTTATGTCTAACATTGTCAGATATGTTCATTTACCTCTGCTGACGCATCTTGGTGCAAACCATGTTAGTGTTGCATGTCAGCCCTTCTCTTTTACATTGGGCTCCACTTTTAACTGTTGTCATTTCTTATGTAAAGGCTGGTAAATAATGATTATTTTCATTTGATTAATCTGTTGATCATTTTCTCGATTAATCGATTAGTTGTTTGGTCCATAAAATGTCACAAAATGGTGAAAAATGTTGATCACTGTTTCCCAAAGCCCAAGGTACGTTGTCAAATGTCTTGTTTTGTCCACAACCCAAAGATATTCAGTTTACGGTCATACAGAAGACTAAAGAAGGCAGAAAATATTCACATTTGAGAAGCTGAAATCAGAATTCAAACAATCAAAATAGTTAGCAATTAATATAATAGTGGATTACTAATCGATTAATCCACCAATCATTGCAGCTCTACAAATAACACCTTGTTATCCTCACTGTACTCGGTTTACCCACAACACTGTGCTGTATGACACCTAAAATGAATGAAAGTTAATCGAATAATATAGAAAAAGCATCATCAGGACATTTTAATGGACAAATGTTTCATAAAATTCCTTGTGAATGACATTTTCATAAACATACAAAACATAATTCTAAAAATCCTAAAGCAAAAAAGTGATAATAGCAAAGATTAAAATAAAACCTCATTGAGTGTTGTAACGTTATATTGAAAGGCTCGTCAGAAATTCCTTGTGTGGAATTTCCAACTTCCATGTTGAGTCTGGTTTCACCAAGTGATCACATTGCATTGTGGTCAGTTCATAGCACCATGAATGTAAAACATTAATGCTAGCTGAATCCTCACTTCACACAGAGGATCCTATAGGCTCACACTGATCAGTCAAGCTCATAAAATAACCATCTGGAGTTTTATCTACTGTCAAAACAGTAGACGTGAATGTTTACAATTACTACATCTTGTGCAGTATGGTACAGTACAGTACAAAGGCAAAACAAACATTTAAATACATGACCTTCTCCAAGGACAGTCAAGCATCATTGTCAAGTCCCTGATTTCACATATTTAAAAAGACTGTCCTGAAGCTTATCATACATGTATACAAGACCACAAACAAAATAAAAAGAAAAAAAATATTTCCAAAAAGTCCATCTATGTGTGTATATCCCACTCGGACCCTAATAAAAAGGAAAACAATCTAAAACCTGACAAAAGAGTCTTTTCCTTATGCACTGCCACCCTTTGGTCCACCACTGATGTCTGGGATCTGATCTGCGAAGGACTGGGTCATCCACTGTCCGTCTGGGAGCTGGCCCTCTGCTGTTTGTGACGTGGCTGCCTCGGGTACTCCTTCTGTAGACAGACAACACACAGACTGAAGCCCTCTGCTGCGAATAATGTGACAAGTCTGACAAATATACAGTATATTGGTATCGGCATCAATACCATCAATTATTGGCCAAATTGTTGTTTTAAACATTGCTATTGGCCCAGAATTTACCAATCGGTGCACCCCTATTAAAAACTTGATGAGACGCATACATGGCTAAGAAATTTGGTTTATCCAGAAGTTATTTACTTTCAAATATGTGTCTGTATAAACAAAAACATGCTGCACCCTGATCGTTTACAACGACAATAACATTAGCCTAAATTTGATTTAATAAATTGTTAAGAGTGTGATACACTCTGCAGAACTAAACTGCTTCCCCTGTGTGTGTTACCTCTGTTTTCTACAGACGAGAATGTACAGTGACCGTTGGTCTGGGTTTGGGCCTGCTCCCCTTCAGGTCCTCTCTCTGCATATGCTCCACCGTAGGCATCTTCATAACCAGGGTCGTACTGCTCCTCCTTTATCGCCATCCTCTTGGCATCCTCTGATGGCGGAAAAAAAAAAGGAAGAAGAGTGAGTGCCTGAGTGACATGATCTGACTGGATCTAGAGATTTAAAACAAAACACGTTGATCCATCCATGACTGGGCTTACCCTTGGCCAAATTCAGGTCAAACGAGTATTCAACCTCCTCGATCTCAGTGCTTTTTTGGACACCCTTCAGCTTATCTCTGAGCTCCCTCAGTTTGATGTAGAAGTGAACTTTGTCCTGAGCACGAGGGAACTGAGCACAACGGGCGCTGGAGGAAGGCATCAGATACAGAGCCTGTACAGGAGAAATAAATGTCTTAACAATCCTTCAAAGATGATACCTACAGTTCTCATTTTCTAAACGGACAACTCTTGATTTATGAAAATGCTATGGGCTATAAGTCTTATACAAAACAAATATTTAAGATGTTAACAGAATTTATAAGAATTGCACCACCATTTACGACTGCTATCAAGTATTGATCTGAGCCATTCATTTCACTGAACAGATAAGACTTGACCATTTAGTCTCTGGGGTAAAATGCAGAATACATCTATTTTGAGAAGCCCATTTGGAAAATGAGGCTGGCTTTCATCAATATTTGAGGAGTCTATAATGAAATTGCAAAGCAATCAGGTGCTCACCACGTCACATTCGGGGATTGTGTGTGGCTGCAAACCAAAGTCAAGTTTCTTTGGTTTTTTTCCAAACATCTCTCTACAGAACATTTCATAGATGCCTTAGGAGGAAAAAACAGAAATATATTAGTTTGATTCACTTTAACAAATTATTTTATTGTGACCATTGCTCTGAAGTAGAAGAGTGCTTACATTTTCCATTGAAAACAGCAATAAGAGGTTTGAATTTCTTCAGTTTCTCTACAAGAATTTTGCCTCCTTCACGTAACTCTTTACTGTAGAGATGAAAACAAAAGAAAAATGGTTACAATACATCGTTACAACAAAACTCATCTCAAAGCTAACAGGAATCTCCTAACACAGTCAGTCATTATGATTCCTCTTTACCCATCCAACTTCAGAATAAACCAGGATTAGAGATGTTCCAGTACCATGTTTTCCTTCCTGATATCGATTCTGATACAAGTACACTGTATATTATTATAATTTAACACACGTATACTATTAAGCCTCTATGATTGCTATTATTGTTGTATGGCCTGGCTCAGGTTAAACCCTTTGACAGAGTCAGAGTAGGGCAAGTCATGACTTTGTTATCCCAGGAAAAAAATGCACAGACATGCAAATACCTGATACCACATTGTACGCAGTATCGGAACAACTTTACTCAGGATGCTTCCACTTTGCCCTAAATATAGATTTTATGGCTCCAGTAATATCAAAGCGATGCCACGTCTCACACTATAGGCCTACCTTGAGAGGTCTTTGCTCCCTGGTGTCGCCCTGGCCACCATGTTGGTGAAGCCCATTTTGTATTTGACAGGCAGGCTGGTGTCATGCATGTGGTTGAGTTGCTCCTCAGTAAATCCAGACAGAAACAGGCACTTCCCTGAAATTAAAACAGTACCCAGTTATTCATCTCTGTGGCTAACACAAACATGTATTTTTCTGAAACTAATTAATTGACAGCATGTGACAGCATCCTGCTTAATCTTCACTTATAACATGGGACAACTTAAAATCATTCTTGTCACACAACTTACAAAAATGATTTCCAGGACCAGGAAACCACCGTCCAATGTAAGCTGCCATCAGTCCTGGATTGATGCCAATCTGAAAGTAAAGCGGCAGATGTTTTTGAAGCTTATGATCTCACATTCATTCAAAAAAGCCACGGTTTGGTTCTGTTGTAAGACAGATGGACAAAGAACCTTACAATGACATAGTCCAGGTTGTAATCCAGCAGGTCTGGTAGAGTTTTTTTCATGACTTCCTCCTCTGACATTCCCTTGAAGCGGTCAACTTTCCTCTTCACCTTCTTGAAGCTCTCATCAATCTTTTCTTGCTTGCCATCTGCCTGAGCCTCAGTGGCCTTCTTGGGCTTAGGACCAGGTTTGGCTTTCGGTGCTTTTGGGTCCTTAGGTGGCTTCGGTGGCTTTGGGATTTTTGGTGGTTTGGGTGCCTTGGGTTCCTTGGGTTGAGCTTGTCTGCCTCGCTTTTTGGCTGGGGCTACAAGAAAAGTTCAGGGAGGTTATATTATAAGGAAGAACTGTCTGAACCGTCACCATGCCCTTGCTCTTTGTTGAACTGTTGACAGACTCTAAAGCTCATCTATATCTTACTTCATATTACTCTATTTCATTTAATTTTTGAAGTGTCTTGACGCATATCAAACTCATGCAAACCAAATAGTACTCAAAATTATTTCAGAAAGACACACATATTTGACAAAGCTTTCTCCGAAAGCATGCTGATCTATTAACAGTTAGGATATTTTATTCAAAAGAGATCATAGTACGTTTGGCCAGGTTGGCAGGTTCCTGCTGATCCATCATGGGTTCTGGATTAGCCATGTGTGCCATGGCTGTCTCTCCCGCCGGCCCCTCCGGGTAGTGGAACTGATGGTTGGGGTTGAAGCCTGAATATTGGGCCTGGAGAGCTTGAAACTGTTGTGCAGACTGAACCCTGTGGTGGAAGAATATTTCTTTCAAAAATGGGGGAAATAATAAATACAACAAGTGAAATGGTAGTGGGGTGTGCTGCAGGGTTAAAGCTGAGTTAGACCAGTGTGTTCTGTAAGCTGCGTGCTTTTTTGTTTGGTTGAACTCTTTTCTGTATTTGAGTTTTACACAGCAACGATTAGTGACTTTGTTTAATTAATTTATAAACGTAACTTATGCACTTTTTTTTTTTTTTTTTTAGATCCGAGTCGTTAGTCGCCAGTTTATTCAATGAATGAAAACTGTATTTAGTTTGCCAGGTTAGCTGAAAGTGTCTCAGAGAGGTAATTGTGGAGCTTTACGTCAATGAGAATACTAAATACTAGAAACACCTCTTTTAAAAAGATTTTAACACTGAACATTATAACCTTAACAATGGCAGAATGTGTTGGAGCACTCTTG
The DNA here is from genome assembly GCF_905237075.1 of Dicentrarchus labrax. Taxonomy (NCBI): domain Eukaryota; kingdom Metazoa; phylum Chordata; class Actinopteri; family Moronidae; genus Dicentrarchus; species Dicentrarchus labrax. The sequence continues at coordinate 21,350,081 of NW_026136720.1, read as the reverse complement.
TACAAAGTCTGTAAATTTGTTTTAGCAAGGTGGACCTAATAAACTGGCAACTGAGTTGACTGTAGATCAAAAAATGTGGAATCAGTGTAAATCAGTGTATCCGTAGTCTGTCTCTATATCCTAGTGCTTATTTTCACACCACACGGAAAACCCACACTGTTAGTTCCCAGACAACAGTGGTCAGTGAATCAAAGAGCTTCATGACATTTGCAGGGGAAAGGTCAGATATTCCACCTCCAATATGTCCTCCTTGTATTAAACCACAGTAAAAAGCCATTGAGCTACAACAAATTTATTCACGGTGCACAAACCAAATGGCATATTATGAAAACAATGACAAAACAAAAGTTAAAAGGCCAACTGGGCGCACATGCTTTCATTTAATTCCCATCACACTGCCATTCAGAGGCTTGCAGGTACAATCTGACTCCTGTGTGGCCACATTGTGGTGACGAGGAAGACTCACCACTGTTGAAGATACTCCGGGGAGACAACAGGGAATGATCCATTCAGCTTTTCTTCCATCTTTTGGGTGGTTTGACTTTATTAAATAAATCAATATGGATGTTGAGGAAACATAGCTAGGTTATGTACATGTGGTTTAGCATATTAAAGAGTCTGGCCGTGTATGAAACTGAATGCATGTGCCAGGAGTTAGCAACAAAAGATAAACCATAACATAAACAATACCAACAAAAGGATAACTTAGGTGGTGATTACACATTCAAACATCAAAAACACTCGTTTGCAGTATTTCATGAAACGTACAACTACACTAGTATCTGTACTGTAACATTAAATTCTTGGACTAAACAGCTACACCTGCTCAAATGTTTCTTCCCTCTTCAATAGCTATGCTAACTCACAAGCTAAACCCGGATGAAAAGCAGCCATCAATCTGCCTTTTAAAAGCAGATCTAAGATACACTGCTGGGCCTGGCAGGTAAAGGTACGAGTTTGTATCTATCTCATTTCAACTGTGGATGTTTCGTACTCGAAATAATTTGTTAACAGCAATTCAGTAGCAGTGCCTCAAGTGCAGCTAATGTTAGCAGGCAGCTAGCTGTTGAGCTAACTTAGCATGGATGAATGGTTTCGTTTCCACTGGGATTCCTCGGGAAGAAACAGCACTTAGTTCACCAGTATTTAAAGAGTTAAACGAACCTGTTGAGGGTACGGTTCAAATGTGTTTCTTCTGTAAAGAGAAGTGTTTATTTTCCATCTATCCCGCTCTTCTATTCACAACATACGAGACGCAACAGAGGCAACAAAGACATGACAGCACTGCCGGTGTTCCGGTCAACTTTGACACCGGAAGATCTCAAGTCTCAGTCGTAGGTGTTTAAAAAGAAAAATATATTTAAATATAAACACGAAGAATGACTATAAAGCAGCATATTTTAGATAATCGAATTGTATATCATCTTCCTCAATAAACCTGTCTGAATGTGGTGTTTGTACTGTTAAATGCACAATAAAACCGAAAACGAACAAAACGGTCCTCACCTATTTTAGCATTGGTATGAGCCGCTCGACTTTTAAACTCCGCCAGGTTTGTTTCTATTGGCTGCCTGTAATGTTTAAAGGGTTGTGTTTGTGCAGCTTGTGTGTGTGTAATTTGCCTCGTGACTATCGGGCATGCGGTTTTCCCCCCCAGTATTGAATTTAACACATGATCAATAAAAATAAAAATAACGTTAATAACAGTTCAAACACACTTTTGTGGCGTCTTACACAGTTTAAGGGCTCAAATGTTCATCTTTAAATCATTTTAATGTTTTTGATCTCTTTACAGCAGCAAATATGAAAGTATCTTACTATACTGTTCCCTATTTTTGAAAATTAGATAGTGTTAAAAATGAATCTTGTATTGATCCCTGCATGGAAATTCAGGGCAGTCACTGTGCGACGCCTGGGGACCAACTCCAGATCTGAGCCAGTGCCTTGTTCAAGAGTAACCAGACATTTTGTTTCCTTACATTACAGGTTATATATTACAGCTTCACATGAACAACTTACAACAATGAGACAGTAAATGTGCCAGCTTTAGAAGAGATTTAATAACTCTGTAATTACAGATTAGAAATTCCAGAGTACAATTACCTATTTATACAGCTGATAAATCATAAAATGTCATTCTTTTAAAATACAAAAATAAGTCACTGGACACACATACCATACAAAATGCAATAAATAGTGATAAAAAATTACACCAAAAACATGCACCGTTTGTGTGAGAGTTAGAAAATGTAACCGTTGTGGGCATTTCTCCCTTGTGCGTCATTGCGATGCCTCAGAGGCTGTATGACTCCTCTTTCTCTTGTGGTGTCATCAGAGGGTTGTGTACCCTCATTAATGCCTCATGCTACTAGTACAGCTGATATCTGGTATCTGTTGAGCGAACATCTCCAGCTGCAGTGATTCCATGTTTTCCGCTGACTGGCCTACAATGTCCGTTTCTGCAAGAAACCACAATAAAGATGGATTTTGCTGCTTGAAGAAGACAGTTGTAAGTCATTAACCAATACATATTAGTAGTAATACTTCAGCATTCATTTCTAGAAACCACTTGTTTTGTGTGTTTTATGTTATTTAATGCCAACTGTGTAAACTTAAAGATGCCCTGTGGAGTTTTCTTGGAAACAAAAACACAATTATTTTTAAGTTCAGTGTTGCTCACCAAAATGGATTGTGTGTATCCTTGAGGTCAAAGTTGTTTTTCTTTAACAAAAAATGATCTGGATTGTTTACTATCCTTTGTAGCCGATTGTGCATTATTACAAGATATCTTGGTCACCATTTGCAGGAAGATGTAAAGTTATATAGCTTGTATACACATAAAAGGGACCCACTCATAGAAAAACTACTCCGTAACGCTACTACTAGAGGTCAAAAACTCCACAGGTTACCTTTAACACTCACGACAACGACTTTTCACACCATCATTTTTGGGACAAATCCATTTTTACTTTTAGGATGGTTCAGGTCGTTCACTTCATGTCAGTATTTAATGAAAATGAACTCAGATTTTAGAATTGCTTTAGATAAATCAGTCACAGTGTTTTGGAGACATTATTTACAACTACTACATTATATGCACCTCAAACTATTAATTGTTAAATTTATAAATAAAAAATAAATCCCATCCCATCTAGTTCCATCTAACTTTAATTAGAACTACATGGTAACTACACTACCTGTGTGCTATTGCAGACAAGCTTGTTTTTTCACCTCTCCTCGGACTCTTTTAGTTGGGGGTGTTGCTGCTTTGCTTGGCGTCGTCATGCGGCCCACTACAGCTTTCATACTCTGGATCCACCTGCTCTTCTTTGATTGCAATCCTCTTGGCATCCTCTGCAGAACAAACACAACAACAAGGAGTTAGATCTTCATCTAAGATGTAAATATGTCTTTAAACACAGTTATGTCTGTACATGATGTTTCAGAAAATGAGCAGGTATATAGCATATATAGCTGAACTATACAGCTAAAGGGATTGTACAGTTTACCTTTAGCTAGCTGCAGATCGAAGGAGTACTTTGTCTCTTCCACCTCGTGGCCGGGTAACTGCCCTTTCATCTGGTCTCGCAGTTCCTTCAGCTTGATGTAGAAATGTACCTTATCCTGTGCACGGGGAAACTGGGCACATCGGGGGCTTGACGATGGCATCAAGTAGCACACCTAAGTGGAAGGAAATACACTATAAGGATTGTTGTTTGTACTGTAGAGTATATCTTAAGAGTAATCAAGCAACTGTTTCAACATACCGTTTCAGTTTCGGGGATTTTGTAGGGCTGTAGACCGAACTCGAGATTCTTTGCCTTCACGCCAAACGTCTCCTTGCAGAAGATCTCATAAATACCTGCCAAAATAAACAAATGTCCACACACTGTGAAACCTACCTAACGGCTTTATGAATAAGCTATCAGTAAACTTACAGTAAGGTAGTTTCAGTGTTTTAATTATTTTACCTTTTCCATTAAAAGCAGCTATTAATGGCTTGTACTTCTGCAGCTTGTCAAGTAACTGTCGACCTCCTTCACGAATCTCCTTACTGGGACAAAAACATAAAACCAGCAAAATGTTATCTATGTTTGGTTCAAAGGACAAACTGGATTACATCGGTGTAATGGTGATTTTTATTCAATCCTCACTGTGTATTGCACTAATTCTCAATGAAAGTGTTTCTTTCTATTCACCTGGAGAGATCCTTGCTGCCAGGTGTGGTCCTCTCTACCATGTTGGTGAAGCCGATGCTATAATTCTCAGGCAGGCTTTGGTCATGCATGTAGTTGAGCTGCTCGTCAGTTAGACCAGAGAGAAACAGACATTTCCCTGGATAAGAAAGAAGAGTTACTCATTTTATTAGTCAAGTGGCTGTTGAGACACACAAAATACATGTTTTTTTAACAGGTTAAGAAATTCTTTAGTTATTGCATTTGTACTGAAGCTACAGGAATGTGTCAGCACACACAGCTGGACAATATGCAGGTTTGTTTTCCAGCATAATTCAGTTTTATGGTTTTGGCCAAGCAGTAAAATGTTATATTGTAAAGGTGATGTGCTAACACTGGAGCTGCCAAAGTGACAACACCAACATCAAATACGTTTGGCTGCCCTACCAGCATAACAAGTAACAGTGAACAAGACATAAATGAAAACCAAAGACTACTATTACACATGTAAAAGATTCTTTAGAGAAAAGAACAACTATACTTTAAACACAGTGTGACAACAAGTATTCTTGAGGGGCTAAACATAGTAAAGAGCTCATGAAATCATTGCGCACCCTGATTTCTCTACTTGGATTTTAAGGAATGAGTTTATAATAATGGACACATGGCGGATCCAACAGGGCAGAGGAAGTTAATGGGAACGCTGTCATGTATTCCCTGTAGTCAGTAATGAAATTTAATTTCAACATACAGAAATGGTTCCCTGGGTTTGGGTAATGGTGTCCTTTGAAGGCTGACAATAGTCCTGGGTTAATTCCAATCTGAGGAGAAAAATGAAGACGTTACCATGGCAACAGACCTTGAAATTACAGTTTCTAAAAGACTAAAAACCTGAGAACATAGACACGCTGTGTGTAAATGTTTTTACACACAGTAGTACCAATGCACTACTTATCCTAATAAACAAACACATCAAGTCCCCAGTAAACAACTCACTATCAAAATGTCAAGATTGTAGGTAATAACGTCAGGCAAGGTTTTGGCCATAACCTCAGCCACTGACAAGCCATTGAAGCGGTTGAGAGCCCTCTTTGCCTTTTTGGCCGCCTCAATCTCATCCTCCTCCTCCTGCGTCTTGCCCTCCTCCGCCTGCTGCTTAGGAGGCCGGCCTCTCTTCTTCTTCACCGGCGTCACAGCTAAAACAGAAGAGGAAGAACGTATTCAGGTATGACTGATAACAACACAAAGACACCTGCTGATGAATTCACAAGAGAAGTAATTGTCATTAAAAGAGGACGCAGCAGGCAGTGACACAGCACAAACCGGTGAGAGAATTCTGATTTACAGTTTATTTTTCTGCTTATATGTAGTTTAGTCCTTTACACTGTAATTATAAGTGCCCAACGTTTTCCAGAGATCCCTGACAATAAACTATGTGCCAAGTCATAAGATGTACCATGTGCAAAATATAGTATACTCTGACAGATGTGCTACTACAAAAAGTATTATATATATATATAAATACAGTAGATATGACTTAAAAAAAAAACAATTTGGGTGTGGGGGATGATTGCGATGATCAATAATCTCTTCCCTACCTTGAGGTGGACCAGCAGGTTGAGACTGGTGGTGAACACTCGTCTCATGCTGCTGTATTGTATGTTGATGCTGAGGGTGGTGCAGGTGTGACGGATGCTGCTGCTCCCTGATGTTCTGCTGATAGACCGGCTCCTGGTAGTGATTTTGGGCCGAGAGGTGGTTCTGATAAAAGGGATCCTGGTACAGAGACGGCTCCCGGTGGACAGACAGCTCGGCCATGACAGGCTCATCTCTGGGACCTTCTGTGTAATGGCCCATGTTGTGATAGGGCATCACATATTGCGCCTCGGGGTGCTGCTGGCTGGACTGGTACCTAGAAAAGAGATGCACCATGAGAGAAGAAGAGAGGAGGAGGAGGAGGAGGAGGAGGAGGAAGGAAGAAGAATGTTAAAGAGAGAACGAAGAGGAAATGTGCGCAAAAGAAGAAAACCAAACCGGACCCGGACACAGCGAGAGAAGACAAATTATGTCTGGCGGTCAATGGGGTGTGTGTGGAAAAGTGGGTGAGAAAAAACTTACAAGACACAATACTTACAAACAAACATGCGCCGATATATACCTGTTTGTATTCTCTGCATTTCATTCACTGCATGAGTATGTATGTCAAGCTATGTTTCATTGCTTTGTCGAGGCCATTCATTGCACCCACAAATAGGTCTTTTGACATTTAACTTTGTGTGCCGAGGTAAAGCTGACCAGAATGGAATGAAGATATACAAACAAAACTGATAAGACTTGCAAAAAACATTGTGATTGTGATTGATATGAAGTCAACTACAGGTCAAACATGTGAAAAAAGTTCCTTTTCAGGCTGTATCCATTCTACAGTTGGCAAATAGGCTGAGTAAGAGCCTCTGCAGGTGTATTTATGGAGCCTGTAGCAAACGATGGTGTAATAACTGCTGGATAGTGTAGTATCATGTCAGCATTTTAAGAAAAATATATTCAAATGTGTCATCGTATTGTTAAATTAAAATGGCAATTAGTACATTTATTATTTCACACTTTAATTATAAATGAGGGTACTTCTGATTAATTATTAATCAGACATTATGAGTCACCTTCCCATCTTTAGGGCATATATTTACATTTTGACATGTTATTAGCCTTAATAATCACACTATCAGCTGCTACAAGCCTAAATATAAAGTGTATAGATATGCATGATGTTGTGTGTCAGATGCTGTTCAATTTTCTCCTTCTCATGCATGTAAATGAAGACGTCAAGCAGATAACATGAGAAGTTTCCCAGGACCTGCGGCCACCTCCAACACCAACTCACCACTGCTGAAAATAATCCGTAGGAACCGTCAATGATGTATACTGGTTTTCTTCCATCTTAACTGTTGACTTATTTGAATAAATTAACATTCATTCTGCTGACAAATGCATTAATACACACTGGAGATATGAGCTGTGTGAAGATTAGAGCACAGACGGTACATTGCTGGCACAAAGAAGACGGATGGACGCTGCTACAAGAAGCTTTAGCTAACAGTACGCTAATAACATTACGCAGTCCAACAGCTATCTTGAAACCGCAAGCGACCTCTACATTAACGAAACATAAAGGTGTATGAGCAAACTAACATACCTGTCATACATTTTGTTCTTTAGTTTTCAAATAAGGAGACGGGGAGCAGGGAATCCTCCCAAAACAAAGACCATTTAAACGCTTCCGTTTTGCTGCGGTTGAGTGAAGGCTTACCGCCACCTGCTGGTTGTGAGGTGAACTACACGGGTCAGACTGATTATTACGATGCTTGGTCAACATTTACACATTTATACTATTAAAACCAACATTGGATAATTAATTAGAAAACTGCACATTATAAGATAAAATACGCATGGGGTTTATATATTATTATTATGAGTTCGTACTCGCTACCGCTAGAGGGCGATAGATCTTTTATATCTGAAAGACCAACACGAATTTATACCGTAGAAGAAGTTACGGACCAAAGATGGTGTGTTTCCATTAAGAATATCACTCCGTGGTGAATACAGGACCCCGTTAAAAGACACACAAACCGTGAAAAGTTCATATCTTACCCTTCCAGATCATCCAACGTGGTGTTTTGTTTGTTTTGTCTGTTTTGTACAACTTTATACAACAACAGTGTTAGTTGGAAACACATATTATAGCTCGCTCTATGTGGCTGGCGTCGTTTAGCTCTTAAACAGCAGGAAAAAAAATCCAAGTTAAAGTTAGGTGTAGCCTAACCAAGAAAGCAAGAGTTGTTGTTTTCCCATTCAAGCTATAAAAGCAATTTAATCACAAAAGCGGAGTATACAAACGCAGGAACAGACGACGGGAAACATAATATTTGTTTACATCCGTAAACAGAGACAGAGTGAGAGGTCACTACTCGTTACAGCGATCTCTGTGTTAGCTAACAGCATGTCCTGCTTCTGTGTCCCAATGACAGACAGTCTAGTTTAAAATGGTGAAAACCAGCTTCACGTTGCGGTCAGGTATTTAAGTGACAGTGAAATAAACAAGGTAAGGACTCCCTAGCATTAATTATGTCTGTTGCTTTGTCTCCTTTTTCTGTTTATTAAACTTTTAGCCCCGCTAAGTGTCCACCAACGTTGACAGTAACCTCCAAGTCCCTGGATTTACTGTGCAGGTTGTTAGCAATCACATACAGTACATGAGCCTTAAGTTTACACACACACACACACACACACACACACACACACACACACACACATATATGATATTATAATGGATACCTTCACTTGGTAACGCATAGTCTTAGTAGCTGTATATGCAGGATCACAGTATTCAATGTAATCTGCCATAATGTTCAGGTGTATGCTGTTTGGTCCTGATTATGAGGCATGAAGTTACTATTTTAACAGACAATAGCATGTTTTATTTACCAAGAAAGATCTAATATCATGTTTGACTCTGGGATATAATTTTGATTTGGTTATTAATCTCTTGCTCTCTTTTCTGCAGGCTGATAAAGTCTGTGAAGATGCCAGCTGGTGTGTCTTGGCCTCAGTACCTGAGGATGTTCAGTGCCAGTTTACTGTCCATGTTTGCAGGAGCACAAGTCGTCCACCAGTACTACCTACCTGATTTGGTGAGGGACGAAATTAGCCTTTTTTTCCCCACTGTAGCCTGTCTGTGTCTTCTGTAGATGAAATCAATAAACACATCAAGTATTGGGATGCATTATGATGATGATGATGATGATTATTTACACACACATTATGTCCACCAGACTTAGGCTGTAAAATTGTTGCTTTTACTCAAAGATGGGTTTATGGTTACTCTGTAATATATGGTATTCTGTGAAACCTCAGGTGATACTAAAGCCAGAATTGTTCTGTAGATGTTTTCGATCAACAGTAAAATATAAGTGTAGCTCATGAAAATATGTTAATGTGATGTCATATTATCATTATTGTGCAGGGGGAAAATAATACAACACGTTTCAACCAGACAGGCCCAATCTTTCAGTATTAAGAGTGTTTAACAGTGCTTGCTGTTGATTTATTTTTCAGAGTATACCAGAGGTGCCACCAAAGCCTGGGGAGCTTAAGACAGAACTGCGGGGCTACCAAGCCAGAGAAGAAGCTGTTGCTGCACTGGAGCAGCTTAAAGCAGAACAAAAGATGGACTGATGGGGAATTATACATCCTCTGTATGATGGACACTCAACCAAGCAGACTATGTCCAACAGCTTGAGCCTGCAGTTGTCATGTCTGGAAAATCTGCAATCTGTGTTTTCTTGGGACTGAGTGAAGTGGAGTGAAATGCTACATTGTTGGTGTCTGGCTTCTTGGGATGTGGATCTAATCTGGAACGAGATCATTTGGTTTATACAACCATTGTTGTTATACTTCTCTTCATCCTTTTAAATGTGCCTACAAGTGATTAAATATGTAAGAGAAAGCTTCGTGAACACATGGTAATTTATTCTGTTCAAGTGTACAATCTTATTTTTCCCCTAGCAGATAAATTGTATTTGATATAAAACATATTAAACTAAACCTTTGTCATTAATTTGTGATACATTTTAGTTTTCGACAACAGATTAATCATTGAAAATATTTTTGGTTTCCAGCTTCTAAAGCAAATTTAGATTTTATTCTTTTGTTTGTATTGTGTCATTGTAAACTAAATGTATTTTTTTGAATAACAGTTTAGTGCGGCCGTGATGAAGATATCGATCCTTACATGTTTGACCTCGATGCGCTCTGCTGTCACGTTGTTACGTCAGTGAGTGGCTCGCCTCAACCGTTCGATGTTGGCGTATCTTAGCAACAGGCGTAAACAAAAGATAAGTGGAAAAGATGGCGACTCGGAGTGAGGGAGAAGCCGCTGATTATCTCCAGAAACACAACTTTATGGAGCTCTTGCAAGACCTGGCCAGCATGCTGTTCTTTTACAGACCTGGTTGGAGCTTATTTATTCTCTGTAGCCTACAAGCTGCTAAACAAACGCTAGCTTTTTACAGTAGCAAGCTAACGTTAGCTCAGGGGTCTCCGCGGGGGCAGAAACTCAATATAATATCATCTGGTCAAGTCTCACTGTATTGATGAAGTTAGGGTTACTTGTGTAAAGTTGCATTTTCAATCTCGTTTATCATGTTAATAATAATAATAATAATAATAATAATAATAATATATTTTATTTATAAGCGCTTTTCTAAATAATCAAAGACACTTTACATGTTAATGTTATAACAACGAAAACTGACATGGAACCAACTTTATCATCCTTTAAAATCCTTATAAATATCCTTTTAAAGAAAGTCTTAAATTGCATTCATAATCAAAATTCTCCTTTTTAACCTGTAAAAACCTGCAGATAACTTGGCAAAGAATAACACACGTTACAGGTAAAAGACGTTTTAATGAACAAATTATACTTTATTTAGCATTAACTACGTTTGCTGGATGGGCAGAGGATGGAAATAATGGAAATATGATTAATACAGTGTAATAAACATAACCTAAACATAAAACATAACCCATCGTTGTCATACTTGTATAGTTTGATTTGGTTACAAGTATATTTAAATAGAAGAGCAAGTTACATATCAGTTCATATTAGGTTTTATACGGTTGACATTGTTGTCCTCTTGCTTCCCTAAAGGGTTAGCTCCTAAGTTGTTTGATCTTCATTACCATAAACACAATATGTACACCGTAATATTAGTGATTTATTGTGATTGTTTCTTTCATTCAGAGAATCCCAGAGAGTTTCTTATTGAGCAGCTGAAACAGCAGAAGTTTTCTCAGAAGAGTGGCGTGAAAGGGCCAACTCTGTTCAACAACGACGACTTGGCTTCAGTCTTTGGGATACTGGACCCCGCCAAAAAAAAATATATCACTTTTGCCCAGTACAAGCAGGGTGAGAACAGGACATGGACCCTAAGACCTCTCTGGGCAGACAATGCACACACTCCCAGTTTAATTAAACACATAATTGTTATTTATATTAACAAACATAATGCTACGATCACCCAAACAAATAATAAACAATATATTAAAGCATTTATTTGTCAGGTATTAATTCAGTACTTCTGTATTTAACTAATAATTATACTTTGCTTACTATACATACATACGTACATACTCAATATCGACACAGAATAAAAAAAATTTTCTCTAGTGTAATAACTACACTGGATAAAACAATATTAATCACACAGCCTTTTTCCCACAGCTCTGACCACACTGGGAATAAAAGACATCAATGAATGTCCTGAAGGTGTAAATGAAGACAGAATATCCTATGAGACCTTCAAAACAGAAGCGTAAGATCTTGTAAAATCTAAACCGCACGACAAAGACAATATTCACAATAATTTTAATACATCTTTATATTATGATGGTCATTTTTGTTCTCATCTAGTTGTTATTGTGTTGTTACAGGACTCGAGGCCTGCAGAGATGCTCAGCAACATACGAACAGCTGTGAACTTTTCTGTTTTCTTCCTCTCAGCTGATGTGTTATTTATTCCATCATATACTGTTATATATGCATTTGGATGTTGTCATTGGGACTGGGCTTTATGTGGAGATGTATTTAGTATTGTAAATAAACTGCTCATGTTAATATGTATTCTGATTCAGGCAGTTTCAGTTTAAGCCAAGTTTTGCTATTCTTTTTACAAAAATGCATTTATTGTTGTGGAATTTCTTCTAAAAACTGCAAGTTGCCATGCCTCAAGTAATTAACCACATATGGGTGCAAGATGTTATGAGACACAACTGTTTATTAAGAGCTAAGATAACAGAGTACAACAGGTATGATGCATTAAAAGGCATTAAAAAGTGTCACTTTCTACTTTTAATCCCACATCATTGTTCAGTTTAATAATGTTTCATATATACAAGATACATTTTATATGCTTTCATTGAACAAGAAGATATTTTTGTTTACTCCTCAGTGTGACCTTGGGGATTATCTCTGAGGCTGCCAAGCTCAAGTAATACATAAACACATTCAAGGATACAAGATTTTGAGTGTTGTTTTACAACACAAGGTTCTATGTTAAGATTCAGGTAGTGGTTCTCCTTAAAAACGTAATATACCCAAATTATTTACAGTAAAATTGATTAATAAGACATAAAAAGAACAGTTTTTACTGATTTTATCAGGAGAATTGTCGGAGCAGGCCTAAAAGACATATTAAAATAAGACATTATCTATGACAATCATAATCTCTATCTGAATACAAAATTAAGTTCTTCATTTTATTTAATTAAATGAAAATTATTATTATTATTAGTGTTAGCAGCAGTATAAGTAGTATTATTTGTTGTGAATGAATGAAATGACAGTACGATATAATATAGTGTAATTTATTAACATAACAGTAACAATAGTAGTATTAGTAGTAGAAATAGTGATAATATACATTTATTTTAACCTAGGTTATATATTGTCTCATTTTGCAGCGTTGCTGTGTTGAATGCCCACCAGCTGAAGGCGTGGTCAGGAAGTGACATGGCCGCCTCCTTATACGGAGCCTCATCGCCTTCCTCCGGTTACTTGTAGGTTAAATTAGTTAGTCTTTATTCCACACAAAGTTTCACCCATATTTCACCGGGACAGCGCCTTACGGAGCTCAGCATGGGCACCGTCCATGCCAGGGTAAGATGAAAGCTGGTAAACATGTTAGCTAGGACTTTGACCTGTCTGTGTGTTCAGTGAGTTGTCTGACAGAGCGGCTGCTGTGCTGCAAGAAAAAGGCCCACACTGTACATTCAACAAGGTCCAATAATGCTCAGGCATTCAGCTCTGTGATAAGAAACTGAATTACTTCCCTGCTGACCATTGCAGCGAGTTTTTAACGCCACAGTTAAACGTAAAGCTATTGGTAGTTGTAGTATTGGTAGTAAGTGACAGATGCTAGTGGTTCCTTCATTCACTGTCGCTACTGGCAGCTCTCTTTGTAAACAGCTTGTGTTTACTACACTTGCATCTTAGTGCTGTCGTTTCCTTATCCATTTATTCTTTCCAGAGCTGCTGCCAGGGCCAGGCTAGTCAAAAATATAACCAGAATACATCAATGAATATTATTGTTAACTACCTAATTAAAATGAACAGTAAAGAAAAATAGAAAGCTTTCTATGTTTTCTGCAACCTCATATCACACTTCATTTGACCTCCAAAAATCTGTCTGTAAGATAAATAAAATCTTGGTTGATTTTGCCCCTCTGTTTACGTGTTGTCTAGTTCCTCCCCCCAATAAACATTTCCCATTTTCCCAAAGCAGATATGATAATGAGATTGGCATGTCACTGACCAGACTCTGTAAAACTGAATGCTTTTTTAAAATGACAGAATGTCACATTTTATACGTAGATTGAGAGAACAATAGTCAGCAGTACTTATTAATAGTTTTAATTATGTTTCCAAGCAAAACATTTAATCTTTCTCTTATTACAGCTCCAATGTGATGATTTGCTGCTTTTCTCTGTTTTATATTGTCGTAAACTGACATCATTTGTGGGAAACTTTGATGGACATTTTCAGTTTTTTACAGATCAAATTGAGAAAATGATAGAAATAGAAAAAAAGAATCATTAGTTGCAGCCCTACTCTGCTGATGGGTGTTTTATTGTTGTGGAGAATAATAAATAAGTACAATCAGATTATGTTATTTATTTGATAGGTAAAACATGGTATGAACTCTGATTGTGATTATATTGTTTGTCTCATATTTTGTGTTACAGAGCCTGGATCCTCTGCCCATGCAAGGGCCAGAGCTAGGAGTTCAAGCTGACGACATCGAGGCTCCAGATATTGAGCAGGAGCCAAAGCAGGAAGTACTAGAAAACAAGGATGTAAGATTTGTTTTGTTCCAGGCAATAATTTCACCAGACTCTCTCAATAGGACTCTCACACTATGTTTGTGGTTGGCCATCACTTGAAAGTGCAGCTTTAGTCATTTTTGTAGGTGGAAAAAAGTGTATTTTGTTGTGGATGTTCCAGTAGTTTTCTGTCTCTCCTGTTTTTAAGGTTGTCGTTCAACGAGTGCACATAGACGGGCTCGGAAGAACCAAGGACGACGTGTTGACTTACGAAATTGCAGGAGTGTTTCGGGCAAAGAACTTGATTGATGTAGGTGCATGTTAACACAGCTGTACTAATTAATACTTGATCAATTAATACTTGTGAGTAGCTGTCCCTGCCAGCGACACATGGTTCAATTTGTGGTGCAGGTGATGCGAAAGTCCCATGAAGCCCGACAGAAGCTGCTACGCCTCGGTATCTTCAGAAAAGTTGAAGTTGTTATTGACACATCACGAGGTATTGTAAATCACTACACAGCCCTGAAAATGTTTATTATTATTCAATTTATTATACACTTTCCAGTGTACAAATTAAAGTGATTCATTTTCTGTGTTAAACCATTCTTTGTATGCTTTAGGTGAGGATGCTCTTCCTAATGGCCTCGACGTGACATTTGAAGTCACTGAGCTGAGGCGGATGACAGGCAGCTACAACACCATGGTTGGAAACAATGAAGGAAGCATGGTGAGTATTATGATGGTTATCTCATGTCACCATCTACTTACTGATCTGGATCTAATCATAGTGTCATACTGCACTGGCTTCAGTACACTGGTTTATCAATTTCTTTCTGTAAAGATATTTTTTAATGTTGACTTCAGCTGACTGCACTAGTATAATGTCACTGGATCATTTCATTATTCAGCTTGACCCAAATCTAAATTTATGTTTTATGTTTTTTTTATGCATTTGTTATTTTTTGCGACAGATTGAGTTAAAATGTCTTTTACATTGATGTTTTTATTAGTTTATTAACCTCAGTCGCTTTCATTTTAGGTGCTGGGCCTGAAGTTACCCAATGTATTTGGTCGGGCAGAGAAAATGACCTTCCAATTCTCCTATGGGACCAAAGAGACGTCCTATGGCCTGTCCTTCTTCAAACCCCAACCAGGTCACTTTGAACGCAAGTAAGATCTTTACAACGTCAAAAACTAAATTCACATGGTATGCATGTGTATCTGTTATGCAGTTACTGCCCTCATTAGTGTGGTGGTGGAGGTTGGAGAATGAGGGCAGATGAGATGACTCTGCTGGTACTTCAGCTTTAGATTTGGGTCTTATGGAGGTAAATGCCCGAGCAATCTGTGCAGTAACTATGGACTGATATATTTTATAATCATAAAGGAATCCTCGCAGTGTATTTACATTTCTTCTTTTCTTTTTTCAGTATCTCACTAAACGTGTACAAAGTAACAGGTCAGTTTCCATGGAGTTCGCTGAGGGAGACGGATCGAGGCATCTCCACAGAACTGAGTGTAAATATCAATTTTGTTCATTCTCTTGCCTCCTTGCACATGGATGAAGTGAATTAACCCATTTAGGTTGTATTTTCACATAATGAGCTGAAAAGAATCATAGAAGGCGTCAAAATAAAGTCCAGTTGTGGGCTG
Organism: Dicentrarchus labrax; assembly: GCF_905237075.1. NCBI lineage: Eukaryota > Metazoa > Chordata > Actinopteri > Moronidae > Dicentrarchus > Dicentrarchus labrax. The sequence goes on along the minus strand of NW_026136720.1, from coordinate 21,334,371 downwards.
GAGCTGTGTGGATTTGTTTTAGACCTATTGTCTTGCACTAACATTTACTTACCATATATGGATGGATATTGAAAGAGGCCTACCAATTATTTTTCACATGCTGTAAAGAGACAACAGCTGCTATGTATGCGGTATGCTCATTTACTGCAAATAAAAATAAGAAACTGGTGTTTGTTTTTTTTTATACCAATTTACCACCCACAGTTTCCCGTGTGGAAGACCAGCCAAACCCTGAAGTGGGAGGGAGTGTGGAGAGAGCTGGGCTGTCTGGCCCGCACTGCCTCGTTTGCCGTCCGGGAGGAGAGCGGCCATTCACTCAAGTCCTCACTCTCGGTATTTGTCTCATGCTTTACGTTGAAGATTTTACTATAGGATTTAAAATATTTTTGGAGTTTCCTGAAGTCCTCTGTCAGAGAATTCATGGCAAAGCTGTTATTCAGTTCTCGAGTCAGTCAGTTTCAAAACATTTTGCACAACAAACTCCCATAACTTGCGGGGACAGTGAGTGGTGGATTTGGGTTATGGTGAATCATTGAAAAAGACTGAATATCTAATAGGACATTGCAGTAAGAAACCAATACGTAGCAGTAGTTGTGTGAATTGTGCTGTTTTGTTTTACAGCATTCTATGGTCATCGACACCAGAAACTCCTCCATCCTTCCCAGGAAAGGTGGCCTGTTGAAGATCCATCAGGTTTGTTGTTTAACACTTAGCCACAGCCTTTTTTTTTTCTAAAACTGAAAACAATACGAGTGAACTGTGCACCAGGTTGATGTTTTGTTTTGTGGTTGTGTAGGAACTTGCTGGTTATACTGGGGGAGACGCCAGTTTCCTGAAGGAGGACTTTGAGATCCAGCTCAACAAAACACTCTTTTGGGACTCTGTGAGATTCTACAGTTTTTATTTCATGTTAGCAAATGATCTCTTCTAAAGGCACTTAATGTATTTTACCTTTTAAGTAGTACTGTAGTATAAATTAGAGGATGTAGAAATATAAGATTATTTGTGGTTTATTTATGTACAATAATTAATTTCCAGGGTTCGAATCTGACCTGCGGCCCTTTGCTGCGTGTCATCCCCCCTCTCTGCCCCCCTTTCCTGTCTAGCTGTCCCTATCCAATAAAGGCAATAAAAGGCCAAAAAAAGTAACTTAAAAAAATAGTTGTTGTGATGTACTTCTTCGGTTAGTTTGTAGTTTCTGTAATTCTGAGTTAACTTTACTAAACACTTAAACTCTCTCCTCCAGGTCCTTTCTGCGTCATTGTGGGGCGGTTTGCTCCTACCCATCGGTGACAAGCCAACAAGCATAGCGGACAGGTAAAGAAATATCCTTTTATTATCCACAACCAGGGTTTTTTGACATTCTGACACTGTGAACCACCACCACCACCATCCCCCCGCAAGACCAAATCAAGACAACCTTTTTAAACTTGTATACGTTTATTTTTTAAACACAAATGGCACCGTTAAAAGTATATCAAATTGATCCCTGGTAGCTCACCTGGTAGAACTTGTGCCCCATGTACCAAGGCTAAGTCCTTGGTACAGCAACCATGGGTTTGAATCTGACCTGTGGCCTTCTGCTGTGTGTCGCCGACCCTCCATCTCTCTCCCCTTTCCTGTCAATCTTCAGCTGAACCATACAATAAAGGCAAAAAGCCCCCACGAAAAATAAAAAAAAGTATATTAAATGAGCTATTAGCAGTTCCTGTTTGTAACGTACCCATGGATGTCTAGGCAGCTATCCTACTTTGATACTGAAGACAACTTATTCTTAGTAACTTTTAGAGTGGGAGTTCACATTGAATCTAAAAATAGGTGTATCGTGTCTGTGTGATGAGTTATGACTCAGAGAGGTCAGATCAGCAGGCCAAACTACAATAACTAACTTGCAGTAGTTTTCAGAGCATGCCCCTTTCCCTTTCACAGCATGAGAACCTCTGAATTAGACCAACTGTAACCTAACAACGTTAAATTAAATTAAGTTAAATTAAAAAAACTTAATAAACTGTAGGGTTCTTTCTGTATTCACAGACAGCTCATAACTGATGCCGTATTGTGTGTCTTTGTCAACCTCCTAGGTTTTATCTAGGTGGTCCCACCAGTATCAGAGGGTTCAGTATGTACAGTATGGGCCCACAGAGTGAAGGTGAGACATTAACTTGAATGAGTTGCTTGGTAACCACACTGAAATTTGATGGTTAATTGAAAGGTTGTGTGCTGGTATTACTGGTATGGCAGGGGACTACCTGGGAGGAGAGGGATACTGGGCTGGAGGCCTCCACCTCTACACCCCTCTACCCTTCAGACCAGGCAGAGGGGGCTTTGGTGACCTCTTCAGAACACACTTCTTCCTCAATGCTGGAAACCTTTGTAACCTCAACTATGGTGAGTAGTTGGAGACAGAATTAGCACCAGTGTTATGACTGTTAAAGGTTCATGTTTTATGGAGCAGGCCTTGACATTTGTGCCTTTCTTTCTGTTAGGATTGGGTCGATTTGAGTCTTTATCTGACTCTTATCTAGTTCAGGTTTGGAGAGAGGTGTTGGGGTGAAACAGAGCTGAAACTGTTGTTGAAGGATTTTGCCCTAGTTTACTTTATGGCTGAGTTTATGTGTTTTTTTTTTTTTTATTCAGGTGAAGGTCCAAAAGCACATTTGAAGAAACTGGCAGAATGCATCCGCTGGTCATATGGACTGGGCATTGTGCTGCGTTTGGGGAACATTGCCCGACTGGAGCTGAATTACTGCATTCCTATGGGAGTCCAGAGTGGAGACAGGTAAAACTTGTTAGGGGAGCTAATTTTAGTTTAAGATGAGTTTGAATTTCACCCAATTAGATTTATTTTAGAGACATTTAAGGCACACTGGGTAAACTTGGTGTCCTGTAACCTGCAAACAGACAATGAAAGATTCATTTTAGTTTGTAAACACCAGCATAGAGCAAAAATCCCACTGAAACATCTCTACAGGTGAGTCTCCTCAACCCATGCACTGTAACTCACACGTGTGTCTACATGTGTGTTATATAGAACAATGTCAAAATCTTGTAAGCAGATCCTTTCACAGTGAACAAAAGCTTTAACTCTACAATCACATAGATACATGTGATAATATTACAGACACACCTCTTGTGTCCTTACACCGGAAATAATCTGATTCTTGGTTTGCTTTGGTTTTCATCTGATTTTCTCCGGTCCTTGCAGGATATGTGACGGGGTCCAGTTTGGAGCCGGAATCAGATTCCTATGAAACCACATTTCTTGGACCTGGAGCTCCCTTGTGTTTCAAAATTAATTGTATGCCAGAACCATTTAATTGGAAGGGGAAATTGCTTGTACAGAATTGTTGTTGCGACTAATTAGTTCAATAAAAGTGTTTGCACTGACGGTGTATTTTGATGTATCATTTCTTGTCATGTGCTATCAGAGGTCAAATACAGCACTCAGATTTTACTCAGGTCACATTACTGTGTAGAAATTGGTCAATACATTGTTTTCTATTAACCTAAGTCTACCACAAGATAGACTTGTAGTTATCAATGTGTTATACTTTCAAAAACAACATTAAACACTATTGCTGGTAAACAAAGCTTTGAACTTATAGAAATTACTGATTTTTGAGACATTTATACACACACATTTTTGTAATTTTTCATAACTAAAGAGACCCCAAAATAAATAAAATCAAACCTGTATGCAGGTGTAGCCAACAAAAAGGATTTAGGGTACTGTTAATATGCTGTGTGTGTATACATATATATCGTATACGTACGTATAAACTCTGTAAACTTAAAAGGAAGAACATTTAAATATATAAAATAAAATAAACTACATTAAGTTCTGTCAATATGAGCCTCACTAATACACCTGTGTATGTCACTATCAGACGTCAACTTGCACATAGCAGCAACCATTTCACTGCGCACCACCTCAGCGCACACTAACGGTCACATGACGCGTGACGCTCCACGCGGTTGGTTAAACCTGCGCATGCTCTGTACTCACTGTTCCGTAGCATTTTAGCTAGCCAGAACAGCAGCGATTGCGGGAAGACGGACTGTGGGGGGTGTTCATTCACGGGCTTTTCGGCATTTTATCTCCCTGATCCCCCTTTTCTGAACAAGATATTTACTGATCACACAGCGCGGTTTGTGCTACAGTTATCTAAAACGTGTTTGTCCTGCGGTTGTATTAGCGGTCTTATCTGTGAGCGGCAGGCACCGGACGCACGCTGATGGCGGTCACTATCGAGGATCTCTATCGGAACTACGGGATCCTTGCTGATGCTAGTAAGGACAACCTCAGCCAGGTAAATGAAGGCAGACGTGTTCGGGTTTTTAAGCACGGTTGAACCAGTGACTTTGTTGCTTTCCGTAGCGCCCTGTTGTACTTCCTGCGGTGATAACTTTGACGGAAGCTACATTTAACATTGTTGTGTGCGTGCTGTGCTAACAGTAGCTATCCTCCGTAGTGACCGGGGCTAGTGTTAATGGCCTCGCCGTGGCGACGTTTGAGACAGACGGTGACGCTACTAACTCCAGATTCCTGATTGTTAAATCAACCAGACGATTATTTACTTATGTGAACGCATTTTCATTCAAACTAGAATCAGGACAACTCGCTTTAGTCCAGGTTGTTGAATCAAATTCTCAGAAATACTGCTCATTCAGTTTAATGTTTTTGTGGAGTTTGATGAAAACTTGGTCTGTTACCGACTGGGTAAAATTATTTGACATTACTAAATTTGAATTCCAGTTTCTAGCACATCGTTGACATTTTAAAGGTTTGTTTTGCCTGTTCTGCAAGTGCAGCTAAGTTACACCCTTTAACAGGAACTGGTTGAAGTGTTTTTTTTTTGTAAGTGATATACATTTAAAACTACTTAGTCTATATGCATTACAAACTTAAATCCACGTTCTGCAGTTTTCTCTGAGCTATCACCTTGAAAATGAATGAAAGACATTTCTTTAGGCTGCCACTTAAGAGGTTGATGAGGTTCCAGCAGAGTAGAGTTGTATTTACATAATGTTTGGACGACTCGCAAGAATGATCAAAATCAATCCAGCAGAGAGATTTCCTCTAGAAGAAAATGCCTTGTCTTGCAAATTCCATGTAGGTTTTCTGTTGTTGACCACCAGTCTTATTTCCCCAGAATTAGAAAGCTCCCCCAGAACCTCACAGGGCATCATACAATTGTTCACAGGCTGAGGATCGGCATGAATTAATATGGGATGTTGTAAATCTTGCAGATGTTTAAGGCTTTACCTTTTTTTTTTTTGCAGCACAAAGATGCCTACCAGGTAATCTTGGATGGCGTGAAGGGTGGCCCGAAGGAGAAGCGCCTGGCAGCGCAGTTTATTCCCAAGTTCTTCAGCAGCTTTCCGGAACTGGCCGATGCAGCCATTAATGCTCAGCTTGATCTTTGTGAAGATGAGGATGTGTCGGTGAGTAATAAAGGACACAGGTGTGCATGTGCACTAATAGACTAGTTGGCAGGTGCAGAGTTTTTTCTTTTTTCTTGACCTTTAAAATAGTTTGTTCCATGTGCTCCTGGGTTAATGAGAAGTTTCATCCCTTGACTGTGTAGATTCACAATAGTGATTTTTATTCCATCATAATGACGCCCTCTGTGTGTGTGTTCACTTGTGTTTGTCCAGATTCGGCGGCAGGCCATCAAGGAGCTCCCGCGGTTTGCAACTGGCGAGAACATCCTCAGAGTTGCAGATATTCTCACCCAGCTCCTTCAGACAGGTACTGGATGCCTCAAGCTAAACACCTAAAATACATTCATATCCTTTTTAGGGTACATAAGTTGTCTTTGCAAACAACCTCACTGACAGGAGTGGGTTATACTATAAATGCATTCATGTTGTTTACTTCAGTATTAATTCTAATATTAAATAAACATCTTTAAGAATGATGACTGAAGAATCTGTAATTGTTTGTGCTTTCAGATGATACAGCAGAGTTCAACCAAGTGAATGCATCACTTATTTCTATCTTCAAGATAGATGCCAAGGGTAAGTGTTGCTTTTCCCCGCTCTTGAACCAATAATGTTTTTTGTAGAAAAGAGAGAAATTTCTTACTCTTCCTTCTTGGGATACTTATCCGAAATACTTTTTTTTTTTAAAAATACAGATAAATAAATTTACCCTGCTAACATTCATCCATCACATCCAATGGATCTGAATTTAGATTGTTATAACATTTAGAACTGAGAGCAGAATAATTTGTATGCCAACCTTATACAAAATGGCTGTTTGGACTGTACTGTTTTGTAAACGTGAGACATCAATCTGTCACCATTCTGTGTATTTCATAATTGTTGCATCCCTAGTTCAGATTGGGGTCGTGGTCCCATTGAGTTTGTAATCACTCACTTGCACTGACACAATCCCACCTATTGCTGTCTTCTGTCGTCCAGGTACTCTCGGAGGCCTCTTCTCTCAGATCCTACAGGGAGAGGACATAGTGCGGGAAAGGGCCATCAAGTTTCTGTCAGCCAAACTAAAGACCCTGCCAGAGGATGTCATGACAAAGGAGGTGGAGGACTACGTCTTTGCAGAGACAAAAAAGGTTAGCATTTAGTGTAGATTTGATTGTTGATCATAGGTGAGTGATGGACTGGAATCAGCACGTGTGAAGACTAGGGATGGATCTGTATCGGCTATGAGCTTTATGGACCCAATCCGGGACTTGGTATCAGCAGATACTCAATGAATGACTGATCGGGTCGGGGACTGAAAAAACTTAATTGGGAATTTATATTTCTAAATTGTAAAGGCATAGGGTCTCTACTAATAAATGTATATCAATAGAGGCCCTATGAGCACATGGTGGAGGTGCATTTGCGTGCAGATGGAGGCACACCCACACTTTTCAACCTATACATGCTTGTTAATGCCTTATTTGAAGATTTGGGTCTCTGATTGACAGCGGCAGTGTGTGCGAAGCGAGTGGGGTTGAGATAGAGAAGGAGCAGCAGAGAGACAGTGAATAAAGGATGCCACTTTTAAGACCTAAGTAAAGCTCCCATATGTTGTTTCCTAACTGCTGAAAAAGCCAAATAGTTAATCGTGTTGAAGATGATGTCAGTTGTGCAAGGAGAGGAGGGACTGTTCACAGAGGTGTCCTTTTGTCTGTGATTGTGTGATGGGGCAGCTAGCTAATCAGCTGCTATGTGCAGCTCTACAATGTAATAAGCCTTTATCCTTTTTAAATAGTAAAAGAAGAAAATTAATGGCGGTCAAAGTTGATATTGTGGCAGGTTGCCATAAATTAATGTATAAGAAACACTGTAATAAATCAGATCTTATCGACGCAAGATATTAAAAATGATGCATCCAGAGTGCATCCTAAATTGTATCCTGTGCACACTTTTTTTTTTTTTATTGGGACAACCATGTCTTGAACTTTTATGCTGGTGCACCGATGCAAATCGGAGAATCTTACCATCCCTATTTATTATATTGCCACAATGTTAATAATGTCTTGGTGGATGTGAGCATGTGTAAAAACAGACAAGAACGTGCGTTGATAAAGATTGTTTTTGTCTTCTCTGCTGCCTCCTCAGGTGCTGGAGGATGTGACAGGAGAGGAGTTTGTGCTGTTGATGCGTGTAGTGTCGGGCCTGCGGGTGCTGCAGACAGTGAATGGACGGCAGCAGCTGGTGGAGCTGGTGGTGGAGCAGGCTTTCCTGGAGCAGGCCCTCAACCCAGCTGACCCAGACACTGTTGACCGCCTGTTGCAGTGCACACGCCAGGCCTTGCCCCTGTTCTCTGTGAGTACAACCAATGCACTTTACATAAACCACTGCCTTTACATATACTCTACTAGAAGTCGCTGATATGCTGGTCTTAAGTTAGATTTTGGTGTTATGTTGCATTTTTTAATTTATTGTTTTAGTACAGGTTGGACTGCAATTATTTAAAAAAAAAGAGAGAATTAAACATTTGTTGGCATTAGAGCAGCATTTGTACGTATTTTACAGTGAATCTTGTAAATCACTGCTGAATGCATAATACCAAATAAATTGAACAGTATTTCTAAAACAATGAATACTTACTACAAATGCCATATATTAAAACACATGGCATACAGTTAGGGCTTTAACTTTCTTTTTATTGTGTGTTTATCTGCAGATTATGATTAATTGCTTGCTATATAAAATGTCAATTGTTGGGGGGGGGGAAATCACTACGTTCACTTAAGTTAAGACAAAGAAAGAAGCTGTAACCAGAAAATATTCTGTTAATCTAATAGAGTAATTGAAAGATCGCTGCAGCTGTACTCGTACTGTTTTCAAATTTATTCATCCTGTTGGCCAAACTTTATTAGTAATCATAGTTTATTGTGTGATTAATCATATTTTTATCCTGTCATGTAGAAAAATGTCCATTCCACACGTTTTGTAACTTACTTCTGTGAACACGTCCTGCCCAACCTGAGTGCCCTGACAAGTCCTGTGGCTGAGCTCGACATTCAGTTGGAGGTGAGTTTTTCTTTTTACTGTCTAATGGAAAATTTGCATTTTCTTGCTTTTATATTAATTGATCATACCCTTACCACCTCCTTTATTTACATCATTATATGGTCCTTTCAGCTAATTCCACCAAAGTGCTGCAGTGTTTCAAGGATTACTGGACTGTCAGGCGTGGTTGTTGTAATTGGGACACATACGTAGTGTTATGGGATAGTCAAAGTCAAATCTAAAAGTAGACTGGTAAATTACCTTGGTCCATAAGTGAGTTTAAAATGTCCTGCATTTGACATCTTCCACATTTATTGTTGGAAATTATTTCCCCCTTGGGATGTCCCATCTCGTTTTCAAGGGGGTCCTAAACAACAAAGTACACAACTAAAAAAACAAAAATGTTTGCAACGATAACAGCATACAATAAAAACAAAGGAAACATAAAGACACAAAACAGATATCAAGACAAGATCATACTCCAAGCAGAGCATGAAAATGGATCATTCATTCACAGCCTAGAGCGGCAGTGTTAATGTCGGTAAAAGCCTTCAGTAAATAGAGTTACAAGACATGATGATAAAATTAAGAAGATATGAAGGTCTTATGAACATGCACAACTGTCAGTAAGAACACAGCATTTTTAAAGATGTGATGAGATAATATAGACTAAATATTTACAGGTAGGTTATTCCTGTTGGAGGGAGCTTTAAACATAAAGGATTTCTTAGCCATTGACTTATAAACTGCAGGAATCATATCATCATAACATTATGGCACTGATTTGTTTTGAAATGTTGGATTTAACTGCAAAAAGGTTGTTGCAGCTACTGTTTGCTGCACACTTCTACTCTAAATACTTGTTTTGAGTATTTTGATTGTGAATGTAACATGTTTGACGTGGCTTTAACTATGATGGTGCATTTCGGCAAGAGACGTCCAGTCACTGAGCTTAAAATTCTCCAATGTGCATCTCTAACAAGAACTGAAAACACAATCTGCAGTTAAATCAATCCAGTTTTAAATTCTGGTTCAGTTGTGGGTGAATTCTGCAACTATAGCTCTCTTATGGTTTCAACTATAATGACGAAGCATTTTGAATTTCCTACTGCTCTGACTTGTGCTGGCCTCTTCTCTGCCAATGGCAGCTGAGGCTTGTGGGTATTATCGTACCGGTATTTAGAACTGGCAGGCAAAGCATGATCTCTCATAAAGAAAGCTGAAATAATTATAACTGGTGGCCATAAAGTAAACCTATAGGATTACCTATTTGAGGAGAGTAAATGGATTGTACTTGCACTGCGTACTTTAGTGTCTTTCTAGTCTTTCTACCACTCAAAGCGCTTACACTACATTCACACAATGAATGACCTGCAGCATTAGGAGCCAGGGATCGAACCGCTAACCTTCTGATTAGTGGACGACCCCCTCTACATCCTGAGCTACAGCTGCCCCAGTGCATTTTTTCTTTGTGAATTAACATGAAGGATATCATTTAAGGAAATAATTACAGAACAGGGGAAAAGTCTTCCAGAAGCAATGGCCCTTCCAACTTTGCAACTCTATAGCCCATTAAAAAACTAACAGTGCCTGTTCAGTGTGGCCATTAGACAAAATACTACTTTCCCCAACCTGGATTTATTCTGTCTGAATCAGCACTTCCACTCCTGAGAGGCCTGACGAATATGGCCACTGGTGTGAGGTCGATATTCCTAATGTCTGACATTTGGTGAGTGGTTGTAGTAGTAAACAAAGTCAGTGTGGCAGCCACCTGTCAGAGGTGTCAGCCAACTGCATGTTGTTAATGGGTCATTAGTCTGCACCACGCAACACTGTTTCTCATTAGCAATGCACATTACACTGTGTGAAGGGATCTGCTAAAGCTGTGTGTATGTGTTTGTGTGTGTAGGTGCTGAAGCTGCTTGCTGAGATGAGTCCGTTCTGTGGAGACATGGAGAAGCTGGAGGCCAACGTCAACATGCTGTTTACCAAGCTGCTGGTGAGAACTGATTGTCCTGTTGCTGTTGGACAAAAGAAAACAAGTGGAAATGCACTTAATAATCAAAATATACGTTTCCTCCAGATCCATTCTGAGAATGTATTGCTCTTCTTTTAGCATTTTCTTGTTTTGGATTCATATTCTCAGTCAGCTTTCTACTGTGGGCTCCTGGCCAACTGAGGATACATTTTCTGGCTAAAGATACTTTGATAGCAGTTGTTGTGACAATCAACAACATAAATTATTAACTTTCCCTGGTCAGATTGTCTTATCTGGTCTCAAAGTAGTGGAGACTTTATAGAAATATGTCCTCATAGGCTTATCTATAAATTATAAACTGGTTATAGTTATTGACACAGGGAACTGTGGCCCAAATAGTAACACTTTATAGTGCAGGCTGCACAATAATTGTTAAAATATAAAGGTATCCTATTTGTTCTACTAAACCCGAATGGTCCGAGTAACAAATCTTCCAGTCGTGATTGTTCATGTTTATTCTGTTATGTATAGGAGTTCATGCCTCTGCCACCAGAAGAGGTGGAGAATGGAGAGAACTCTGCAAACGAGGAGCCAAAACTGCAGTTCAGCTATGTGGAGTGTCTCCTCTTCAGCTTCCACCAGCTGGGCAAGAAGCTGCCAGACTTCCTCCTCGACAAAGTGGATGCTGAGCGCCTCAAAGACTTCAAGATCAGGTGAGCGAGTGACGTATATAAAGAGCTTAAACCAAAGGGTGATTTTGGTGGTTTAGCTTAATCTACAGAATCATTATATGCCAAAATGGGCTCATGGAATTGAATGTGCTATGTGTTTCAACAGGTTACAGTATTTTGCCAGAGGTCTGCAGGTTTACATCAGACAGCTGCGAGTAGCACTGCAAGGCAAGACAGGAGATGCTCTGAAGACAGAGGAGGTAACAACTACTATCAACTTAACTTTGATTGCTTAGCTGAAGTAGAAACTTCATGCGTACAGTCAACAGAAATGCAAACTGGGCAGTGTTGAGTTGTTAAGTGCTGCTGTAAAATATCTGAAAGACCAACTTGTTTTTTTTTTTGTGTAATCAGAACAAGATCAAAGTGGTGGCCCTGAAGATCACAAACAACATCAACGTCCTCATCAAGGTAAGGTGTTGGTCATACACACGGTGACCAGAAAAATAACGCCTGTCTAATCTAATGCAACACAACACAATCAACTTGCATTAGATACTACCTCACTTCAGAATTTCAGTTTTTATCTACTGCTGCTCAAGTTTGTTGTATTGAGTCGTTTTTTGTGATGGGGTTTTGGGCTATACTTCGTGTTGTTGTTGTTACACTGAGCTGCAATATGTTAAAACATTTTTTTTTTTTTGTATCAAGATAAGGAGAAACACCTCACAATAATAATGCAATCCACTGCAACAATACTAAAGTAAACCCAGCACCTTCCTGACACAGTCTCAGCAACAGTTGAGAATTTCACAACTTTTACAGGGAAAGAATTTATCATAAGGACTGTTGCTTTGGATTGCATTACAGTGTACCGGGGTTGTCCCTTACTGAAGATTTTCCTAGTCGACTAGTAGTCGTTAGTTCAAGCAGTTAGTCGACTAGCCATCGCACGTTTACATTATTTATTTGGTAATGATTCTGAATGTGTCGGAAAAACTAGTAAGGAGCCTAAACATTTGGTTTATTTATTACAAACTCTCACGGAGTCATCAGCACGATGGAGGATGTATAACATTAACAGTTACTCACAAATTAACTTTCTACAGACTTGTTCCTCTCCTATTTCATTTCTCTCCTGTCCCCGCTTGAACCCGCTTTGCATTTGTCCAAACCCATTCCCCGGTAGCATTCCCCGCTTGGTCCCCCATCCTGGTCCTTAAAACCTCTTCCCGACAGTCCTTCCTTCCTAAATTCCTATGCTAGTAGTGTAAACAAGGCGATCCTGGTAATCCAAGCTCCCGGTGACATGGCCCAGGCCCTGAGACGAGTTAGACTTTTTCTATCTGACTAATGAAAAGCTGGTCGACTAAGACTCTTTCATTGAGTAATGGTTTATTATTAGGGTGGCAGCCCTACAGTGAACATGGTTTCTATTTTCTGGTCACTTGATGAATTTAGAGAATAATATAGATCTTGCATTGCAACCAATTGCTCTCTTTTTGACATGTCTCCTAAATTTGTTCCAGGATCTTTTCCACAACCCTCCATCATTCAAGAGCACAGTCACTCTGTCCTGGAAACCCGTCCAGAAGTCAGAGGCAGTAGCGTAAGTCTGCTCGCACTTCTTGTCACCAATGTTGTCTTTAGTTAGAGGTGATAGAAACACCTAGCAGACAGACGCCATAGAGACAGCAGCTGAGTGTGCTTGCTGCCCCATGAGGTCGTCATCTACTTTACTTTTGTGTTTGCAGGCCCAAGCGCCCGTCGGGTGAGGAGATGGGCTCTGGTGGCAGCACAAAAAAACAGATCTCTCCTCAACCACGGAGGGATGCGCGACAGATCTACAATCCCCCCAGCGGCAAGTACAGCGCCACCATTGGCAATTTTAACTATGGTGAGCAACACTGGTGGCACACTTTTTTTTTCTCTTTTTATTTTTGTAAACGTTGTGCAGCATGTTCAGCTTTTTATTTTATACTGACATTTGGTTATTCGACTCCTTTTTGCTTTAGCTAATTCATCTACAGTTTTCTAATCACATCTGTCTGTAAGGACTTGTTTAATGGTTTGGTTGACACAATTCTAAGGAAACCTTCACTGTCTATGGAATTAGTTAAAAAATACTATACTGAAACTCACTGGAAACGTATTTGACATATTTGTCAAATGCTGACCATTGTGTAGATTTAAAGGAAGCTCTGAAAAGTCTGTATCTTGCTCATTTACAGCAGCTAAAATAATTCCAGTCAAATGAAAACTCACTGCCAAAAAAGCAACAAACCTTTCAAGATACACCTGCAGCATAATCTACTCTTCCATTGTTCATTTGCCTTTTAAATATCTAAATTTGTTACCATGAGCTGTGAGACTGTGATTTTATGACATGAAAGTAATGTATTTAACTACAGTGGGGATATTTAATACTGAGGAGGGGGAGTGTTCCTTTAATAACAGTACAACTACTCGTAGTGTCCCTTTTCATACACCTGGCCTACCCACTGTCCATACATTGTATAAAACAGCAGTTAAACACATTTGATAAAAAACAAATGATGAGACATAATGTTAATCTGAAATTCTGTGATATAAAAATTAATGACAGGAAATGCAAATAATAATGGTAATAAGATGCATGACCCTATTGAAATGTTGTTTTTCTGACTCCAGAGCAGCGTGGCGGGTTCAGGGGCGGCCGCGGACGAGGCTTCGGAACCAGAGGCAACAGGAGCCGAGGCCGAATTTACTGAAACAAACGCACACACATACAGTACATCTTGCTCATTGAACTGCATCACATCAAGATCTTTTCCACACCAAAATGGACTATTTGTCACCTACTCTTCTGTTTTTTAACTGGTCTCCACATCTTTTTCACTTTCCCGACTCGCACATCCAGAATTTTTTTTGTTGTATTTAGAGGGGGTGGGGTTTGGTTTGCTGTCTTCAGAATACACCGGGCTCAGACTTTTTAACATTTATTCTCTGTGCTCCTCTTGGCCAAGGCAATGGTTCAAGTCAACCTAAATGTTTTTGGTTTTTTTCCCCTTAATTTTTTTAATATTCTGTGTATTTTTGTGGAACAAAAGACTGCCAAGTTGTAACTGATAATATTTTTTGTCAGATTGTTGTAGGAAAAGATAAAGAACCTCTCGTTTTGCAACCTGTTGATGAATGCATTTCTTTCTTCCTTTTTATTTAATCTTGTTTTCTTTTTTATTAGAGCTTAAGTTGAATTGGCTGACTATGCTACTTTGTATGAATCAATGATGTTTCATTGGATTTTTATCATAAACTTGTATGGAAGTATGAAACTTTTGACTTTTACTTGTTTATGTACAATTTTGCAGTAATTAAGCTGAAAACTGGTCAGGAATGAAGACAAAGATACACAATATTACAGCTTCAGATATCATTTTTGTCAATGCAAGACTTGTCCTGCATGTTTAAAACCTAACTTTTCTCCCCTCGTTCCGTCTTCTGATGATGCATTCACTCGCTCAAACACTCATTCATCCCATTTATCCTTTCCATCCTCCTGTTTTACCTTTTTTTTCTATTGGTACTCGCCTATATTTGTACCAAAGCATAGTGAAGAGAGGCAATTTTAGCCCCTAATCCGGTATCTACATTGAGAATACACACACTGCTGTCTGCATGTCAGCATCAACACTGTACCATTTCGTAATCGTGTGTTTGTTGAGGGTGGGTGTGTCAGCTTTGAAGTAGAAAAGAGTAAAATTTGACTATCAATAATAGAAGGGCCTATAAATAGTTGCTGCCATGTTTAGAATACACTTTATTTTGCACACTCTTGTCTTTCAGGCTCTGCTTGTTGCACACGCTCCTACACGCAAACACCTTTCTGCTGTAATACTAGTGAGGACCTTCCATCCACTACATAGTCTACTTAACATAAAGTGAACTTAAACCTGTATCTTAAATTTGAACCTCATTGCAAAGCCCATCTTTCTGGTGTTTTTTTGTACTTTAGTATAAATTTGGAAATTAAATCCAAAAAACTGTCTGGGGCACACATCAGTTGGATGTGAGGTGTTCACTTACCTAATCTTTTATTTTATGTCTAGTCCATACTTACCTCAAGCTTTACCCAAACTTAGTCTAATCTTAATGCTCTTTATTTTTAAACTGTATGCAGAAATGAAAAACATGTCCACTTGCCCTTCAAAAGATCCAAAACTGGTTCTCACCAGGATGGAGCACACACAGCTCTCAGTGGGTGCTACAGGTCTGCATGTGAAGACACGTGTGTTCTGCTGTGTGTAGGTGGATGCTTTGGAGGAGGAGGGGCGCTCAAACTCTCAATTTTTCTGAATTGACTTTGGCAGTGTTTTACAGAGGCTTTAGTTTTAACTCGGAATAACAAAACAAAAACCCTTAATCTATTAATATAAAAGTAACATTAAAGAAATGGCACAGATATTACATGAGTATACATCAGATTCAGTATGATATATGTTAAAATGATAAACTGCTCCATTTTGTATATTATTTTGTATATTTACATTTATAATGTAGGCCACCAGTGTTTGTTCAGCTGAAGTAAATTTAATGCATAATTCAAATAGTATTAGTAAGCGATATAGCAAATGTGCAAAAATGAAACACATTCATTATATAAATTGATGTAAAAATATAGGTTTTGTGTACACAGCCTGTTGCTTTACCACACTGTTAAACACCTTTTTAAAACTATGAAATAAGAAGCTTCTCCATCCCATACTGTCAGTGGTGCACCCACATACTCTCTTGTCTTGGTAGAGTCTCCCCTCTAGGGGGCGATCCAGACCAGGGTTTTCCTCGCAAAGCAACCAGATCTATTTTTATCTCCAGCGAACGAGTCACTTAGAGCTTTCATGATGTCTTTTTGTCTCTCTGTATTTCTGCATGGAGGAACCCAGTGATCCCAAATCACAATCCCGCTCCTTTTCATGACCTTGGACGGAATTATTTAGTGATTAAGAGCCTTTAGTGATTAAGTGTGTTTGTCAATTACTGGCCAAGAACTGTGCTGAATCAGTGCTGAAAATAACTCACAAATGAACCTTTAGTTGGAGTCGATATTTGTGGGTTTACAGGCTTATTTGTGTGATATCTTCTGTGATACAGTGAGTTGGCACAAACGTCTTCATAATGCATCAGTTCCTTTTTTTTAATACTAATTTGATGTTTCATCCTCACAGGCTTGCAGGCTGATGGCGTATTTTTGCGGAGATACTGTACATCTTTTGGCACAGGCTCCGTGGTGCGTTTAAGATCTACGTTTAAGTTCTCGTTTCAGGACAGTAGAGGGCGCTATGCAACTGAGATAAAAACCCGCTCCCCATTGATCGTGACCAGGTATTTCCCAAACCAGCCCGCCAGCCAGCCAGCCAGCCAGCCAATGCCTGGTACATGCGTTTGCACACACAGCGGAGCTGAAAATAATCAAGTGGTGGAGGAGGAGTGGGCGGTGGCAGCGGGAGAGGGAAGCGAAGACGACCCTCAGAGAAAGAAAGAGAGAAGGAAGGAGCGACTGTAAGAGTCGTTGTGAGAGTAGATGTGAAGGTAAATCAATATTCCTGAAGCACTTGGTGGAACTCAATGGGTTTCCTCACTTTATTACCAACTTTTGGGGAGGGGGGAGCGTTACACTATACCACAACAGAACATTATGGTTTTCATGATTTTGTGCCAGTGTTGTAAAGATTGGCTCTCAGAAATGAGCTTAATGTTGTCCCAGTTCAGGACCCACACCTGTATACGTGGACGGTGCGTGTCCTACTTAAGAGTGTTGCGTCCAGTGCTGCTATTTAGTAAGAAAAAAAAACATCCCAGACAACATGAATCCATTATTGGTGTCCTGAAACAGGTAATCTGACTTTGCAAAACTCACAAATTATGAGTTGCCATTCAAATTCATATGCATGTTGGTTTTATGGCACTATACTGCCTTATTGCTTCCATATGGTCCTCCTTTGAGCCATACAGTGCATTCATTTCTCTGACTAGAAATGTAACCTTGAGTTACCTTTACTGTAGATCTACTTGATTTTACACCACAACTTCTAGAACAGATTGCAAAATGTTCTCCAATGTCAACGCCCAATGGTGTCCACAGAAAACAGTACCTGAACACAGTCCGAGTTTTTACAGCCAAGGGCCCAAATGAAGTGTACTTGTAGCTGAGATGCTTAGACTGCACATTCTCCTAAGCTGCGTATAATAAATATAACATATTAATGTATTAATATCTTTATGTATAGAAGAGTTGACCTCCTGGGGGGCCTCTAACTTAATGTCACACTTCAGACTGAGCTCTTTTTACTCACCGCCATATAGTTAACAGAATGACATATGGTCAAAACAGAATGAACTAAAGATGAGAATCAAGAGGTGCTACTGAGAAGTATTGTTGATTACTAACTGCTCTAATTCACTATAAAAGGTTACGTCTGTGCTTCTTTGCATTCCTGTCTTCTTTAGTCTAGAGCCTTCGTGCAAAAAGAGAAGACATGCAACTGTCTCTCTGTTCTTTGTTTCAGCTATTTTTTATTAGATGGTGCACAATTCTTTCTTAATCGCAACTGTCCAGTGGATTCATAGTTTCCCTTTTTCTTAGCACATTTGTCTTTTGCCAGCTCCTCGTGAATTCTGCTTTACATCCTTCCTTTCCCTTATGACGTTTCCCATCAGTGTCCAGGAGAAGTTGTTAGGAGAGCGAAATAGACAACAGTTTCTGGACCATAGAAGGCAGAGAGTTCACGATGCAACTGGAGCAGACCATCACTGAACCTCTGTGTGTATGAGTTCTAACAGGAACTGTCCTTGGTGCTGAAAACACACCAGACACTTGAATGGGTTAGTTTAATGAAACACAGGGTGTGCTCAACATGCATTCGGTTGATTACGTTCATAAGAGTGATAGCAACATCTGATTGAAGTATAGAGTAACTTTTAACACATTTAATGGTTGTCATTTGTATTTCACCAGACTCAGGTGTGAGGTTAATAGTATTGTGTTACCAGTGTATCCAGATGTAGATATGTTGAAGATATTAACATAGAGTGGGACTCCAGGTTTTTTTTCTTCTTGCCTGTTGCTCCACTCAGAGGTCAGAGGTCAGACCCAGTAACACACCATCAGTGCTTTGCTCAGGGACGCTATGGCTGACTTCTGCATCCAACAATATCAGCTATTTCTGCTCAGGCATTAATTTATCGCCAATCAAAACTCTTGTAATCGCCTTTCATTATTGGAATCGTGATGGCCTTTAACGTCAGCGTCCCTGAGCTGGTATTGTGTGAGCGGCAGATAGCAGGCCAGCATGTACGCGGAAGAATAAATCAGTTGTGAAAAGGGAACTTTTTCTTCCTTTTTATTTAAAAAAAAAAAAAAAACGCACCATCCGCCCCCTCATGTACAATGCTGGGAATAGTAACAGCACTGTGAGGCTGGGCTAAATATAGCAGCCAGTGAGTGTTAACATGTCAACTTCAGCAGGAGTGCAGGGAAGCGGCTGCTGCACGTGTGTGACCGCCGTGGATGTACACAGTATCGCTATAAATACCAACCAGCCCTTCTCTGCTGCTGTACCTATATTACATGCATAGCAAGACAGGGTTGCTTTATACAAAAAATAAAAAAAGGACGCTTTAATTCCTCCTGTCGCACCACAAAAAACACAAATCGCCAAACATGCAAGGAAACGATGAGCTGATGTCGTCTTTATAGCCAACCGAGGCAAATAATAGGCAGGAAAATATTTTCATCTTTCGAAGAGAAGCAACAATTTACACAATGTCTGCCTAAATTCCAGCCAAAATGTAGCTCATGCCCTATTTATCGCTTAAGTAAGGTGTTCTGGAAATCAAAAATGGCGATTAAACTGATTTCTAGACCGGGTTTGCCCCGAAATCATCATTAACCTGTCGATAAAGCGATAAGGTGATCAGCCGCATCATCTCCCGATATTTACACCATTCCGTTGATGAAGGACGGGGTGGAAATTCAGCTTTTGTGAGTCTAAGAGTGGATGATGGATTTTAGGATTGTAGGAGAGGTGGTGGTAGTGGTTGGGGGGGGGGGGGTGTAGCAGTTTATTTTTATCTCGGCCGCCTTTCAGAAATAGAAGGCAGTCTAAAAAAACAGACCTCACGAGTTCTTCTCAATCGAAGACGCTTGTGCAGCAAACCATGTATTTATTTGTGATGGAAGGAGACTTTAATACCCCCTCCCCCGCAGCACTCCTCCAGCCCCCCCAACTATGTTACGTAATCTAGCATGTGAATGTCAAGAGACAGAACGAGTCGTAGAGAGAGAGAGAGAGAGAGAGAGAGAGAGAGAGAGAGAGAGGTTTATTTGGTCTATGCATAGAGCTCCCAAAACTCATACCCAGGGAACATAGTGTACTCTGTTGTCCCCTGAGACCCACCACACACACACACACACGCACGCACGCACGAACACGCACGCGCATACAAGTTGGTGATTCCAACTGTAGAAAAAACAAACCCAAAGCAAACTAGAATAACGGCAGCAAATAGTCCTCCAGCAGAACAGGTGGCTCCCCGCATTCATCCCATTCGTCCGTCCATTCACAGTCGTCCATTCACTCTGCCGGAGGAATTGTGTGAATGAGTGAGTGGGAAAGTGATGAATGAATGAATGAATGACTGCACGAAATGAGTGAATGAAGAGGAGGAGGAGGAGGAGAAGAAGAAGAAGACGACGAAGAAGAAGAAGGCAGGGGGCGCGCATCACTCCTGTCCCTCTTAATGGGTTTTCTTTGTCTTTTTTTCCTCCTGCAGAGGGAAGTACGGCTGCACGGGCAATCACCAAGCATGGAGAGTAAACACATACAGTACAAACACACACACACACACACACACACACACACACGTTAAAGGGGTTTTATGGGGCGGGGGGCGCGCGCGTCGTACATGTGACAAATCCGTTCATAAATATTCAGCGGCTCGATTCATGCGGATTCTTCTCTTGAGGTGGTTTATTGTGTGCAGCAGAGCTCCCAACCAAGCATGTGATGCTAAGGATGTTTGGTGTTGGGTGTGGAGGGGAGTGGGTGGGGGGTATGTAAGTGGTGGTGGTGGTGGTGGTGCGTGCGTGTGTGTTGGGGGGGGGGTGTTCTATAAATAGCATTATAGCTCTGCTTCCATTGACATCATTTAGGCAGGAGAGATGGAAAAATAAATAGGGGGAGGGGAGGGAGGAGAGGGCCACTGTTCCTTAATCTGGGCTTGAAATTCAAACAAAACCTGGCCAGCCATCCCTCTGTGCACACTCTCAACGAAAACGATTCCACATAGTAAACCTGGCGAGGTTCTTTTGGACTTCTTTTCAAGCTTCTCTCCTGACTTTGCTTTAGCTTTGAGTTCTCAACCATCATATACTGTAAAGCTAAACCAGAAAACTAATTTAAATGTATAGTTATATTTTAGATGTGTCTTTTACTTTGGGGATTCCTTTTTATATTTTTGTGACCATTTTTTAAAAGCGTAAACCAAAGAGTAGAGGGATGGGAGGTATCAGTTTATTAAGACAGTAAGTGAGGAAACAAATTAGGAGGGCCTTAAAAAAAATCACACATTAAACCAACTACAACCCTGATATTGTACCCTTCTTTTTGGCTTCTTCCTTCAGTTGTAATGGTTCAATACATAAAGCATTACCCTGGCAAAGGATCCCATGAATCCCTCTCTTTTCTGTGTGTATGCCTGCCTTCATCTGCTGGGGCCCAATAGTAAACATCAGCCCAAAACACCCACTGTTTCCTAGAAAGACGCAGCCTACAAGTCGGAATGGAAAGCCACAAGGCAGATGGGAGGGGACATCACACAAATTAAAATGACCTGTGTGTATACAACAGACACATAGACACAAGCAGGGAACCAAGTGGAAAAGACGGGGGCCATGATACACCCAAGGCAAATGTTTTGGAAGGTATTATTATTGTATTGACATGCTTAAAAAAAGGGCAAGGCAGAGGGTTGAAGCTCAATAGGCCGTATAGAAGGGGAGACATTCTCATTTATTTATTTTGTTATCAAGACTAACATTTCCGCTCAAACAGGCTGACTGACTCGTGTGTTTATGTTATTATGGAGGAGGAGAGGAGGACAGCACGCTGTTTTTCAATGGTCGGAGTGCCTTAGTCACACCCAGGATCTCTGTCTGTCTCTCTAACTCTGTCGTCAGCGTTGGCACTGACCCCTGAATGCTGCGTGACTTCCATTGGTGCTGGTGACGTCTTCTATGATACATTTCTCCCCATGTGGGTCCACGCCTTATCCTGCTATCACACATTCCCACGATTTATGCCTGCACATGCAACACTTGTTTAGTTGTTATTGTTTAGTTTGTTTTTCTAATTTTTTGCCCTCATTTATTAATTCCCTTATTGATTCCTGTGAGGTCAGAGGTCAGCAGCAGTTTCAGGGCCTCTTTGAAGTAGTAGGACTTCTTCAAGGGTGCTTCAGTAGGCCAGGCATTTGGTTAAATCCCTCACAGACACCCTCTTCAACCTGCCAGCTTTCAGTCAGACCAACCTGGTCAGGTTAGTGGTACATTCATGTATTCAGCATAGATGGAGTATCTTTCCTCACTGTTGTTGATCACACACTTACTCCTACCAAACAGCACTCGCACACAGTTTTTTTTAGTGTTTTTGGCACACAATTCTCACAGCAAGAACCCTGAAAGGTGTAGTGCTAAATGGCTACCAGACATGAGATGAAGCATCCTACGATATTTGAAATGTGTGTCTCTCAATTCAAGAAGATGAATCATAAGGCTTAATTCAGTCCTAATGGTGAAGTATTTTTGCCACAGTCTCTCCGCTTGCATCTCTCCCTCCCTCTCTGTATATATCGTCTTCTCTGTTCTTCACCCTTTTCTTCTTCTTCTCTCTTCATGTATCGCACATAGAAGTCACAGTCTCACTTTCTGCATGCCTGGAGAAGAAAAAACAAATGGCAACTCAGTGACTAAAGTAGGTTGGGCAACTTTTCACAGGAGCTGGTTTGAAAATTCGTAAACAGGTGGACAGGTTCCAAATCAGTAGCTAACATCTGCATGTTTGTGTGTGTGTGTGTGTGTGTGTGTGTGTGTGTGTGTGTGTGTGGCGTGTGTGTGTGTGTGTGTGTGTGTGTGTGTGTGAGTGTGAGTGTGAGTGAGTGTTTTGTAGCTATGCATGCATCAATGACAATGTGTGTCTTGGAGAAGGGTGCAGGCAGCTATTTTCCAAAACAACATGTCTCTTAGTTGTATTAAATTAAAGACAGGAATGACTGATGTTGCTCATACATTTTAGATATACAGATGACAACCTATAATTCTGCAAAATGTCTTCACCATAATTGAAATGACTTTCTACAGACAGGAGAATACTAAGTGTAAAATTTGTATTGAATTTTCTGCTGATGTTTACTGGAAAATTCCGTATTTGCTTTGTTAACTCCACAGGTAGATCAAAGGTCAGTGTCAGAACTGGAAAGCTTTCCCTCCAGATTCTTCAGTGGAAACACAATGGGTAAGTGCTGACAGTGGTCTCCTGATCACTTAAATACATTGCTGTATTTGAATAAACTCTAAACACCAGACGGATTAAAAAAATAATCTGCTATTCTAAGGGTTGCTTTGAATTTTTTCCTTTCAAAAATGGAAAATCACCAAATTTGGAGATGCATGGTTTCCACTGTGTATACTTTATAACAGTATAATAAATATATAATAATGATCTCCTATAGTTTGTGAATAAGATGTGTAATTGCAGCTCTGCAGTGATTTGGATTGAGTGTATTACCACTTTGCTTCATCAGTCCATTACCAATTATCAGTCACAATGTTTTCCTGATGAGTCAGAGGCCTGTCAAAATAATAGCAGTAATACTATTTTACTGAGACCAGTCAAAAAGTGCTTTACAATAACACTGTGTAATGGCTCAGCAGAGAAACAGGCTTGGACCCAGATTCACCACTCAGAGACAGACAGGTACACAGTTCACCTTTAATCATAATCAAAAATCAGGCAAATGCAACCAGGAAAGCAGATAAATCGGGCAAACTTATCCAGAGTGGTAAGACAGAGGGCAAAGGAAGGCAGAACAGAAGGCAGGAAAGCTAATGTGTAATAGACAATCTGGCACAGGCTGGAATTTATACTGAACTGATGGAGAAAGTAGGGACAGGTAAGTAGGTGGGCGGGGGGAGGTCAGGTGATGGGGAATGAAAAGGGGAAAAGGGGTTACTGCAGGGAAGGAGGGGAGTTGCTGGATCTAAAATGACAGGTGAGTAAGACGCAGAGCAGAAAATCAGACATGACAATGTGTAACTAAGAGTTTGGCAGTATTGTATTGCACTGTATAAATTATGTGGACAATAGATTTAGAGGAAAAACAGTAAAATCATGAGAGTTCAGCTTGTAATGACATTTCAGCACCAAGGACAGCTCCTGGAGGCAAACCCCAAATAAACAGTGAATTCTTCCTCTAAATCAAAATACACTTCCTTCCTACACTTCCAATACTCTCCACTCCTTTAACCATTTAAAAAAAATGTTAAAGCAGCAGTGATAAACATATTTTAATCAAGAACAATGCTGTGTTCTGCTTATTGATTTGTCTGTTGTATTTGAAGGAATCAAAGGGTATTTTGAGGCCATTACAGATCTGCTATATTATCTAAAAATCCCTAAAGAACCCAGGATCCCAACAACTTGTAGAACCACAGTTTCTCTCTGCCTCCCGTCTGTCTGCTTCTCTCTCTGCATGGTGTTCTGGCTCCTTGTCTTTAAGAGCCAGGGGTTAAATGGAGAAAAGGTTTTCCAACGTAGTCAGCTAGAGGCTGGAGGATATTTTTAGACTGGAAGAGCCAGAAAGAGACAACCCCATTTTGACCTCTTTTCTTATCATTACATTAATTTTCTTTATTTTCATCATTTGCTTTGGCAACAGTAACTAATATGCATAAGTGAAATTAAATTAGAGTTATTTTTGTATTGTTGCCTCTCCGGTGGGACCTGCTATTGGGACTGGGTCTTTAGGCTTCAGATATCGATGTGTCTGATCTAGCGCTCCACCCCAGTCGGCTTGGAAATGGTGGTGGTGCGGGGAGATTGGGGGGGGGGTAAAATCCCAGAATAAAACCTGCCATCCCCCACTCCTCACCCATACCTACCCACAAACCCCGTTCACCCCAACCCCAAACACTCATAAGCCCCACCCCTCTCTCCTTGCCAGCTGAATTAATTTGATACTATTTTTGAAAGTCAGTGTTTCTAAGGGAAACCTAATGACGCAATGACGTCAATGCAGGTCAATAGCACACTGCTGGAGAAGAGGACCAGGGAGAGGGAGAGACACAGATAGAGAGACAAACACAATAAGAGAGAGAGAGAGAGAGAGAGAGAGAGAGAGAGAGAGAGAGAGAGAGGTGGTTCGTGTGTGTCGTCGAGACACTTTTCCAAAGCCATTCCCTGTGTTGTGTCATGAATGGTTCTCTCCTGCTGTTTTTCATTTTTATTTTTATTTTTAAATGAATTCCCAGTACCTTCCCGCCAGCAGCTTTCGCTTCGCTTGTTCCGCGAGCCTTTTTAATTGTGCCCGATGTAGTCCTTCCCACGCGGGTTTGCGCCGATAATAGCGCGGACTCTTCGGTCGCGCTTCTCCTGCCCCATTCATGCTTTCCGTCTCTGTCTGGAAGTCATTCACACACAAAGACACACATACACACACCGGCGCGCGCAGACAGTGAGAGAGACTCTATGCAGTGAGGTGAATCGTGTGGCGCGCCTCCCCAGTTGCGTAAAGTCCCCCTGATTTGGCGGGCTCTTTCTATCAGCTGGCTCACATTTGTAACTCTGTGTACTCTCCCCCTCCTCTCCAACTGCCACCTTTCCACTCCCAAACCCTTCACCCATCCTAACACTACGACCCAACCAACCCACATCTCTTTTGAGCCGGCTCCCTGAATCCTGAATGGCAACACCAAATATTTTAGTCTCCGACAGAACAGAAAGACAACGCACGTCGAACTGACCTGCTTTCTCCATCCTGACGCACGACCAGAGACTGTAGGGCTGCCCTGCTTTTTTACTCTGTCTCCGCTTTTCTGTATCAGCCTGCTCAAAGCCATTCTTTTAAAAAAAAAAAAAGAGAGTTTAAAAAGAGAAAGAAATCTAAATCAAAAAGGTAAGTGATTTCTCCATGGCGCAAATTCCGACCCATATGATATGCTGTAGGCCTACCGGTCAGGGAAGTTTGCAGTTAGACCATGCGTAGATATTTTGGGACTTCGAGCCTCGGTGATTACCGGTTGATCTGAGGACGAGGGTACTAGCATTCTCACGAGCAGGAATGTAGCGACGGGGAATGACATCCAAAGTCCGGTGATCCGCCTTTTATAGTCTGAATAGATATTTTTAAAACAATGTTCTAAATACGGGTGTCGGTCTTTTAACATTTATGTGTGCTTTGTGAACATGTTGCTTATAATCGTGGGTTCTTGCCTCATAGAGATATCTAACAGAAGCTCATAATTAGCCATCTTTCTTATTTGCTGCACGTGAGACATCCGTGGTGACTTTATTTAGGTTCAGCGCAGGGCATGCCGGTGTTTTCAACCGTAGTTATCTCCGGGCACGACCAGACTCAGGCAAAAACACAGCAATAGGACTGTATTCAGGATGGGTTTTTGGGTTTGTGTGTGTATGCGTATTGACAACTGAGGGGATTTTGCAGACACTCAAAGAGAGCGGGCTGCGGTAATGCGTAGGAGTGTTCACGTGTTGGGGATCCTCTGCTTCAGGCTGCCTGCTCTGCTGAGATGCCTAGTAACAACTAAGAGAGATGCAGAGAGAGGGAAACTTTGGAGAAAAATGTCATCTTCTGATCTGTTTCTTATGTTTCTAACATCTGTGATATATTTTATGGCTTTGGCAACACTGGTTTCTTCCCTCGTGCCAAGTGTGTGTGTGTGTGTGTGTGTGTGTGTGTGTGTGTGTGTGTGTGTGTGTGTGTGTGTGTGTGTGTGTGGAGAGAGCGAGACAGAGAGACTGAGAGAGAGGGAGAGCGTGACAGGTACTCATTCATGTATGTTTCTTAAAAACAAAGCCCAGCTTAGAGGTAAGGAGTCTTTAGTCCTCCACTTGTAAACAACTGTCCGCAGCGGACTTGCGTCAGTCCACACGTGTTGCCAGCCACCTCAGACTTCTTGTCGTGTTCTTGTCGTGTAACTGCATTTGCAAACCTTGCATGCTCTCTAAGTTTGCACTGGCACCGACTGAAGCAATACAGGGTAGCATCAATTTCAATTCACCGTCAAGTGTGCTGTGCAAATTGCAGTGGCCACTTCGTGTAGCAGCAAGGAGGTTGTTAGAAACTACAGACCCGACTGAGCTGTTCAGCACCATGGACAGCGGCTAGCTCCTCTCAGTGGAGTTCAGCACAGATTCAAGCTGCGCCCACATATCGTCAGGTAAAGTAAATGTATGGCTATGGCTAACGGTGCTTTGATGGTGAATAATGTAAAGAATCACCCAAATCAATTGTACTTTTATAAAAGTTGAAAAAATAGGTGTCTTCTTCTAGGGTTTTACACCATCATATATCCTAAAAATGTGTGTCTTGAAGATGTATATCAACCTCAAAAGTTATCTTAAAGTGGGATTAGTTTGAGTGTGGCTGGTTATAGAGAACCGTGTCTGGCTTCAAGCAGTGTGCGCTTGTTCTAAAGTGGGGAAAACACACCTCCTGTTATTAATTCGTCGTGACAGTGAGAGCTGCATCATGTTCCCTTATCTTTGTGAGAGTAAGTCGGACAAAGGCTTCACAAACGGGAAAAAAAGAGAGAAGTCTGCTGCGACTTGCAACTTGCAGGAGTCAGGGGTGCATACTTTTTTAAGGAGGGGGGGAGTTTAGGAGGATCTCTAGCTGAGTTTGTCGACATCATGCGGTGATCTTGGCGCACTGCACTGAGGTACCTCGGCTGCAACTCCCATTGATACTGCTCCCTCTTTGATTGAATGATTGTGGACTACAGGGGACTGTGTGTGTGTACATGTGTGTCTTGGTGTGTGTGGTGGCTTGTGGTGGTGGTTTGCGTGTTAGGTAGATGTTATACTTGATTATTGTCTCATCTTTTCGCACTTTGGCTTGATTTTGTGAATAAAAAGAGAGCCAGATAATAACGGATGCCGAAATATCCAGAGCATAAAAACTGGGGAGACTGATCTCCCTTTTCCCTATCACTCTGTGATTCCTTATTGTGGTTTCCCGGGGGTTGATGACATGCTAAATCTGCTCTGTGTGTCTGTCCCCATACATGCGCTCGCCAGCAGTCACGGACATACAGTTGGCCTACAGGCAGGGATAAAAATAGCACAAACCGATGCGACGGGCGCAGCCCTTTTCCCTTCTCAGAGCCGACTTTTCTAGGTAGCTGCCACTCAGTGGATACTCACCACCAAGTCTAAACCCTCACCACCACCCCCCTTAGCCCATCCCGTAAAGTCTCGTGAATGTCCACGCGGCATGAATGCAGATGGATGGCATGTGGTGTACGGAGAGGGTCTTACAGTATACAGTAAAGGTATTATAGATATTGAAGGGAGGTGGGGTGAGAGACAGAGCATACTGTGGAGGGAGGTTTGTTTGTGCGCCTTTGCACGGACAAGTGTGCACTCCCAGTGGGTCTATTCCGTGGGTGAGCGGGGTCTGGTGCGTGGGCACGGCCAGTGAATGTAGGAGATGGAGGAGGCAGCGGCTCAGCTCGCTGTGTTTTCCTCTCCTTCAGCTTAGAGATACAGTGTTTTGCCCGCCAAATGCACTGGATGCTGGGATAAAAATTCTCCAAGACCAAAACAGCACCAACGCTTGGTGGGGGGATATATAGAGACAAGGGAAGGAGGGAGGGAGGGAGGGAGAGAGGAGGAAGAGGGGGGAGGTTGGATGGAAACCCAGATGCCCCAGCATTAGAGGAGGGTTTTTACCAGGAGATAACCTTCTCGAAAGCTGCAGTTTCCACGAGTCTACACCACATTACCCACCTGTAATATTTTCCTATTTTGTCACTCACTTTTTTCCATGGCACATTTGCTAAGAGCTGATCAGAGAGCGGCAGTGTCTTTAATCAGCTCTACGGGCTGTGAGAGAATCTAAACGTGACGTCAATGCCTAGTAACTGACGCAGCCCTTCAACAAAAAAAAAAAGGCTTTTTATTTATTATTTTTCTTCTTTTCGTCAGCAAAGCTTAATTACAAAATGTTACAGTGCTCCGTCAACTAAAAGAAAAAAGAAAATCCCGCAGGGAGCGTCGGATAATCCGCGTTCATCAGTATTTGGACCTATTTTGCGTTCACGAGTTTCAGCTGCTGAAGTGACACTGAGACGAGAAGCTTCTGAAGAGGGCGACAAGACATCAAATATTGTCGATGCAATTGGCAGCGACGACGAGTTCCAGATTTCAGTTGTTGAGGGTGAAAGTAGTGTGTTTTATGGATGAGAAGGAAGGTGGTGGTGCTGTTGAAGGCACATTGGGTTCCCAAAAAAAAAAAAAAACACTGCAATGATGCAACGGAGGGGAATCGGGGCTCTTGTGCAGAGTTGGAGAGACAAAATTAATTTACATTACATGCACTTCACGTAACGTTCCTAAGCGATGCCTTTTGTGAGTGTTTTTTTTTCTTCTCCTTCCTCCTACTGTGACCTAAAAATAGCATCATAGTTTTGATCGTGCGCCAGAAATAGACAGACGGGTATCACTTGTATAAAAAGGGAGGCGATCCTGAGCAAACTTGGACGTGCCACTGTAAGCCTACATAATAACAAATGGAGGACTTAATCTGTTGCATTTCTTCCAGAGTCTTGTTGCGGCTTTTCACTAAAATCTCAGTCTTTCTCTGTGTTTATCTTCTTCCAGTTTAGAACCAGGACGTGGCTGCACCACGGTGAGTGAGACATTTGCACATGCAATTTTTTAATTCCGTGTACTTTATGTTTTTGGCAGAGCATGCTCCCGAGTGCCTGTACTGTTTCTCTTCTCCCAATTTTGCCCCCTCCTCTGTCTCATGCACGCAAAGACACTTGACTCCCGGACGCAGGCATGGATTTTATTGGCATGCTTTACGAGCCATGTTTGACTGTAGAGCCGAAGCATAGAGCAAACCCTTCCTGCAGAGTAGGAATCACCCCTTTAGGTAAATAAGCAAGTGCAAAAACTCCCTTTGTCTGTTGGCGCTGTTGAGTCCCTATCACATATTTATTTGTTTCCCTCCCATCTCCCTGCTTAACCGCGAAAGCGAGGGGAACCCTTCTCTGATGAGCGCTTAAGGACGCCTTTCCCTCCGCATTCTTGTTTTTAAGAGGAGTCGTACTGACAGAGAAAGCGGCGGTGGAGGAGGAGGAAGAGGAGAGGAGGGAGTGAGGTGAACGAGCTGTTGCTGCAGCAGAGACCAGGCGCACCGCATGGGGAAACCCGGGAGCTGTCCACCAGCAATGGTGCTGAAACCACACCAAGTGGCGGTAGTGGGCTGTTGCTGGTGGTGGTGTGTTTGCCTGTGTGTGTGTTTGTATGCGTGTGTTTGTATGCGTGTATGTGTGTGTGTGTGTGTGTGTGTGTGTGGGGGGGGGCTGGCTGGTGTTGTTCCTGGCAGCCAAATGCTTTATTTACTCCTGCTTGGAAACCAACAGCATCTATTCTGAGTGAATCCTCTTTCCTGAAGCGACGTTGGAGAAATACTGAAGCACCCCCAACTCCTTTAAATTGTCTGCGCTAACTGAGGGGAGACATTTGCTTCGGAAAGATGTTATAACAGAGTTTTTCCCGCCTGTATAGTTTGAACGGCATCATCGGATACCATAGACAGGCAGACAGAGAGAAAGAGGCGGCAGTCGGGCCGACTTGGATCAGCTCAGTCCCGTCATTTCCTCCCGTGCCTGACCAACTCATAAAGGAGTCGGTTTGATTTCTTTACCAATCCAGCCTTTTTTCTTTTTTTTTTTTAAGCGAAGCAACTTTGCCCTCACGTTAAAATGACCAGACGGTGTAGCCAGTGTGAAGTTTTCAGTGCGCTTACGAAATGTTTGAGAAACTAGCAAAGATAGTTGGGATATTCTGTGTTTGAGTTCAGCAGGACGCGCCTAACTTCAGTGCTGTTATGAGCTTTTGGTTTAGGAGCTCTCGTCACAGTAACTTTGCGTCCTAGCGACGACGAGGGCGCGCAAGAGGCGAACGGAGCGTCGCTATCGTCGCCTCTACTCCAGGAAAGAGTTTGAAGGACTCATCTTTTCATTTAGGTATCAGTGTTGAATTAGCGACCCGGACCGGCAAGATGATGAACAGGCTGCAGGCGTCTGCACAGTTCCGCAGGCTGACTGGGTAACAAAAACTGCGCTCACACCGGTCCCAGTCTGTGCACGACTTTGGCCAATTTTCCCAGTATTTTGAATGCAGACTACGAGGCTACCGTGCCACAGATGGAAAAAAAAAACTACCACCAGATCGACCACCTGTCTTTGTCATGTAAAATCCCGATTGCACTTCACCTGCGATACATTCCTCCACCTCCTCAAGCACACAAAAACAACTCTGTCATTCTTCGTCGGTCAAAACGCGCAAATACCGACTCGAGGGGCCAGATCTTGCTCAATAATTCAATACCGAGCATGTAATTTTGGTGGAAACAACACGGATTCCCGAGTCGTGACTGCTAAAGTGAGTAATGTGCGCGTTGGCTGCGTCAGGAGAGGCAGTCACTGTGCAGTGCAGACGGTGGGGGAGAATCGTGACTGACTGGGTTGCAAATGAAAAGACCACCCAATAAAAAAATGGGAAAGGGAAGGGGGGGGTCTATGGTGGGTATTAGACTCTGGGTATGTACTAACCATTTCCCCCCCCCAAACATCTCCTTTCTCCCCAAAGCTTGTTTTAGTGTGAGCCCTGCTGGCAGCCAACTTGAATGCAGACGAGTTTCATCAGTGATAGTGGGGCGGTGTGGATGGAGAGAGAAGAAGAGGAGGAGGAGGAGGAGGAGGAGGAGGGAGGGAGTAAGAGGAGGGGGGGGGGAGGGGGCGGGGGGTATAAACAAGGGGGGAGAAGAGAGAAAGGGGGTCCGGATCCAGATCGTGACCCGGCCTCCACCTCGGTACAGTAACTTACTGCTCCATGGAGGGGAGGTTTAGGAGGGGGGTGTCGGGGTGAGTTATTGAAATGGCTTCTGAAAAACGAATCCAGCTGTTGCATGAAAAAAAAACAAACAGGTAAGTTATTCTATTTGATTATTATTTTTGCCAAATTTGACCAAAAAACCCCCCAAAACATATTAAAGATTGTTTGAACTCAGAGCGTGTGAGAATGAGAGGTTTACGGTCGTGATTAACTCTTGATGTGATGCTCAGCAATGTGTTGTTGTTTTGTTAAGTTGTACATTGTTGCTGTATACGCTGTAAACTGCTGCAGTATATCGTAGTGGTGATATAATTGTAATTCTGTTTGGTTTCAACCTTAAAGCCGCTGTAAATGACGGCTCCCGACTGAATTTGCAGTTCGGAGACCCCCGTGTCCTTTTTGCAGTGGTACCCTCCGGTGAACTCTATAGGTGACCATGAGTCGCCTCAGATGCTTCTTGCTATGTTGTGATGCGATGTGGAGGGCTGTGCGAAGCTTCCCACACTTTGTCGACATGCAACTCTTATTTTTCTGATCCTATTTGTGCTTGGTGTGTTTGCATTTCCCATCATTTGATGTATAGCTCGCAGCTGGCTCGTATAAGTGGAGGAAATGGGGTCGTTTTTTTTGTGATCTGGTGCAAATGGCTCATCCTTGCTGTCACATATCTTGTTTATTATTATCATTCTCATCCTAATGTAGTGTTATTTATCACGATATAACCCATTTAGAGCGGCAGTCAGTCTCGCAGACTCGCTAGACGCCCTGCAAATGCACAAAAAAGAGAGAGAATGCAAATGCATATTAACAAATAGCCGCATCAAATGCTCATATCCCTACATCAATGCATATAAGTATATACACTCTCTGGTATAGATCACAATTTGGTTAGCCCTGTCTATTTTTTTTTTTTTTTTTTTTTTTTTTTTCAAAAAGGGGGGTCCCTATATGAGCGAGACACCGATTGGTTGATGACGAGGTTTGGTTTCTCCAATAAGATCCCTCCCTGCTCTCTATTTATTGCCAGCAGTTTACAGCCTTGCTCTCTCCTCACCCAGAGCTCTGGAGCGGCTGCAGAGAGCCAGCGCTTCACTATACGGAGACACACCACGGACCAGGGAATATAAAACAGAGAGAGAGAGCACACTGACAACACAACGCATCGATGCACTGCTCCCAGTGATCACACGGG
This sequence comes from Dicentrarchus labrax, assembly GCF_905237075.1. Lineage (NCBI taxonomy): Eukaryota > Metazoa > Chordata > Actinopteri > Moronidae > Dicentrarchus > Dicentrarchus labrax. Next base: position 21,301,875 of record NW_026136720.1, on the reverse strand, counting down.
CTCTGCACATCCGAGCGTTTGGATAAAAAAAAAAAAGGAGAGGAAAATATGAGGGAGAGACAGAAAGAGAGAGAGGGAGAGGAAGGGGGAGAAAGCAATGGATGAGGGAGGAGAGACGAGAGGGGAGATAGAGGAGAATTCAAACTGGAGAATGAGTGGGGGAATCAAAGCGAAAGGACCTTGGACAGCTCTCAGTTGCAGCAGCAGCCTTGGCATCCGGAGACTCCCCCTTTTTCTCTCTCTTTCTCTCTCTCTCCATCCATCCTCTCCCCCTCCTAGTGTGTGTGTGTGTGTGTGTGTGTGTGTGTGTGTGTGTGTGTGTGTGTGTGTGTGTGTGTGTGTGTGTGTGTGTGTTGGAGGGACATACTCGGGTTGCCGATGGCTGGAGATACAATCAAGCGAGCCGGGATGGGAGATAAATTCACGGAAGCGAAAAGAGAGCAGACTCCCCGGGTGTCACGGAGTCTTCGTCGGACGGCAGCAGCAGCAGATAATGTCCTTCACGAATCTTTTTGCGGTCTGGGCTTGCTGTTCATAACTATTAATCTGGGAAGCCCTTACCCCAAAAAGCATTTGCGGAGGGCGCAATCGCCTCGCCGAGACTTCGCCATCGGAAGACGGCTCCACTCGTGGAATTTTACAATCTTTAATTTTTTAAGGGCTTGTTTCCTTTTTTTGCTCGAATTTCATTTTTGCTTTATTGTTGTCCTCATTTGCTCTTGTTATTTTCGTCACTGCCATCGCAGTGGCGTTTTTGTCACCGTTGCTTTTCAGCCCTATACGTGTGTCATTTATTTTCTAAATTTTTTGTGAGAAATTGTGGCGAAGCTCTGCAGCCACGTCGCACCCAAGTTTTGCTCGAACTCTTTGGTGCCTCAGTGTCTCAATAATGTCCAAACATTATTTTGGTATTTCTGTCAACAATCATGTCGTTGGACCCAAAACTTTGAGCCATGCAAGATTAAGTCATTGTTTCAGCCAAACACACCCCCAGCCCAGACTGAACAAGTGACAGTGGCCCCCAGCAGAGCAGAGTGTAAACACGGGGAGACCCTTGCAATGAACAAGTTGCACGTGGGCAAAACAGTGGAGGGTAGTGTGTGTGTGTGTGTGTCTGTCTGTCTTTTGGAGGGTGGGGTGCCACTTTGCTTGGACGTCACTGAACACTGAACCCATAATCCCCTTTTTAAAAAATGTGAGAAACATGCACACACACACACACACACACACACACACACACACACACACACACACACACACACACTACTGTAAGCAAAGTGCATATGCAAGGGGTTCCCCAACAAGAATCCCAACATAGGGAGAATGGAGAAGAATAAGGAACGTGTAGTGTGAGTGCGTGTGTGTGTGTGTGTGTGTGTGTGTGTGTGTGTGTGTGTGTGTGTGTGTGTGTGTGTGTGTGTGTGGCCTCCCTGCGAACATCCACGCAGCCTCCCCTTTAACACACACACACACACCGTGGAAAAGCACACGTGTCTCCCTCCCAGTTTTGTGAATAGTAGTTAATCCACCTCAAGCATCGCCCACCACTGTTCCCTGACAACGTTTCCCACAAAGAGCACACAGAGAACCGGAGACGACCACGTCCTTTCAGTCTGACCCAGCAGATTCAAGACAAAAACAACAACAAACTAACAAACAAACAACAACAACAACAACAACAACAATCTGCACGTTGACGACTCGGTTAATATAGCCACAAGCTCTGCAGCGCAGCAAAACTCTGCCTCCCCCAAATACTATATGTGAATTATGAGTGATGTTTGCATGCAAAGTGATCACACCGATGAAAATAAAAGCCAGAGATGAGCATTCCCTTTTTTAACAGACAGAGTAAAAAGAGCTGAAGGAGATGCAGTTCAAGTTACCCTCGAGAAGAAAAAGCACATGCAACTTTATGCTCACTTTGTAATGTCCCATCACAGTTGAAGGGTCAGTGTGAAGAATAATTATTTATACTGAATATATATTTGTAATATAGGGCCACATAGCAGCCAAATGTAGCCTTAAGATGGAGGAAGTGTAGGTCTGCTCATAAATGACGTGCACTACGAGATATTAGGCCCCTTTTTATGACAGAAGACCTGCAAGTTACAGGCCTGAAGCTTGGCAAGAAAATACATTGTCAAGATGGAAAAAGTGTACGTCAGAGAGCGGAAAGTGACGTAATTGAAATCAAAGTCAGAGCGTTTTGATATCCGGTCTCTGTGTCTTTTGGGCCACCAAGTAAAGTTACCAAAAAAGGAAACTTAGAAGTCAAAAAAAGTCCATGACGCACAGAGAGCAAAATGCGCACATCTTCCTAAAAAATCCCAACAGGCGTCTCTGTAAGTTCCAACAGTGTGTGCGACCCAACCCATGAGCAAAGCACTGACATGCTGAGGCCCATGCAGGCTGCGAAATGCTCTGAACGGCCCCGTTCCTCTCCGAACAGCCTAAAAACGCCGTCTTACAGGTTGCCTACAGCCTGAAACGTATGTGAGAGAAGGGCACGTTCTTAATGTAGTTAATAGTTATTAATGAACTTTGACGAGACAAAGCAAAAAGAAAAAGAGGACACACCTAAAAACGACAAATCAAACAGAGATGACGTTATTTTCTTTAAAGGAAACTGCGTGACCTCTGACCTGTGGAGTCGTCCCGCGTTTATCGTTAGTGCGTACGCGACGAAGGCCACCGTGTGCAGGATACCAGACGCTGGTCTTGGAGGGGATGTGACTGAGAGTAAACTTACCCCTGTGCCTCTTAAAGGTGACGTCATTATTGCATTCAGTGCATGGATTTATATGGATCCGGTGCGTAAAAACGACTTTCTGAAGTAATTTATGTTTGTGGCTGTGTGGCGCAGTCTGCTATCCACCGGCTGTAGGTCATAAAGTTCCCACAACTCTCTCCCAACCCCCACTTACATCACACATCTCTCCCGTCCGTGTAGGGGCTGCACGCACGCCCGCAGACTAACTTTAAAGACGTTTAAAATCTCACTTTTCGTGTCTTGTCTTTTTTGTCTGGCAGGAGAGAACAGTGACAACAAAAACAAGAGCAAAGATGGAAATGAGGTGACTGCGTGCTCGGCTGGACTCTGCCGCTGCTGTGGGAGCCTCCAGCTGTGCGCCGGAGGAAAAAAAAAAAAAAAAGGGGGCCCATGTTTTGGATGTTTTCACCGAGGAGCGCTCAGAGAGAGAGAGAGAGAGAGAAAGAGAGAGACACCGACCTTCCTCCTCCTCTTTGTCCTCCCTTCGTCCTCATCCCGAGAAAGGTAATTGCACGGCCTGAGATGTGTTAGAGGATGACGTCAAACCCAAATCACCCTTTAAATTGCATTTTGCGTGAGGCTCGTTATGACTGCTGGGTGCTTGTGAGCAGGAGTTGTGTCTGCGCACGGGCTCGTGCTGCTGCTGGATTTCCTTCTCCTCCTTTTCTTCTTTTATTTCAATTTATAGGCCTTTAAATTAGATGCATGCCAAGAATGGTTGTGTCGCTTGTATGTTGAATTACTGTCCCAAACGTGGAGGTTTTATGAGAGATGGAGCCAAACACGCCTAAAAAATGCTGCGTAAAAGTATCAGCCTGTAAATTGTAATAATAAAATCTTTCTAATATGCTCGTGATATATTTATAGGAGACTGTGTATTAGTGACTTCATAGTTTGACTGGTATTTTGCATATCCTACCATATTAGTATAATAATCCTGATCAGATTTCAGGTTTGTGTGTTTTGTCATCTGGAAATTTGAATCGTGCTTTGCCGTTGTCCTGCGTCTTCGTCCTGTATCTAACTTTTTCACGTATCATATAAATATATATGTTATTTTATGTCCTACAAATGTAGCAGAGACCTTTATACAGGCCTGTCGCTTGCCATTCATTTTGACATTGTAATGTCAGGCCTAAAACCAGCCACCCGGTGCCAGTTTAACTTACTTTTGTGGTTGGATCATTTGTGTGGTGTCCAAAGTTATCCAGTGATCACAGATGTTTATTGATGATATTGGAGCAGGTGTGAGTAGGCTACTGACTCACTAAACTCCACTGTGTCTGCTTTCTTTGTTTTTGCCACCAGGAGCTGTAATGTCCCCTCCCAAATACCTGCTATGTCACCTCTCAGTGTGAGTCATCATATCATAGACAGTTCAGGCAACACCTCGACGTCACGTTAGATGTACTTGCCCTTGTAATAACGCTTTAGTTACCAGTACAGAGGACGCCTTGACCTGGTGCAGCAATTCAAGCCAAATGCTCTGTATTATACAAAAACTCTCTCCCTGTTCTAATACATCTAATAGTTTTTATTGTTGCAGTAATTATCCATTTCCGCTGCAAATCAAAGAGTGAGATAAACCTGCTATCTTTGGAGACTGTTGGAGACATTTCATAGCAGCTATTTTGCATCCCTGTTGCAAAGCGTTTGATGGTGCATTCGGGTGCGCCTCGTAAGCCCCTGATTCTAATACAGGAAGTGGTAATCACAGTGGGTTTGACAATCATATGCTCTTAGCCAGGAACAGCAACAAAATGGATGCTCTTGAGGTTTTAGCAAGTGTGTATGTGTGAATGAAAACACTAGTTAATATCCTACAAAACCCCTGATTTCTTTTCAAATGTCGTGTGACTAGGCTATTGCATTGCCAGAGTTAGGGTACATTATTCTGGGTTAGGTTAGGTAGTCCTAGATTGATTTAAAGGGTTAGTTCACTCAAATTACCAAAAACATATTTTTCGGAAGGGCCTTTAGTAGTATGTACTGTAGCCATGCAGATATTTTTGAGGTATCTCTCTCTGATATTTTTGTCTTTGACCCAAAACAACAAAGGTGAATGGAATTCTGTTTTTGGTGCTCACAGCACTGAAAAATTATATATATATATACACTGTCCTTATTTATCAGGATAATCCACAAAACACACTATCAACAGCTGTGTCTGGGACTACTTTGTCAGTAGAAAGGACTTCAAGATGCAAACTGTTGACAGTGAGATCTGTTTATTATCCAGAGTGACACAGAGTCTAGAAAGATATGTTGCTGTTAAATTTCTAAATGTAATTTTCCAGAGCTGTGAGCAGGGGTGGGCTGATGGCAGGAATCTCAGAGACAAATCTCAAAATGTGGAGAACAAATAAAATCTGCATGGCAAGTACATGAAAAAGTCTGTTTCTTGGGAATTTGGGTGAACTTTAACTTTATAAACTTTTTGTTTTTGTAAAAATGTTTGAAATTTGTTATTGTAAAAAAAATGTGTGATTTTCTCATGAAAAACGAGCTTGTTTTGTATTTATTTTTTAAAATCAAGCTCAAAGACATTTTGTCTATTACCGGTAGCTATTTGTTGTTTAATTGAAATTATTCTCCACTACTTTGGTGCTGTATACTGCTATGGTGATTGTTTCCTCCTTCTGACTTGTATCACTTCATTGCACATCGTTGCCACATTGTTGTTTCCTTCTTGTGTACTCAGAATTATATTTCTAATCCCAGTAATTCAAGTGGGGATGCAAAATGGTCAACCACCAAATAGTCAGAATTGTCAGGTGTGTATATTGTATCCTACTGTTTAAGCTATTGTAGTTATCGAACCACTGTGGCATAATTTAACATCAAATCATCACACAGTGTCTCCTGTAAAAAAAATATACCTAGATTGGCTGTTTTAACCAATTTTAAACACTGCTAATAGACTGATTCCAAAATACAGTAACACTGTGCTAAGAGGATATACCCATAATCAAATTCTAAGTATGACTTATGACTCATGACGTCTGATTATTTATGTGCTCTCCAGCTCTACATATACTATATTAATAATTACTATAATTACATGGGACTTTTTAATCGCCTACATTTCATTATAAGTATCATGCAGTATACCTGAGACTGTGAAGAAAGCCTTTCTGTCCTGACGTCACCCTACATGTGCATTATAAATCATGGCATGTTACTAAACGTCCACTGACAATCTTTTTGTCATGTTTAATACAAGCTACCAGTGCAAAGCCATATTTGGGGAGATAAAACTGAGCCCAAACGGCTTTGAGGATGTAGGCTACAAAATGGCGAGGGTTACAATCACATCTGGTTGCTGACAACACGACACAAAGTATGTGCTGCATTATAACTTGTTATCAAAGGAATAAGACTAAGAATTGTCAATATTTATTTATACATTTACAGTGATGTTTACATCTGCTGTCTCTTAAAGATCACATGTTGATGTAGCCACAATTCATCTGGTTGATGTATTCCTTAAATTTATCTTTTGGGGACTGATCAGAGATTAAATTTTTTTCAAGTAATCTGACCAATGTCATAGACAATTTAAAGTATTAACACTAATGATAATCATGGAACATTTTACCTTATTTATTTGCTATCAGTGAAATCGTTGGTGTGTGTAGGTGGGCCATAACGATGATCTCCATAAAATTCCACCTTCCATTTGGTTTTCACTATGTAAGATACAAGTGGGCTGCTACACCAAGAAAGCTAAATGTGTATTTTTTCAGTTGCTTAATAATGTGATTTTAAAGGATAATGCAGGTGAAATTCTACATTTCTCTTACTGTTAACATAAATAGTGAAAAGACCAAAACCAACAATGACTTCCTGCTAACAAGTGTCCCCTGTGTTCCCAAACGTCTGATATATTTCATTCCTCTCAAACATGGTTAGTGTAGTTTATTTTGAGTCAATCCCATATTCACTGCTGGAAATACTCAATCAATCCGTGTCCTCAACAAATACATTATTTAACCCTGTTTGAGTAATAATAGACAAACACAACAATGCCCAGCTGTTTTAGGAAATTACTGAGCCTTTAATAAAAAACAAAACTACATATATCTGGGTTTTTTGGATATATATGATTATAGATTATATTGAAGATTTACTTCAGTTGGAGCCAATGGGCTTGATGCTGAATGTCACAAACAGGGCAGGGAAGTCAGAATGAGTTGAGTCTTTGGTCTTTTCATGGGATTTGTTGGCAATAAGAAAAGAAAACTTTTGAAAACTCTGTTTTGTTAAAATAGCCATGAATTGATTGAACCATTTATCATAATATAAATAATATGTTACTTTTCAAGGTGCATTCATATTTCTTACAGTAAAAACTTCCAGTACAATATCAATAATTTTTCCCGATGCTCATGCTTTTGATTCCAATTAATTTTTACTGACATTAACTCAGTTTTGTACAAAAGTCCCAAATCTTTGTATCACATCCCACAAAAAGTGACCACCGTGTTTTTTTGTATTAACCTTATGGATCTTACTAATCACAGCCAAATTCCTGCTGTGATTGTTTACATCATTTTCTCCTCGATAAGTGATTTGTGCAAATGTTCAGTTAAATCATTTTGGTCAGTAAAGATGTGGTTGTTGTTTTACTTATTTTTCTGAGGAAACGTTTTGTGCAAATAAGTATGAATTTCCAGTGTGATCAGGCTGTGTATTCTTACAGATATAGCCCCTGTAAAGTTTGACATTTTCATAAATATAAACCAAACTGCTTTACTTGACTCTAGCCTTATGAAGCTACAGTACGACATCTTGCAAGCACTACATTGTTTTAGTGTGGAAAACACTAAGAATTGATTGAGGCTGACCCCATATGGTGAGTGTTTAGATGATAATATGACTTATTGTTTCCCTTTCAAAACTTGACTTTTTAGAACAATTCCAACTAGGTTTGAATGAATCAGTTAAAAAGACCAATGAGATCCAAGAAAATGGTGTTCATCCATTCAGTTGTGAAATGATTTTGATGAAACTCTACTTTACCATTTTTCAGCCAACTGAAATGGCCAGTTCTCCTTACCCTGCAGTTCTTGCTGCTGCTAACTCCCAGTGTTGGTCTGAGGTGGTATAGACTTCAGTGTTGCTGCTCTGAAACAAATCGAGTTGCCAGCTGCTTCTTCTCAAAAATCAAAGGCTTACCAGCAGGGTGTAACTTATGATGAGGTTCTATCAAGACTGTCCTTAGAAGAACGATGGCATCGGTTGTTTCATCAAGTGTCCCTAAACGACATATGTTTACGTTGTGTAAACATATGTCAACAAGTGATAAAGCCCTCCATCCGCCCTAGTAGTTATGATGGGAGCAAAAGATAAAGTAAGGTGATACTGTTATGCAGCAATTAAGTCCACATAGGTAGGATGTCGAGGTGGATCTATCTGTCATTACATGACTATACTGTGATGAAACACATTAATGCAGGTATTAAAATTGACATTATTAGCAAATTTACCCTGTACATTTTAAGACAAATGCATATACAGAGTCGACCATTTGATTTTATTTACATAAAATGTTGTGTTAACGCCCTTTAATCAGAGGAGGGGGCCCACCTCCCCCAGCGTCTGCTTTTTGTGGGAATCTGTGAAACCACTGCACTCATTTTCAAATGTTTACTGATCAAGATACATCTTTCACAGGAGTTTATGCTAGTGTTTGCTTACCCTCGACTTGGTATTTTCTATTCTGGTGCAGTTGTTTTGACTTGTACATTAGACGGCTGTAGAAACACCACTGAACTGCAGTCTTTACACCTTGATCCCACACTGACAGCCCCCCCACAGACACACACACACACACACCAGAGAGTTAGCCTCTCTGAGCCATTAGCTCAACTACAACATATGTACCACACAGAAACTTTTACAAACGACCGTCAAAGTGCTTTGAGTGACTGTAATCTCTCCAGCGGACTCTCTGTGTTTCAGCACAGGTACGGAGAGTCTGACAGCAGCTGCTCATTAGCTCTGTCTACCAGCCTGCTGTTCCTGCTCCGCTGCTGTGGTCAGTCTGTCAGTCACTATGTGTCGAGGCCACGCCCCCTACAGTCACTGTCCATTGCTGGTCTCTAAAGCATTTTTAACATTTGCTGAGAGGGAGGGAGCTAAAAGTAACACTTTGCACACTCTTTATTAGATAGGACAGCTGAAGATAGACAGGAAGGGGGATAGAGAAAGTGAGAGGAGATGACACGCAGCAAAGGGCCAAAGGACCAGCTCTACCAGGTGAGCTATCCAGGTGCCCCAAGGTGTAGCAATTTAACCATGTTTTCCTTCCTGTAACCATGTTGATGAAGTTTTCCTAACCTTAACAAAGTACTTATTTTAACCCAAACCACAGTTTTTTGGTGCCTAACCTAACCTTAAAATACATTTACTTTTCAGCAGTGATTTGTAATGGTTATAGATAACTTATGATGATACTGATAGGGGTGTCAGATCAGAAAACACTTCTGTGTGTCATTCTAGAAAGCACGTACCTCTAAAGACTTGCTGTGACCAACCAGCAGGAATCGCTACTTCTACAGCGGCAGGGTCAGGATCCCTCACTGGTTTCCCACTTGTGAGCTGTGTTTGACGGGGCTCCAGAAGAAGAAGCCAGAAGGACTGCTGCTGCTGGTGAGTCAGGGTTTTTTCCTCCACGTCAGCCATGTGCTCAAAATGTATAACCCAATTGAAATGACATCTATCCATCTGAGTGATAACCTGTTGAGTTTTGCAAGTCCATAAAGACTTATATAGTATTAATATATGACAAATGTTGTTAAAATTGCCTTTCATCATAAGCACCAGCATCTCAGATAAAAACAATGGGTGCTAAAGCAGACCAGACTCCATTGAAAAATTTTTTTTTTAAAAAGAACTCACACAATCACACGTCAAGCTGGACAGAAACAAAAGAAAACCCACCAAAATCATCTAAAAACAGCCTTAATTAACAAAATGTAATCATTATATTTTCATGAAACGGGTTGTTATGACTGCCATGTAATGTTAGCTAATCCTTGGGGACAAATGCGCCTGTTAAAGTATGTCCACTAAAAGTGCTTGTTTTTGACTCTGACAGGCTCAAATAATTATTATTATATTATGGAAAGGATGCCTACAGAGATAGACCTTTTTACAACCGTAATATTGCCATCGCTCACCGCCAGACTCCATGGACAAAAATTATAAATTTATTTGGCATATCATCGTAACTTCATTCAAAGTTGACAGAAACAAAATAAAACTCACCAAAACCATCTTTGTTAGTATTTCCACTGTTTGAACAATAACAAACTTTGGTTTGGTCGAAATAAATTCGTAATTCATTGACATAGATGAGAAAAGCAGCAGTTTCAGGTGCTCCTATCAGTTTTACACTGGAGGGACTCACACGCAACATGCACTAACGTATGCTCACACAGGCAGACCGGATTTTTAAACAAAGCAGAGAGAGGCTGCGAGAGCAACACGAGCAAAGGGAGTTTGACGTCATTCTCTCCTCAGGATACCCTGAGTCAACTGTAGCTTTACATAGCAAACAATTGTTTACTGCTTGTTTTATGTTTGAGATCTCATGTATATATATATATAACCTTTAAACTGAGTTTTACACTCCTTTCAAAACTTGACCATTGAGATGTACGAGCATATATCTTCTCTATACCAAACACCTCTTTATTGCTATCCAAATATCCAAGTATAGAGGAGCCTCTGTCACTAGAAACTCTGTATGTAACATAGAGATAAAAACCTAAACCAACCATCACTGCTACAGTATTGATGGGAAATACTGACTTCTCCCTAACAAAATGATCCATATCCATATCATGTTATCTGATCACAGTGATGTATAGAATAATGATTATAATCAAAGCTTCTTGCTGTTGTCTCTTGCTTCAAAATCAGTTTAAACTTAATTAATGCTTATCTAAATCAGGATTTACACAGAAATACCACATAGAGCATGCAATAGAAATATACATATATTATTGTGTAGTGTGGGACATGTCATTTGTTATTATGGCTGTGTAATCTTTAAATGTATGCAGCATGTACAGAACAATTATGTTTTCTATTATCAGAATAAGGAAATGTTGTTAATTTACATATTGGGCAAGTCTCTAAAATGTTGATACTGAACTTATCAGTAAAAAGAATTTACTTACAACATATTTCATTTGTTTTCCACCAATATGTCAGATCTCGCAATATAACATCTGTTCCTAACAATTACAGCATTATTACATTTTTTCCAAGCACTCACAGCACTTAGATAAAGTTAGGGAAAGATCGCGGTCTTTGTTTAATACAGAAAATAATTACGTCAGCCATGACGTTTCTCTAATATTTAATCAAAACCAAAAATGTTGCCTTTGAACATAATCCAGGCAGCAATAACATTTACTATGACAACACAATTGAAAAACAATTTAGTTATATAAAAAATAAGATATAATTTATATGAGATGGGGTTGGATATTTTATATGTAATGTAATATCTGTACCAGATTCATACTTTATTAATATTCTTGCTATATGGTATTACAATGTATTTTCTAATGTGATTACAATGTGCAGGGATTGGAAACACAGACAGGAACAGCTGTGCCATATGATGAATTATAATACCGTCAGAACAAATGTTACCTTTGTAAACCTTAGAGCATTTAATTTTGTTGACACTGTGTCACAGAGGTGTTAAACTCTCTGGGCATTTTCAGGGGTGGTGTGAAACACAAAACAAAACTTTAAAGTTGTAGCTTTTTGTCAAACATATTATCAATACAGATTTCAAGAATACGAAGCAGCTGGTTTTGCTTTAAGAACAGAGAATGCTGACTACATTTGGTTTCATAGGTGCACAACATAGGTGCGTGCTAATGATCAGTTGGTTGAAGATTGAGTTGAAGATCAGATTTTAACAAAAAACATAAGGTGTTAGATTGGGACTCTGAGGTTGGCTCTGTGTGTTGGGGCTGTAACCGTTGTGAACACATCACATCTGTACTTACTCCTGATTGGCTCCCTCACTAAGCTGTTGGACTGAAAATCCACCACTCAGCAGGTTTAAGTCCTCTGAATTAGATGAGGTGCTGATGTTGGCCAGTCAGCACTTAGTCTTGAAATTTACTCAGTTTAACTGATTAAATTAAGTTTGTAACGAAACAGTATTTATTTGCAATAAGAAGAAGGGCATTATTCTTTATTCTTAATATATGTGTGATCACAATCAAGTAAAACCTGAATAAAATGGCAAATTTGAGATGATATTTACTCTCATTTTATTAGCTATGCAGCCGATTATGTTGAATTTGACAGACCCTGATTTTTACAAATTTATAGGTGAAATTTGAGTTGGACTGAAATTTGAACTTGTGATTGTGTAAAGCATTTAACTCTATTTAATTTTTCAGACTCGAGCTGTTTCAGGCTTTTTTTTTAAGTTGGAGGTTGTTATTTTGGAGAGAAAAACACAGATATTGTAGAAGATGGAGAATTGTCTCAACTGGTTTTGCAAAACCAAGATATGTCTACATGTTTACTCGTGTAGAAAATGGCATTACTGACAAATGTTGTTTGTTTTTTTAAAAGAGGATGTACAAAAACCCAGATCACACTGGTATTTTCATTCTAGTTTCTGGTTTGAGATGTGCAGGCTGACAAATATAGATTGATCTGTCCAAGAGAACAGGAATAACTGAGTAATAAATGAGTTCTTCAGGCAAGTGGTATTTCCCTATTAAATCAGAAAATAAGTACTTTTGGACATGAGTCAGGTCTGTGTCCGTAAACAGGATGTACACGGTGATGGTGTGGAGATAAAACCCACCAAAATTCTGATAGCCCGTTATTTTTCTTAGTTGAATACAGTTTTTTGGGCTAATATAATGATGTAAATATTACGTTAAGTAGCATAAACAGGGTCTAAGTTTTACTTGAATGGGAAAACACAGGAAGAAAAGCTTTTCTGTATATTCAGATTCTGAAAATTAAAGGCCTTTTTTGGCATATATTTTGGTCATGTGCTGAACATTGACTGGATATTATAATCTGCCTGTTTCTTGGCTTTAGGTTGTCAGTGTTTTTATGTGTGTCTGCGTGTGTGTGTTGCGGAAAGTCTTTTGGAGTTTCTGGAGGTCTTGATCTCTTGGTGTTGAGAACCGGTACTCTCCCTGTCAGCATTTGAATGGGGAGGAGAAGGTGTGATTGTGTGTGTGTGTGTGTGTGTGTGTGTGTGTGTGTGTGTGTGTGTGTGGGGGGGGGGGGGGTATCGTCACCACCACTCCTGGTCGTGACTCACAGCGCACAATGCTTTTCGCTCCTCTCCCGAGCCCTTTATTTATTTTTAGCTGAGCAATTTTTTATACGCCTGAACTGTAGGCCTGCACACAAGATGACACACACTCACACACACGATGCATGAACATACTTCAGTTTATCCACACACTCTTATTTCTGTGATGCTGTTTTTGTCCGTCATAAAGGGTCAATCAGACCTTTTCTGGCATACACACCAAAGTTCACATTTCTAAGATGTCACTGTGTGTGTGTGTGTGTGTGTGTGTGTCTTCAGTTTGTCCCTACATTGTCTTTGTCTTGTCTGCAGATAACTGAGCCTGATGATGTCAAAACAGATACAGTAGATATTTCTGTTTGATCAAATGACTCTTATTTCAACTATTTCAGCATGTGTTTGGTTACATTGCATAATATTTGCTGATGAATACATTATATTTTTACAGTATTCCCGAAATGGCCATAGTCGAATCTTAAGACACAAAGTTCTTCGCTCAGTTTAAAAAAGACATGAAAATCATCATAAACTAGCTCAAACTTAAAGGTGCAGTGGGTAAATTTTATCATTTAAAAAAAAAAAAAAAACTTTTTCTATATCCTGACAGTATAATTCGTGAGACAGATAATCTCTGAAAAAATCAGGCTCCTCTGACTTCTCCTACTGCTCCTAAAGGCATGTGCAGGTATCCACCGGGCCCGAATGAAAACAACCAATCAGACCCGAGAAAGACATAAAGACGTTTTGGGTTGGAAGCTTGAAGACAGTTGATTGTTGAGATTCATTCCCGGGGTCCCAAAGTATCTGTATTTGACGTCCTGGGAATGAGACTAAGCATTAAACAATCTTTCTTGGCTCTGATGTGCTATTAGATGTGCCAGAAATGCCATTAAGGGCACTACAACGAACCTGATTTTTTGTCTCATGTACTACTGTCAGAACACAGTGAAAGTTTCAGCAATAATAATTTTTTTCCAGCGTTTATTCTAGTGTATGTCACTTTAGGCCGATGCCCAGGATGATGATGCTGACTGCAGTTCACTTAACAGCCACTGGGGTCACTATTAAAAACGTTTACATACATATAAAATCGTGAAGGGTTATATTCAGACTTGCACCTGTTTTCAGTTTGAGCCTTAATATAATCAGAAGGCAGGGAGTATGAACCCTAAACCTCTACAAAATACAAGATAGCATGTGTTGCACAGACCGGTTCAGACACTCCACATTTTGAAAATCTTTAAATTAGTCGTCACAGTCAACTTTTTGTTGTAATCAGACTGTTACTAGGGCTGCCCCCGACCTAGTAGGTCTTAGAGACCTTCCTAGTGGATCTTCCTAGTTGACTAGTAGTCATTAAATAAAACCAATAGTCGACTAGTCGTAGCACATTTATGATATTAATTTAACCATTTAAATATATAGATTTTAACAGACGCCTGTTAAATGATAACAGAAAAAACTGTAATAAACCTGAATGTGTCACAACAACCAGCAAGGAGACTGAATATTGTTTTTAATTTAGTTCATTTATTTCATTATAACATCACAGAAGTCTCACTGTTCAAAACACGAATAAATAATTTCTGTCTTCACAAAAGCAAATACTGGTGGACTTTGATATGATGGATAATGTATACCATTAACATTTACTTACTAATTAACTCACTACAAACTCACTCTTCTTCCTCTGATGTCCCTCCTGTCGGTGCCTGAACCCGGCATGTTTTTCCCTCCAGAGTCATAATAGTCCTGGTCCGAGCCGCTGTAAATCAGCTGGCTGGGTACATTCATTCCCCGCTCCTACACTAGTAACTCCCCCCTCCTTTGAGCTCCCAGTCCGGGTACAGACAACTAATAGGACCACTAACTAGCTAGGGGCAGCAGCTAGTACAGTTAGCATATCAATCTTCTGATACTTTCGTCTCTGTGACAAGGCGCAGTTCCCAAATGGAGTTTGACGTTGTTTTTGTTTTTCTGCGACTATTCGACTTATGAAAAGTGCGTCGACTAAGACTCTTCTCAGCGACTAACAGTTAAGTCGACTATTAGTGGGCAGCCCTACACGCAGCTTTGCTTCAGCATCAAGACTGATAGAGGAACAGCAGGACTGCTTTCAGCAACAGTATTTTGGTTACTGTTAGTTAAAATATGGGCTTCTGTAAACTAGAGCGCATGTTACAGAGTTTCAGTTCAGCAAACTTTTGCAACACAAGCAGTTTGCAGCGGTTGAATTTTTAGGAGAATTATTTTTAGTTTTTTCAGTTTTCTCACTTCTGGGTTTAGTTTCAGTAGCAACTCTCCTAAATCGCCCTTTGTCCCTTTCTTTCTCTTTATTTTAAAGGCTATACAGTTTAAAGGGTCAGTTCACCAAAATTTAAAAAAAGCCTTTTTTCTCACTTACACCTACTGGTATCTAGTCATGCTGAGAGGTTTACTTTTATTTGTTCAGATTTTTTGATATTTGTCTCTAATATTTGCTTCCACCCCAATACAATGGAGGTAAACAGTAAACAGAACGGTGTATGTGTTACTTGCAGCGTTAAAATTACATGAAAAAAGAGAAATTGGCAGCACTGATATCTCAAATATCTGAACGAATAAAATAAAACATATCTGCATTTCTAGAGAAAATTTGAAACAACTAGTTAATAAATTTAGGTGAAGTGGCAATTTGAAGTATTATATAACTTACGCTGCATAATTAAAGAAATCAAAGTTATTAAGCCTTGGCTGGTCTCTGCTTAAACTCATGTATGAATCCATGCCTACAGTATATGCTCTTGTCACAATGTCTGACAGTCCAATAGCCGATGGGTTCTGGGATTGCGTCCAATGCTTTCCGCCTTTTTTGCTCTCCCGACATGGACTGTTTACCTGCATGCAACCAAAGCCCGTTCAAACGTGATTGGTCAATACTACTCTGACTACTTGCCCACACATTCTACATTCACATACAAATATCTATTTATAGAGATTAGAAATCTAAAGATTTAGAAACTCACTGATAATTGGGAAACTGGTTATGGTTGGAATCTGTAATATTTATATCCTGGTTGATTTGGTAACACCTGTCGTTACCGTGGTGAGAGCAAGTCTGGTTTAACACTACAGCACTCTTGAAGCAGCTGTTTTGTCAGAAATAAGAGCACCTGGTGCATCAGTTTACCACGCAACCAAAACAATTAATGTTGAATTAATAAAGAAGTCAGTCAAAAATAAATCCAACGACGGTTCAGTAATAGTTTTCCTGTGGCTGCTCCCTCTTGTTGTATTACTCTCTTGCAAAGATTGTAATTATCCTCGGAAAAAAAAAACATGTCGCAAAACTTTTGGCTTTTTATTTTGCCACCCTTGTTCACAGGTTAGCCCAGCAATGCTTCACTAGAGAATAGAGATGATCTGTTCATAGTCATATTGACATCATACCAGCCAACACCATTCACTGCCTGATGGACCTCATACACTCGTATGTGCATAGAAATGTTCTTACTTTGCACACAAAATAAGTGCACAGGCAAAATCACAGACAGATTCATGAATGTGTTTATGTTAGTGAATCATAATCGTTCTAAATTGACAGGTACATGCCAACTTGTAGCTGCCATCAGAGTCAGACTTTTTTTGTACTGTATTTATCAAAGGCAAACTGTAGAAAGATAGGGCTGGCAGCAGAAACACTGTGTGGACACCACAGGCGTACGAGCAGCAGCAGTTGAGCGTGGCCCGGTCGTAATACTAACTGCAACTCTTACCTGATCTGTTTGTCCTCATCAAAGTCTTCTCTGATTTTTTATCATTTCTTGCTGTTTTTTTTTCTTTCCTTTTGCTTTTCCCTTTTTGGCTTCTGTCTCTGTTTCTTGTGATTTCCCTCTCTGTTTCTCTCCCATCCTCTCTCATCTGTCTCTCCCCCTCACTCCGTCTTTTCTCATTCACTCCATCTCTCTCAGGGCCCCGAGGTGAGGATTGACAGAGGGGAAATCCTGACTGACTGACTGAAACCCAGCTGATGAGTTCTCCTCTTTCCCCTCCTAGCTAAAATTTCAGTGTTACCAAATGTAGTAAGTGTCAAATACAGAGTTTTCTGCTCACTCACAGGGTTTATGTGGCAGGCATCTAAACTATCTTAAGTGTTGAATTAAGATAGTGTGTAAATTTCAAAAATGCTGTATCTGAGTCCAGCAGCCCTAGTTCGGAAAACACAAATTTTATTTGTCTATTGTGGTGTTTTCTGTCCAGTCCCTTCTTGGTTTGTTTTTCGGGCAACAAGAAGCAGCATTCAAATGTTTTTAATCTCACAAATAAAAAGACCTTCCACAGATTAAGACAGAAAAACATATTTGAAAAAAGTCCTAATATTTGTATTACATGATACAGATTTCCAGTACAACTGAAAAATATGGATGTATTATTTCCCATTTGGGAAAGTCCTCACTGTCTTGACAGCATTTTTCAGCAGATTGATATTAACAATATATTTTACTGGTAGAACTAACTGATGCTAACTGATAGAAAAAGTTGCATTTTAAAATTTTATCTTATAAAAATTCATATCAGAGAAATCAGTGTTTTCTTGCTGATTGGATATTACCACATATATTTATAAAGTAGCAAAGTGTGTGAAGACGCTTGTTGTTCCCACTGTAAATTTTCTTTTAAAAGTTTAATTTTAGTAGTAACCACATTGTTAATGATCACTGAATCATAGGAGACTCCGTAGATAATTTAAATGAAAGTAGGTTATGTCTGGTTAGATGATCAGTTAGAACTGTTTTATTTAGATTTATTGAAAAACACATTGTTTTCTGTCACTTTTGCTGACTAGCATCACATTACCCAAAAGTAACACTACGGTAGTTTAGTTGCCATGGAGATGATGCCAGAAAAAGGCTTGACTGAGAGTTGTAACATATTCAAAATGCTTCTCAAAGGATTGATCCAAAATTGGATTCAAACCTCTGAATGTACAGTATTTGATAATTTCTACAATGTTCATCCGCTTAATTTACCAGCCATTAGAAGACAAAATAATTGTTAACGTAGTGATTTGTTTTTTACTGCAGTACATAGTAGATCTCATCCAATGTTTCTTGTCTTGTACTTCTGGCTTCTTGTCAGTTAATCAGTTATTTTCAATGGAGTTGAATTGTTTACTATTCAGCCAGGAGAGTTTCATGTCTAACCATGAGTTGCCGATTAATAAATAATTAATAAAGGAACTAGGTTTCACTTCTGGGACCCTGGACACTTGATGTAAAACATGAGGAAAAAGTATGATGAAAGAGGACCAACTTAGTTAACAGAGAGAGAAAGAGTGGTTGCCTTTTACCGTTACTGTGAACAAGTTGGTTTTTCATACCTTAAAGGCAGAATGAGTGAGATTTGTCCATTGCAGTTTGTAAACACAACACTCAAATCTGGCCTCTCCTCCCCGGCTCCCGACACCAGAAGTTACTCTTGGATTTGTGCTTACGATCTGGCACCTTGTCGCTACGTTAGCCCTCACACCTTGCGTGCTGTTATTGGCTGGGCCACCCACTGCATACACATTGATGCCCAGAAATGTCCCAAGCACAGCAAAATTGAAAAAAAAAATAATACAGGCAGAGGGCAGGGTCTCTGCAGATACAGGCACAACCACACCCTTCTTTTGGGTCAAGTGGTGACTGAGAGGAATTGTTTTTAGGAAAATCCTGCTTACTGTGCTTTTAATAAGACACCATTAGTCATTTGTCTAAAATAATAAATATGTTCATGTTTACATGAGGAGTACCTCTAGTTTCTTTTTGAGTTATTACTCAAATCAAAAGAGAAAGTAATGCTTCATTCTTCTATTACTGAAAAATCTCTTAGAGAGGTGGTGCAAATGTACCACAGGAGACCGCTATTAGTTTCCCATTTCCTACCCACAGTCGGTGTAGTTCTTTTAACCACGACTACAATCTTCTAATAAAGTAGTGTTTGTACCCAAACCTAACCAAAACCCCAAAAGCAAAACCTCTCTCATATAAATCTGTTAAATATAAGCCAACAACCAGCAGCCAGTTTCTTTAGTTTAGACTAGCTTAGTTTAGGATAAAGACTGGGACCAGAAGGAAACAGCAAGCCTGGATCAGTCTGAATTCATCAAAATCTTTCTACTAGCATCTCTAAAGCTCACAAAATAACTTGCTACGTATATCTCATTCCTTTATGTACAAAAACCTAAGTTTAAAAATGACAATTTTTATTATGGGGGTTATGTGCTAGATTATTCCGCTGACTGCCCGGAAACTGGCCCCAGCCAAGAAATAGTCCAGCACATAACCCAATCGAACTTCAGTTTTTGTATTAATTAAACAAATGAGATATAACAAGTTTCCCCCTGTTTACAGTCTTGTCTCCCGTAGCTTCATATTTAATGGACAGTTAAGATAACAAACTGGGAGGTTTAGAAATCGAGCAGATGTCCTCAGCCTTTGTTTAAATAGCACTGCATTGTTAGATATTTCAGTATATATCCAACTATTGGAGGCTGTTCAGTATAGTTTAGTTGTATAATTTAAGATGACCTGATATTCTGATTGCAGGAGTCAATTAAAGCCGAGTCTTCCATGTCCCAAAAAATCTCTAAAACACATAAATATGTTCTTGCTTCCACTGGCTTGTCCCCTAGTCATAGATTTCAAAACCATCTCTTTTAAACTTTGTCAGTCTTGTTTTGGGTTTCCATAAGTTAACTTTTTACATTTCACTTTAGGTAAGTTTACATTTTAAGTCATCAAATCTACATCTACTTTTATTTTGCACATCTTCTGTGTCTCCTGAGATATAAAGTTATGTATGTTGCAACATCTTTCAATACTGACTCAGACACACAAGGTTATTATTATTTTTCATGTTATTTTTTCAGACCAAAGTCGATATTTCACTAAGCATGAAAACAGATTTACCCGTTTTTTGGCTGAGCTGTGCACCAAAATATGAAGCAGTGTGTTGTGGTGGGGGCAGATTTTCCGGACGGAAGTGTGGTGGAATGGATGTGTGTGTGTGTGTGTGTGTGTGTGTGTGTGTGTGTGTGTGTGTGTGTGTGTGTGTGTGTGTGTGTGTGTGTGTGTGTGTGTGTGTGTGCGCACTTGCGTGCGTGCGTGCGTGTGTGCGTGCCTTACCAGAGGGCAAAATGCCATGTCAGTTTGGATCGGAGGTTCTGTTCTCTGTCAGGATATCCTGTAGCATAGCACCCTCCTGGTTATGGCAGCATCTCTCCATACTTTTACCCCAGATTTACAGTACACATGGCTTTGAATCTGTCATTTAACCTTCCCTAACGCGCACACACACACACACACACACACACACACACACACACACACACACACACACATGTTTTGGTGTATGAGTCAAAAGAAAGCAGCCGGGTCCTTCAATATGTGGAGGTGGAAAATGATTCAGGAAAGTGGTTTGGTAAGGGGTAACTCTGTGCCCTCCGATGTTGGAAACCAACACACACACACAAGTGCAGATGAATACACACAGACTTACACCAACAAAAACACACAGCTCTGCATGTCTGGACGTCATCACTGTGCTGTGAGAGGAGAGCTGCCTATGTGGTTCTACGTAAGCGAATGAAACACACACACAAATATAAATAGGCAATATTTCACATCCTTTCCTTTCTGTCTGTAACTGCGCGCACACGTCAGATGGTTAAATGTATTTTCTTGGATATTTGTCTGACGCTGTTGGTCGAAACACACGCAAGCTTACATTTACAGTTTAGTCAATTTAATCTATGAAGTAAAACTAAAGCAATTTATATGTTACACCTTAAATTATTTAAATAAGATGAAATTTCTCTTTTTATTTTATTTATTCATTGTCAACAACAAAGAGCCTTTCATGAACAAGTTGAAAGTAATTGCAAACTATATTTCTCACACACACACACACACACACACACACACACACACACACACATAAAACATAAAATCTCACAAACACCACTTGCATATGTCAGGAATACACAATTTCACAAGTCAATTCTCACTCGTATGCTGATGCACTCATGTTAACACTTACTGACTCACTCTCACACTTTCTCTTCTTGATCTCTCTTTACTGTCTGACACACACACACACACACACACACACACACACACTGTACAATTGCTAATAACCTTCTCATCACAAGTTTGAGTTTTTTTATTCTCCACTTAGATTTTCAAATAAATAAAGTTTATCTACATGAAGGCAGAGACACACAAAACATCTTGAATATCAAAATTTTCGACAAAATTTGTAAACAACACAAAATAATTCATTATTTATCATAAGTCAAAATAACAAACAGAAGTCACCATGTTTTGTAAATCATTAACTCCAAAAAACATAATGTTAAGCTATTTTCTTTTCAAATTTGTAAAAATACACTTTTGTATCTGAATAAACATTACTTTTTGCTGAGATGTGAATTTTCCTCAGAGCACTTTGATTGTCCTCTTTGTTCGCATTTTTATAAAATCAGATGAAGCTCATTTAAAGTTTCTGCTTTCTGTACAAAATAACATTATTTCCATGATTCACAGGAGGAAATCATTTTGATTTGAGCCACATTTCAGAAGCAGCATTACATGTGATTTAAGTGCAAAGGAGTTAGAACATAAAGCTGATGTGTAACCACATGGTAAGACCAGTGAATGTGTGTGTTTGGTATTTGACAAAGAAACTGAAAACCATAATGTATGTTTCCCTCCATAACAGTTTTTTTAAATAATACTTTTGAAGCAAATGTAAATTCATGGGCTATTGTATTTATAATTAAGGTTTTTATTAACTTTAAATTGAAAGAGAATCAAAAACCCCAAAATATAAAAGCACAAAAATAAACTCAAAGAAACAAAAACGGTACAGACCAACCAAAATGAAGGCCCACCATTTCTTGAAAAGTGTACTGACTATTGTTTAATTATTTAATCCTCATATTTGCTCTCCATAAAATGTATCCTAACATAATTACATTCATCCTGCTTTACATTGGCACATGTAATTTGAGTTTTGTCTGATGCAACATTTAATTTCTGGAGCACTTGTAGAGTAAGTATGGTATGGTATAACAGTATGGTGTATGCTGATCAGAGTCTTATCTTGATTACAATTGTAGCTTATGTAATGAAGCTTCCTTGTTTTCATTTCTGTATGAAGCTGTGATGCATAACAAACATCAGAGTTGTGTTTCCTTGTAGTTATGATTTTGAAGAATGCCTAAACTGTGCTGGTGTCTAACTTCTACCTTTTTCACTTTAAAGAGCTTAGCAGTTTAGAAAAACAACCAAGAGAGAGGGAGAGATATTTTCATAAAGTTTAAACTTTCAAGTCCCCTAATGTAATTTAAAGTGTGTTCATGTGCAGCACATATCAAAATGTTTCATCCTTGCAATCATCTGATAATAATGTCAGAAAATAAAACCTAGAAATATCTAACATGAAGCTTATTGAGTCAATTTAAATGTCCAGTGTGTGACATTTAGGTGCATCTATTGGCAGAAATGGAATATAATATTCATAGGTATGTTTTAACTAGTGTTTCACCTTAAAATAAGAACTGTTGTGTTTTTGTTACCTTAGAAAGAGCTGTTTACATCTGCAGAGTGAGTGGGTCTTCTTCTCCCTGGAGTCTGTCCTGTTGAACCACCATGTTTCTAGCCCAAAACAGACAAACCAAACACTGTTCAACTGGCCGGTTATCTTAGCTTTGTTATATCTGCAACCTCACTGCAATAGGTGCCACTGAATCCTACACATTGGTCCTTTAAGAAAATGTATTTAACTATATCTAATCTATCTAATATCTAATGGTTTCTTACACTTGCCAAACCATCTCCATTATTTCTATACTATGCAATGTTGACAATGGACTGTCACGGTATTTAGTCAAGAAAATCATGAAAGCAAATTAAAGGTTTTGTACTTCCAGAAAATTATACAGAGATGACGTCAAACTTTGCAGCTTTAAAACATTACAGGTAACATTCTGAAATTTAAATTGTGTTTATGGCCAGAGTTATCACATCAGTAGTACGATAGTAGCTCCTTAATTACTGTTCTTGCTAGATGATGCATTGAGGGACTTAATGTTTTTAGGAAGTGCAGACAACAGAGGGTCAGATCATATGTTTAAGATTAAATGGTTACTCATTTATCCCCGGTAGGATCCAGGTACAGGATTGGTTTTATGTTTTGAGGTTTAAGGTTGCTAAAAACAATGAAAAATACAAAGATAAACACAAAGATTATTAGTATAAACAGTAATGTGTAACTGTAACACAGCTATGGATTTTCTGCTATTTAGTTTAAATAGTTTAAAAGTCACTACTGCTACACTATTCTGCATTCTACTTTTAGAGAACACAATTATTTTAAAGGCCAATTATCCAAATTTAGAAGGAATTTATGTAAATGATGTTTTTTTGTATCTGACACCATCTGAAAACATTATAGGCCTACAAGGCCCACAATAATCCACATTCTGATTTTAAGTCAGACCACAGTTGATGCCCACAGATTAGAAGCAAAATGTCAAATTTGATCTGAAAAAATAAGACAATAAGATACTGCACTGCTTGCTGGTCACTCAATTTTATTAATATACATATGTTTCAAATTTCTCACACAGTCTTCTAAAAGAATGAATCACCCAAAAACACATATGAGAAGTGTAGACAGCAAAGTAAATGTAGACGGTAACATGTTAAAATGTTTCAGTTAAAATGCATTTATCTTGTGGCAGCTGTAGTGAATCACAGAGTAAATCTGACTCCAATCTGGTGCCAGATGTTGAACTTTCAGACAACTAAGCATGAATGCACAGGTGAGTAATATCTCCTGCTGTATATACTACACTGTTGTACTGAACTGATCAGAAAACTAAAAGTCCGTCATTAGAACGTCTCTCCTCCCTCTTTGACGTCGTCTCTGCTAACAACTTTTTCCAAACCAGTGGGTGCTTCTTTTTATTTCACTCTCACTTGTAGTTCATGATCTTTTCCATTGGGGATGAGGGGTTATTTCAGATTTCCTTCTTAGTTTTCCTGAATGAACAGTGTGCTGACTGTCCAGTCACAAACGGCCAGATGAGAGAAGATGTGAGTTGATAAAAATGTTGATTCATTCATCTGAGTGGCCTTAGTTATTCCCTGTGCTCAGAAGACTGAGAAGACAGTGAGTTTTCTGCAGCCAATATTCTCCTGAAAAATCACTAGAATTAAACATTATTCAAAGATAAGACAGTAAACCACAGTGCCCTTTGTAGCGAAGATGTAAATACAACAATGATATATTATTATTATATATATATAAGTATCAGGTATCTAAAGGAAACTAAAGTAGAGCACACACACCTCTGAAGCCAAACCTCTAAACCCCTTTCAACCACTGTTCTATCACTTATTTTAGAGAGAAAGGTGGTGTTAAATTCCCAGTAATCTACTTTAGTTACCTCACACCTTTCTGTACCCCTGAAACTTGTTATACTGCCTTTAGCCTTAGTTTGTTATTGTAATTACTGAAATACAGTTCTGTGTGTGTGTGTGTGTGTGTGTGTGTGTGTGTGTGTGTGTAAAAAGCTAATTCTAGGCAGTATAATTCACAATGTTTCATCAAATTTAAAGTCTTCATTTTATTTTGATGTATTAATTGAGGTGAGTGTTAAAATAAACTCATGTCAACTCTACTTTGTTTTCACAGCACGTTGGCTCTTTTCTAATCTTTCTCCATCGGGGTGGTGCAGCTTTAACTTTTACTGTCCAAATGTGTAATATTTATGATGTACAGTAGAAATTTAAGTTCGGCTTCAATTTGCAATTTGGATATCAGTCAGATGCATCCTGCCAGGTACACACACACAAAGAAAAAAGAAATGTAACCACTCCACACATTTTCTGAGCTGTAAACTAAATTATATGACTATACTGTGTTGAAACAGTCAGTGCTGGTGTTAATATTGACAATCTTACCGAATTTTTTTTTTAAATGGCTGAACACGTCATCCTCTGTTTCAAATCACCCTGAACTTTGCAAGGCCAGTGCTGACAAAGAGTTGACCGTTTGGGACTACTTTACGTCATTTATATAACAACAGTTATATAAAAACTGAGTTAACGCCCTCTGATCAAAAGAGGGCGGTCCAACTCCCCCAGCCTTCACTTTGAGTGTGAGTCTGTAAAACCGCTGTGCTCATTTTGAAAGGTATACTGATCGGGACACATCTTTCACAGGAGTTTATGCCAGTTTTTGCTAACCCTCTACTTACTATTTTTCTATTTTGGCGCAGTGGTTTAGACTTGTGCTTTAGACACTGTAGAAGCACCAACGGACTGCATTCTTAACTTTGATCCCATGCACTGACAGTCCCCCCCCACAGACACACACACACACACACACACACACACACACACACACACAAACACACACACACACACACACACACACACACACACACACACACACACACACAACTGAGTCTTTAGTTCAGTTACAACAAAGGTACCACACAGAAACTTACAAACAGCCATGAATGTGCTTCTAGTGACTGTAAAAGCTCCAGTGGACTCTCTGTGTTTCCAGCGTGGACACAGAGAGTCCACTGGAGCTTTTACAGTGAGGGAGCTAATAGAATTGAGGGTGTAGTTATACTTAAACAGGTCTAGTGTGTAGGATTTAGGAGCATCTGGTAGTTTAGTTTCAGATTGCAACTCCCTTGCTTCACCCTGCCCTTGCAAGCGTGGAGAAGAAAGTACAGTTAATGTGAAACCTCGAAATGCCCCTAGAGCCTGTGTTTGTCCCTTCTGGGATACTTTAGAAACATGGCAGATCCCAATGGAAGGCAACCCGCAGCAGTAGATGAAAGCGGCTCATTCTAAGGTGATAAAAACACAAACAAAATTATTCCTATATTCAGGTGATTATACACTACTGAAAACATACTTATGGATATCATATTCCATGTCTCCCAATAGATCCTCCTAAATGTTACACACTGGACCTTGTGACTTCAAATGACTTCCTGAGCTCTCTTCCTCCCCCTTTTCTTTTTTCTTTTAGTGCCAACAGTGAAAATTGGTAGAGTATAGGAAGAATTTTAATAGACTATATAATGGACTCTGTGTGTGTGTGTGTGTGTGTGTGTGTGTGTGTGTGTGTGTGTGTGTGTGTGTGTGTGTGTGTGTGAGAAAGAGAGAGAGAGAATAAGAGTGAGAGAACCTGGATACTGGTGTGTTTCTGGGTTCATGAACGCATGCACAGATGTGACCAGATGTTTTTCTTGTTGTTATTGAGGGGATTGTAACAATTTTAACTCACATAAGAGTGTAAGAATTAATGGATTTTCTAAAATGTTGCAACTTTAAATTTCAGAATGTCAAGTCTTTTTTTAAGGAAACATGAAAAGAACGAAAGGAAAAGTTAAACTCCTCTAATAATACATTCTGAAAATCCGATTTCACAACTGTTATGACCAGTGACCTGTTTGACTCGCATGCTTCACTGCACCAAAAACAATGCCGTGATAAATAATCTTCCCAAAGAAAACCCTTTATTAAAACTGCAGGTCAGGTCTGCACTCAGTTCTGCCATCTCAAACATGATAAAAGCTATAAATCCAGGTGACATTATATTCTCTGCATTTCAATGTTACCTCCCATTTGTGTGTTTATTTAAACTTACATGTCTAATTATTCTTGAAGATGCAGGTCTGCCATTTTGTTTTGACCACTCATTGGGTTGAAGAAATAACTGAATGATAAAACCGTCCTTTGGTGTCATTAGTGCTGTTGTTTACTCCACCTACATGTGTTTTTCTCTATGTCTGGTGTCTGGGCAAAAAGCATGTTACAAAAGCCTTATTTTCATAAGCAGTGCAGCCTCAGTGAAGCCTCCTCATGTCTGACAGAAAATGGCTGACTGTACAGCTGAAGGCACAGAGCTCCAGAGAGGTAGAGCAGCACTCCTGCATCTCATAAGCTGTTTGTAAAAAGACTGTGCTCAATAGGTTGATGGTTCAAACTCTCAGAAATTACAATTGATGGTATTTTAGATAATTCATGCCGTAAAAGAGGGGATGAGACTGACACTCATCTTAACACATATTATCCAACTCTGTTTTCATAAAATTGAATCTGTGTAGTAATTTATTGTCAAGGCAATGCAATTATATTATCTAACACATTTCATTAATTAAACTCAATGAGAATTATTTTAAAATAGAGCAAGAAGTAACATATGAGAAAGTGAGAGAAAGAGAATAATAAAGGAAATCCAAGAAAATGTTACAAGAAATTAAATGGATTAAAAGGAAAAAACAGACCAACCCATCCAAAAACATCTACCCTGACAGACACAAACCACAAACACACACACACACACACACACACACACACACACACAGTAACTTTTTTTGAGGCAGATATGAATATCTATGATCAAAATTCATGGTTTACATTAAAGAGAAAAAAAATTGGAGTAATAAAATAAAAGTTTTTAGATGCCAAAAAAGCATAATAATACAATTGCAAATACTTACAAACATTATATGATACTATAAAAATATATGATTACACAAGGGTAATACATACAACTACGTTCACAGGGAAAGTGAAGTTCTGTGTACAAAGATAGCCATTAAAATCCTGATAAATACAGTAGTGTGCTGCATATCAGCTATCAGACTATCTTTTGTAAATTACCATTTAATTTACCTGCTTCATTGTTGTGTGTGAGCCTTATTTTATCTTGATGTGTTTAACAGAAAAACATTTATACAGTTGTATGTCTGTAGCTGTGTGTACATGTTTATACTGTATAGTCTCCTTATGATATATTCTCATTAGTGTGTGTGTGTGTGTATCGCTCCATAACATCAGAATTAGTTTTGCCAAACAGGGGAACTGTGAGCAGTCTTTCCTGTGGGCTAGAGGGGTTAAAAAAGGAGTCGTAGCACTGTTACCTACACTCACAGAGATTTCTATTAATTACAGTCCCAACTCCATGCATATATATTTGCATATTAGTGTTGAGCAGATCATATGTTGCACCCAGTTGTGTGTTATGCCATTAAAAAGTGTGTGAACTCCTCTTTTTTTTCCTTTCTTAGGACTGAAATGATGATTGTGAGAAGAGAGATATGGAAACTAACACCGCTGATGAAGCAGAAAAAAACAATAAAAGCTGTTGGCACTGACGGGGAGGGAGGAGGCAGCTGGACCAGCTGCGACACCTTTTTTCCGGTAGCAACACCCAAAACTCTGGGAGTCAAGCTGCTTTGAGTGGGACACGCCCGCCCCCTGTCTTCAGATCCAGTGAGAGTCGTCTAATCCCAGTATGGGAAGGTAAATGGGTGTGACTGCTTAAGTATGAATAACTTGTTTTCCAGGTGAAAAGAAAATGTGTAATTTGAGATGACAACACTTAGATATACATACTGAAAAAAGTCTTACTAAATCTAAACAAAAGTCTTACTTCAATATATGATTGTATTCCATTTCTGATAATGTATGTGAGAACTAAAATTGACTTGAACAATCCCCAAAACTAGTCTTTACGTTACTTAATCTGTCCAAAACTGTTAAATAAGGGCTGATACACTGTACTGCATTGATCTTTAGTTTGTCTACATAAAATCTATGTATCTGCAGATGAAGAAAAAAAGAAAAAAGATGGGTGGGACAAGCACAAAGGTGGAGCAAGGAAAAGGGAGTCAGTCAACCAATCAGCTTCTTGAATGCCGAAACTAACTCAAAACACACAAGCTTGTACCAGGATATTTGACATTTTGACCAGAATAAGTGAGTTTTCATGAATCATCTCAATCACAACTAGTGCTGGAATTAGACAGTGCAAGTTGATTAATTCCTGTTTCACTTGTAGAGTGTTTTGAAAGAGGAGTATGAGGTGCAAACAGCACAGCTGATGTGACACCACCACACTTTTGGCAGATTCTGGATCAGTGTTTCATTTTGCTTTCACTAAAACTTTGCTTGATCCAGAGATTTTGTCAGATCTTAATATAATTGTTATGTTCTGTAGCATTGGCTTAATCTTAAA
The DNA here is from genome assembly GCF_905237075.1 of Dicentrarchus labrax. Lineage (NCBI taxonomy): Eukaryota > Metazoa > Chordata > Actinopteri > Moronidae > Dicentrarchus > Dicentrarchus labrax. The sequence goes on along the minus strand of NW_026136720.1, from coordinate 21,272,707 downwards.
CTAGCTCAGTAGTTCTCACTAGTACAGGGTGCAGGAAGTCTTCAGAGTTAGCTTAAAGGACCAGTGTGTGGGATTTAAACGACCTAGGAATGAGAACATGCTGTGAAGTGTGTAGTAGAGGTGACCGCATAACTCACAAAAACATGACTCTCCCTATCTACAGCCAATGTTTGGTATGTCCCCTCTGGGCTACTGTAGAAACATGGCGGTTTGACATGATGGCCTCCGTAGAAGAGGACCCGCTCCCTGTGTAGATATAAACGTCTCATTTTAAGGCCACAAAAACACAATGATTCTTATTTTCAGGTGATTATATACTAATGAAAACATATGTATGAATATTATATTCCATTTCTGCCAATAGATCCTATTGAATGTTGCACACTGGACCTTTAAGGCAGTTAAGATTCCTAAATATTGAGATCTGTTTTCCTCAACAGTAACCAGTAACATAAAAACCAACAGGAGAACTCTGTTCCAAAAGATGAGTGAGCCTAAACCTTCCCAGAAAAAGAGCACTACAACCCTTCTTAACAATGTAAACATACCTTACCCTAGAGTATCAATTATTTTCTTCCCAAACTGTATAAATGTCTTGACAAGAGTTTATCTGATAAGGGTTTTTGACACCCAACCCCAGTGCTAGTATTAAATCTGCTGATTGCTTACACTCAGTTACCAGTTTGTTAGGTACACCTAGCTAAAACTAATACAGTCTAATACAACAGTCCTGCAATAAATCCTACCTTCATATGAAGGTTATAATGTTCAGTTTTTGTTTAAATAGTTTTAGAGACGTGTTAATTCAACTTCACAATCAATTTGGAAGATGCAGTTTGTGATGCTATCGAACTGTATTGAGTTATACAAAGAGGTGTTACGGATACTGTATTTAGCCTATCCTCATTGATATAAATGGGGTGGATAAAATAATAGAAAAACGTCTCAGTTCACAACAGCAACACAAAATACATCCTTCAAAATTATTGTAAAGCTGAATCAAGAATCAGAATGAGAATCAGGTTTATTGCCAAGTAGGTATTTACAGATAATTTGCCTCAGCATTCAATAAACAGAGTAAGAGAAAATAAAAAGGGAAAAACAAGTACGGCACTAAGGCCAAGAATCATAAATAAAATTTAATTTAAGAATAAAAAATATTCAGAATATATTTTTAAAATATGTAAAATATACCTGTTTTTAAAGAAAAGAGCTGTACAGTGTTTGAAAGGAAGGAAAAAGTTTACAGTGTAAATAACGTGTGTATTTTGCAGAGATAATAATTAAAATATGTGCGTTATGTTACACAATGGGGGAGATAAGAGTCAGTGTCAGTGGGGGTCCCGGACCGGAAGACACGTCTCTAAAACAAAAACTGATCATTATAACCTTCATGGAGGTAGAATTTATTGCAGGTCTGTTGTATTACAATAAACACGCCACTGAGTGGATACTGAACACCTTTAAATGGGATTATTTTGATGATATTATTTTATTCTGATTGTGTTTCTGAGCACCTTTGTACATATATGAAACATTGGGCACAGTGTGTGTGTACGGCTGACTTTTTGTGTGTGTGTGTTGGGGGGTCTTCTCAATTTGATTAGGTCTAGAACATGAATATACGGAAACTGGAATTATAAAATTGTGGCTACAGTAGGTTCAGTTAAAGACATACAGGGTGAATGCTGAGAGGGACACACACACACACACACACACACACACACACACACACACACACACACACACACACACACACACACACACACACACACACACACACACCTGTCAGTTAAATTGGTATCAAATGTTTTGTAAAAGTACAGAAAATTGTACACACATATTCACACTAAGACATGCAAGTCTGCCACGAGTCACACACACTCCAAACGGCTGGAAGTGTGTATGTGTGTGTGTGTGTGTGTGTGTGTGTGTGCGTGTGTGTGTGTCCGTGTGTGTGTGTCCATATATCATCCTCAAGAGATGAGACAGAGAGACAATTATTTAAACATATACAACAATTATATATCAAGACATCCATAAAGGGACATTTATATTTATATTTATATTTAATAACTGAATCCAGCTTGTGTATGCACCAGTAGCTTTAGCTCTGTGTTATATTATGTTGTGTTAATTCTAACATACAAAACTGAGACAAAGTGACGCTCAGATGTAACTTATTTTCCTCTTTTCTTGCCTTATTTTATATTTGCCTGAAAACTCATTTATGATGAAAAATTTTCCCTGCATGCTTATTAATCCCAGATTTAGGTAGTGCATTCTTTTTCAAGTAGTTTATTAAATTAATTTGAGTGTGGATTTAACAAAGAAGATGTTGAATGAATTTCTACTTGAGAGGATTTTTGATGAATTTACACTTGTATGTTCAGGCTTGCTTTAGCTGTAATTCAAGCTGTTTATATTAAAGCTGCGCTGCAGAAGGAGGAGATGGAAGCTCGAGCGTTACATGTGGCGCAGTGTGTGTGAGAGTGTTTGAATGGGTTTACATGTACATATGTGTCTCCACCTTTTATTGTTTTTTTACAAGAGTTAGTTTATAGTTTATGAGTCTCATACATGTTCAAGGGAGAGGCGTGCGTGCGCGCGTGCGCGTGTGCATGTGTGTTGGACTTGTATACATGATATCTTGTAATGTTTTTAACATTTGCGAGAGTTTGATCAGAGTGTACAGACAGGAATAAATGTTAAATGTGAAAGTGTCTGGGGTTGTTTTGTTTATTTTTTATTTTTTTTTGGCATGCGTGTGCGTGTGTGTGTGCGTGTGTGTGTGCGCGTGTGTTTGTGTGTGACACTTCTGTTTCCAAATCAACATGAGGCGGAGTGTGTTTTCTCTTGTTTCGTGTTTTCACTTGGTCAGTGTGTGTGTGTGTGTGTGTGTGAAGTAAAAAAGTCTGCTATGTTGACACAAGTGGGTTTAAAGGGTTTGTAATTTGATATCTTTATCTTATTGTTCTCGCAGGATAAACAGGATGATGGGGCAGCAGCCGGACATAACAGACGCTTATACACACGGGTATATGTTTCATCTTATATGTTATGAAAAACAACACAAATTTGACGTATAGTCCTATTTTCTAACACTTAATTATTGACTGTTCAGAAAAACGGTAAAATATTATTTGATAAGAAACCACAGCTGATGTGAAAATATTGTTTTTGTAAGTTAGAAACCCACTGAAAGATTGATCTTTTAAATTCCATCACCTTACAAAAAACCCCGATTTCTTTAGCTCCCAGTTTATTAACATATATTTACCCAAATTTTCTAGGGCTAAAATGTTTCACTTAGTCATATATTTAGCTGAAACTGCAGCTGTCAAACCCGACTTAGACCACTGATATTTGCTGGAATGTCTCAGTCACCTTTGTCGGTCATTTTTTCTAAACGTGACAGACATGAAAATATAAGACGTGTTTAAAAAGAGCACTGTTGTGTTTTTGCCTGGAATCAAATACTGAAAGATTAAGCTCATGTCGGCTCTCTGTGTCCTCAGATGCAGCTGCTGTAATGTTGCTGTCAGTCATGAAACAGGACTGTAGGTATGTAAAAATTAAACCACAATTGTAAACGTGGATAGGAATATCGTTGAGAGGATGCACTGAACCTGTGTCCCTTGTCAGATACTTTTAAATGACTTTTCCCCCTGGGTAGATATTTGTGAAAGGAACTGTTTGGACGGAAAGTTAGACCGGAGCTCTCCTGTAACTTCCAGCAGTGAATGTTGCGCTTTTCTGGTGCGTAAAAGAGGAATTTCGCTGTGTGTTGATGTCGCTCGGGTACTTCCTTTAAAAAGTTATTCTTTAGGCTGATACAAGCATGTGGTGCCACCGACGTTATTACCAGCTAAAAGGGCATAAACGGGAGCAGGGGTAGTCGGTGTAGGGTATGTGTAAAGGACAGGGCAGGTGTGGTCTGCTCGCTGGTCTCTGTCAGGTGTGTGTCTGATGCTAGGACAGATGTGGAAACCCCTGTGCAGAGCTGGGGTCGATCATTCACATTTGGTGAGGTTTTTTTTCAACTGTTAATGTTAAAGGAGGGTTTGTGTGTGTGTGTGTGTGTGTGTGTGTGTGTGTGTGTGTGTGTGTGTGTGTGTGTGTGTGTGTGTGTCACTGTCCACTTCTGTGGTGCTGAAATGCGTGTTTCAGCACCACAGAGATGGACAGCGACACACAAAAAGAAAAGAAAACACGTTAATTGACTGTCTTCTAAACTCTGGCAAAGTCTATTTACTGCAATAAACTCCGGTCTATTTTTTCAACATGGTTGAAATCAGTGATGGCAGGATTTATTTTTGTATTATTATTTTATCAGTTTGAGGAATTATCAGCACAGAGGAAACATTAGTCCTAAACGCTGCCCTGGTGTGACTCTTTTTATGTCTTTAAATTATAGATATTTTTGCTCAGATTAAAAACTTGTGTTTCTTGATGAGTAAAATTTAGGAAATACAAGATAAAATTTGGACTCACTGGGTTAAGAAGACACGGTCGGATTAGGGTGTGTGTAGGGAAAATAGGGTCAGTGTTGGGTCTGATAAAGTGAGAGAAAGGGTGTGTGTGTGTGTGTGTGTTGAGAGGAGGATGCAGAAACTCAAATGTGAGGGAGGCTTTGTGTTGCAGGATTTAGGGGAGGTGGTGTGTGTGTGTGCGTGTGTGTGTGTGTGTGTGTGTGTGTGTGTGTGTGTGTGTGTGTGTGTGTGTGTGTGTGTGTGTGTGTATGTGTGAGTGATAATGTGTGTTCAGGGCTATCGATACTGGGAGGAGTAAATACACTTTTCGTGTGTAAGCTACCAAACAAAAACTTGAAATTAGAAAACAGTAGAGGCTGTGGTTTGTAGTATCGTAGTGGCACAAGCTGGGAAAAATATACAAAATACTTTTTTTTTGTAGCCTGTGTGTATTTAAAATTTAAAATCACCCAAAAATAAACGTGTTAAGAGGCGGGGGACACGCTGATATTCTTATATGTTTGTGCACTTTTTCTGTGTGTTTGAAATCTTGCAGATTATACAGATACATGTAGAGACTTTCACAGTGATTTGTGCACGACTAAATCCTTATTTTCTCTCTTGTTTTCAGCTTTTGGGCTGCTGAGGACTCTACCGAGACGTGAAGGTGGACTTTCCAAACGTCCGATAGGAGTGTGTGTGTGTGTGTGTGTGTGTGTGTGTGTGTGTGTGTGTCTCATGTATGATATTTGATCATATTTAATGTTATCAGTTGAAGCACACTTTGAGGCTGATCTCTTACAAACGTAATGTCATTTTAATGCCTGTGTTACACTCCACTTAAAACTTGTGTGTACTGTTTTTAATGTTGGCAAATATGCAGATGATATTAGAGACTGTACGTTGATAAATGAAATATCTGAATATCTGATATGAAATTATTGGCTGTGCAATGATGCCGGAATATAACATTGGTGCTGTAAAATTAATTGTTGTGAGGATTTTTTTGAGAAAGACTTTGAAAATATATTTTACCCTACACATTGTAACTATGACTTGCTCAGAAATACATTTAATTCCACCCTGTTTAAAATTGTTACACAACTTGCTGCTCCTTCCACTCGCAGTCACGTTGACTTCGGTCCCCCCACTTGTGTCAAAGAATACGAGCAGCTGCATGATGACTGTCAGCATGTAGTCACATTTTCATACTCTTGTTCCTCTGCTGAGTACATGACAGTGTTTGCTTTGTTCCACGGAGCCTCAGTTTGTCAGAATTTCATGTTTAGTTTGGGTGTGTGTGTGAGAGAGAGAGAGACAGGGAGCATGGCGGCGGGAGGGCTTGGGGGGGGGGTGTTGGAGACTAAAAAATACAAATAGCCTTCCTGGGTCGGAGTGGGAAGCAGAGAGCACATACATTCTGCTGAGGAGAGAACCATAAAAGCCGCTTGTGCTGAAACATCAGCGTATGCTTGCACTGGTTTATTCGTGTGCATGGGCATGTTGGAAAAAAAACAGTTAAATGAGGCGATGTAAATTCACATGCCACTGTTTATGTAACGCACACATCACATCCCCTCAATGTTTGGGAAGGGGAACTTTACGATGGGGATAATCTCGCGAGAGTCTGAACAGCGAAAATTGGGCTGGGGATTGTAGTTTTTAGTTTTGGGGAGCTTCTATGCGCGCCTGTTGCGGCAGATGCAGAGTGTGGAACAGTTGTTTGGCGCAATATTTATGAATCTGTGCGCTAAGATTCCTCGCTGCACCTGTCTCCACATTTTTTTGTGGTTATCAGCAGTATGATGCAGACAGAATACCTAAAATAGACGAGTGACTCATGTCTAAGTGGGAGCAGGCTGACCTCACAGACTGGCATCCCTTTAGCCAATAAACTGTCTCCAAGAGGCGGGAAGACGCGCACATTTCTCACCAATGAGAGCATCCTTTCATTCATAAAGTGGTGTGGGCAGTTTTTTTCCGAAAGCGTGGGTTTGGAGGGTTTCATAATCCTGACTGAAACCGTCAAACCTGCTCTGGCGAGAGCCAATGACGGGCTCCGGATGGAAGCTGCCGTAATGTTTGCCCAATCGCTCCTCATCCCGGTCTCTCTTTGACCCACCCTGCTTCATACAGAAAATCGAATGAATGGGAGAAGCTCTGCAGCCGATTGACACGCAAATGCACCAACCGGCGGGGTGTATCAGGCGAGAGGCAGCGACCGCATCCAGTGAGTGGCAGAGAAGGGCGGGACAGAGTAGGAGGTGGGCGGTGCACTTTAAATCAGGCTAGACAAGTGTTGGGGGAGTTGTGGGAGTGTGTGATGCTACAACCTCCTTATAAAGGGACTCTCTCTCACGTTGTGGCTTGGAAATTAGAGCACATTGCCTAAAATTGAGGTCTCCACACACACTCTCTCACACACGCCGAGCCACCGAGAGCCGCTGCCATGAACTGGATGAACGCTGAGGAGACTCTGCGCAGGGCCGAGACGCCTCTCTTCTGGGTCGGTGCATTAACTGTGGCCTCCCTGGCGCTGTGGCTGCTCTACAGGCTGCTCTCAGGCTTTAGGATCTGGGTCTTGGGAAACGGACAGCTGCTCTCTCCGAAGCTGGGCAAATGGGCAGGTGAGTTGGGTCACATCAATTTTCACGCCACCTTACATCACGGTCACGAAGAGGGCAGCTCAGAAGTAGGCAGGTGGACTCGACGTGCAAACACCAGAATGAGGTTATTGAGCTCAAACTTCACTTTGGCACAAAGAAGAGCTGCATTCTGGTGCGTTTTTGTGGCTTAGTTCAAGGGGAGGTTGGTGTTGCGTAACAAGCGCAGGTAAGCAACTGATTGACTGACAAGGTAATGGTCCTTATTAGCTCAATTGGCTTTTTGTTTGTTGTTTTTTCTCTCTCTCGCGTCAAACACAAGCTCGGGGTGCTGCTGCCAAGGGCTCCATTCAGCGTTTTCACCCACATTTGGAGGGGTAGGGGGATGCCCCACATTGGTGAGCCAGGAGCCAAATTGCGCAGGCTATGCGCACTTTTCAGAGATCTGTTTTATGTGGGTGAGCTCTCACCCAGCGCACTACTGAACCACATTAGCCCATCCGCGTGATGTAGGACAAACCCATATGCCCAATTAAAACGTGACCTACATCTATATCATTTTCATAGCTTTTGACTTCTCGAAATATATCACATTGTGGTAGGTTGTCCAACATTTTGACTCTTGTGTTGATGATCTTTGAGCCCACTTTGTATATTAATACATTCAGGCGGGGTTTTTGTTAAGCTTTTGCTTGTGTCGTCGGTTTCTTTATCATCATTTCTTGTCACATTGCCATGTCCCATTGCGTCCCCCTCCACATATGTTTAGAAAAGATTAAAATGTCTTTAATTGGATTTCACTCTATAATGCACTTTGTCAACGGGCTTGGCCAAATAGGAGCGTGTTTCCAGTCGGATCGTTTTTTTTGGTTTGGTGGGGACTAGTCTCCCAGGAATCGCCCTGCCATGGCTTGACCCACTTCTCCAGTCTCCTGTTTGGAGAAGACTGCTGCGTCTGGAGCCTCTTGCTGCGCAATTTGCCAAGCGCTCCCCTTCGCGTCGGGATAGGTTGATCATTTCCCCCATTTCTTTCTAACACCCCAACCACCAGACGACCCGGATGATTTGAATGCGTGTTTTTATTATTATTATTTTTTTTAAACAACCCAGATGTTTATCTGCACCGTGACGCATTTTGCCTCCATATCGTCGTTTTTTTTATGAATGGGGTGTTTTAATTGATGGCATTTGCGCCATAGGAAGGAATGAAACGCATGACGCAAAGGTAGGGTGCCTTTAGGAATGACTAATTTACATTTTGTTAGTGAATCTGCCAGAATATGCGGAGGAATACCGGTGCACACCGATGAGTCATGCGCTTGTTCATCGCTTCGTCATTCATTGGTCATATAGAAATTGTGATTTCCCCCTCCCCTCCCTCTCTAGCACCCCAGTATCTTGTAGTTGAGGTTTCCTTTCTGCCCTCTTGGTAACCAAAATGATTCCTCAAGCTTGTACTAGCAGAGCTCATTTAGCTGCAGTAAAGAACCTCTCAGAGATTTTTTTTATTGCATCAAATGTAATCCACCTGATTCTGTTGAAGTTGTAAGAGTTTAGACAATGGTCTAAACCAGCAGTTTTAAAGAGGTATTTTGGAGAGGATTCTTGTTTCACTCCTCTAAGGCTTCAGGAAAACTGTTACCTACATTTTCCACATCAGCCACATTTATTCGTGTATACCCTTTCTTAGCGTAAACTTGCATGCCACTCCCTGAAACCGGTTCCCAGCCACCAGTCGGACAGGTCTGGCGTTCCTTTACAATCACAAACGTAACGTTCAAAGTGCCAGGGATGAGGTGTCCTCCTCAGCTGGTTGTACCAGATGTGCAGGTCTGGCCAGGTTAGGCAATGGTGTGATTTTCTTTCTTTCTTTACGCACATACAGATATGTATGTGACTCCCTGTCTCCACCTCTCAGGCACCTGTTGCGACAAGTTATTGAACAGGCTTGGTATTATTAATTTTAATGCACAATAAGCATCAGGAATGTAATATGTGAAGTGTTTGTTGATGTTTAGTGTGTAGCTGCTCCACATAAACTGCTTGAGACTTTAAAATCCATTCTTTCTCTCTGAAGAGCAGTTGCATAATACTGCAGGTGAGGACTTCAACACAAACCTTAAAGTCTTTTATCTATTCATGGCAGTAAATATTCACTAATATAAAGTGTCTTTGTGTAGGAAAACAAACAAGTGAAGCTTGACATTTCATGACATTTGCCTTTTTTATAGAATACTTCCCCACTTCAAATCACCTGCTGAACTGAGGAAGAATAATATGGAAAATATGTGAACTTTTTTTCACCCATAGAAGACATTCTTAGACTGACATGCTTTCTAGAAAAAGGTTTTGTTGGCTTGTCTCATCCTTTTAAACATGTGGTTTTAGCAATCCACATGGCTGCTATCGCAACACAGGAGACAACATGGTATTTCCTGGTCAGACAGGTTTTGAGTGTGTGCTGGTGGTAAAGTTTGCCCGGTAACCATCAGATAAGAGTTAATCCCTTCCCTTTATGTAACGCAAGTGAATGTGAAATAGTTTAAATCCTTGGTTTTAGAGGTTTTTTCTTTGCATCACTGCACATATTGCCTTGTTGTAGGCTGAAGCTCTGCAGCTCAGCACATGCAGAGGAGAGCAGGGATTTCTCTGGAGTTCCTCTGCCAATGAATGACTGGTCTTCCCCTTAGTGGATGGGACTCCTAGCGGCAGAACAGGAGCACTGCAACATGGGTTAAGGCGGCTTCCCCAGCCTCTCCACTGCACTGTGCATCCACACACACTCCCTCCCCACCTCCTGCCAGCCTAGTCGATGTCTGCAGCTCTGCTTTTAAAACGCCACATTTATACATTTTTATAAGTCGAGACATTTTTATTTTATTTTATTATCTCTCTTTTCTTTTCTTTTTTACCACTACCAAAAAGACTAAACTGCATCAGAAGAAAGGGACATTCCTGTAGGCTTTTGTTAGCAGTGTGCGGTAACTTGGCTTTCTTAGTCTTGAAGTTAACTCTTTCTGATATTTTGTGGCATTTTAGCAGATTTTCTTTTAAATAATGTAGTGTTCAATGTTTATGCTTTTATTTCCAGTGGAGCCGTGTTGGACTGTAATGTGTAGTAGTGACCAGTTTTCTTCTCTTGGCTCACTCCACTCTTAGCCCCCAGCATCCCATATTATATAAGGGAGTGTCTGTTCTGTTGACTGAGTGAAACTCCATTATGGGGAAGTAAATCAGAGCAAAGGGAGCTTTTTGCGAGGGTGGTGGGGGGTGTTGTGATGTGATGTGTGCCTAGAATGCCCTAAACTGTAATGTCAAGGGGGGGGGCCCTTTGACATTACAGTTTATTGAGAAAAAGGTCCTGTTATGTAAGAAGGAGGCAGCCATTCATTAGTATAGCACAAGAGTAACAAAGACTTGGGTCAGCACATTTAGTTCAGTTTGATTCGGCTTCAGGAATCAACATTTAGTTGAGTTACAGGGTGGTAGTAATTACTATGAAAGAATATTTCTTTATATTAATACATATAATTTTTGTATGAATAGGAATTAGGCTTTATTTATGTAAGAAACATGCACATATGTGAATGAAATGTATCCAAGTGTGTGCGTGCATCCATGCGTGTATGTTTAAACTGAGGCAGGGTCTCCACTTCTTCATCCTTGTGAATGTGCTTCCCCCTAGTGCTTTGTATGAGCGAGAGAGGGTGTGTGTGGGTGGAGAGGGAGAGGGGGAGAGAGGGCGCGAGAACACTGCTGTTCATGTGATGAACACGCTCTGTGACACGTGCCGGAGCCAGGGATGCTGGGTAAAAAAAAGAAGAGGGAGGGAGGAAAAAATCCTCTGCATCTCCCTCATTTCAAGCTCTTCTCAATACATCCCTCCCTCCCTCACTCAATCTCACCCAACTCCCCATCCAGCCAGTGTGTGTATCTTTCTCTATACATTTCTCTCTTTGAGGCTAAAGTAACATTTTCCTCCGAGCATGTTGTTCTCTTATGTTTCCTTTTTCTCACACACTCCCTTTCTCTCTAAACTCTTTCATGTTGTATCATGACTAAATTTCCCCCCTAATCAGCTTGTATTTTCTTAGAAATTAAATATTTATGTGCTTGCTATCATTATACCAGTATCGATATTATTTTTCAATGCATGAAAAAAGACTATTATCAATCCAGAAAACATTAAAGAGTAATACTGTAGCTTCACAAACACAAAGATGTTGCTTATCTGTATGATAGATAGTTCTCTGACCACAGTTCACACTACATGAAGAGTTTAAGACAACTTCTGGATCTAGTAACTTGCAATTGACGCTCATTACTTGTACATTTCTTCAAATGTTTAGTCAAATGGTCTAGGGCTACAACAAATGATTTTTCATTATTGATGAATCTGCTGTTTATTTTCTCGATTAATTGACAGACAATGGCTAAAACATTTCAATGTCCAGTTTGGATCCAAACACCCAAAGATAATCAAGTTTACTGTAATATAAGAGACAATCAGCCAATCCTTACAATTTGAGGAGCTTGAACAAGGTGATGTTTGGTATTTGCTTGTAAATGGCATAAACATGGTGTTAATAGATTCATTTTCTGTCAAGCCACTAATCAACTAATAGTTTCTATTTTAAAATGATTATTTGAAGCCCTCATACTGACAAATCAACTAAAATGCCTCATCAAATAAGAAAATGCTAAATATTTCTAGTTGAATGAAGCTAGTAGACCCTTTAAAACACCTTGATTATTTTCACACAAGCCATGCCTTTACACTATGAACTGGTTTAACTTACATTCCAGCATTATCTTTCATTATCAATATCTTTAATACAGCTAATGCTAGGCTGGAAAGAAGGACATCAAGTACAGTAATGAAATAGCTGTTCAGTCTCGTTCTCAAAACACAAAATACTGGACCACCAGCATATTTGGAGTCAGTTATTTATTGACGCCCATTGTAGTTATACCTTCTTGAGTTGGTTGCAGTCCAACATGCCAGAAAGGCAGTTTGTTCAGTTTGCGAGTATCTGTTGAAACGTACTTTTGAGTTTTTTTGCGTCAGTCTTTCTGGTACAAAGAATGTATGAAGTCATTACTTAACCTCCTAATAAAAATACAAACACTCCTCTCCTGAGAAGAGACTGAATGAACACAGGGTGCGTAAGATGGCGTTGATGTGCAAGGGATTTATGTAGTGTTACAGCTAAAGAAAGACATCTGGGTTTTGACTGAAAGAGAAATGTCTTTTTAAATGTAGTCAGTTTTGGTCAGACTTTGTCTGGTTATAGTTTCTGATGTGATTTGGCTGTAAACTGTTCAGCAGAAACTCTTGATGGATGAAATGACGTCCCCTCAGAGCAGGAATCTGCAGTATAGCACTATGAGGACGTGATTCAGGGCATCATCATGAACTAGACACGAGTCTTTACATTTGTTATTGTTTTTATTACATTTGTAGAGGAACTACACATTTTATTCCCTGTCACAAATGCAAGGATATAAATTGTACAACAGACCTGTTCCGTCATGGGCCAGTGAGGCCTGAGTTGCAGGTTTTCACACCTACCATCAAAGACTCCAGCAGCAGATTTCAGTGATTAATCAGTCAGAGGACGCACTAAAAGCGAAACCACCTGCTGTAGGCTTTGCTGGGAATTAAAACCTCCTCACAGTGTAAACTGTCCTTAACGGCGTATGGTCAAAGTTTGTTTCCAGCTCAAAAATCCCCTGATCTCAATCCAAGTAGTTGTGAAGGAAACTATTGATAAAAATTTTAAACAAAGCGTGTGACTGGAGGAGGGAGGGGGACGTGACAATTTTTGCTCTGTACCCAAATATAGATGCTGGTTCTATCTTGGGCAGCTCTGAAGTACATGTTCTCTTTTTCTGTCTCTCTGTTTCACCCTCCCTTCCCTCATTTCTCCCTCGGCCCTATCAAGCTGTATTTTTGTCGACTTTTATATTACCCATGTGACTTTCCTCCCCTGCTATTTAAAGCGTGTGTGTTTTTGAATGTGGAAGGTCGGTGGATGGAGGGGGGGGTCTTTGGATCTTCTGCTGCATCCCTCCCTCCCCTCCATCTTTTTCTTCCCCTCCCTCTGAGGTAGGAGGGGCTGCTCGTTGATAGGCGAGTTTGGGGTGCGACAGATTACATAACAGTATGTAACGAGAGCGGGGCATACAAGGACCGCAGTCTCTCCTCACTGAGAATCTTAATTGGGGATTTGGTGGTGTTGGTGGGGTGGGGGGGTTACACTCATTTTAGTTGTGTCTCGCTCTCTCTTTGCATAGGAAATATTTAATTTTCAAAAAAAACCCTCACCCTGTGGGTAACTGATAGTCAAAACCATGCCAGCTTTCTCTACAACTAAACACTAGATCAGCTTAGTTTACTAATCAGTGCACCTTCATCTTGAGAGAGAATAGTCAAATCTGAATCTCCATATTCATTAAGATTTTAGGTTTATATGAGCTGCTCATCCTCACGCATGAGCCTTTTCATGATGTCCATGTTAATCTGAATCAAAGATTCTTCGTAAGGAACAGCAGTCAGGGCTTTGTGGTTGCCCTGTTCTCTTTCCATTGATCATCAGATCAGATGTTTTGTGGGGTTTTTTTTCCCAGCCTGCAGTGCTCATGCTGGCATCTGGGTTTTAGGTGGAGGGCTGAGGATGCAGCAGCAGCAGCAGCAGCAGCCTGGTCGTCGTGGTGATGGTGGTGGGGGATCTTGTTGGTATTCAAGTGCTGCGGCAGGCAGGCAGGCAGCTCCCAGACGAGGCAGTGCAGGCGCGCTGCTATTTTTACTCCTCCTGCTGCTTTTTTTAGACCCTCGGAATAGTGAGCAGGCAGCGACAGGGGCTGCTCCACTGCTGAGAAGGAAGGGAGGGAGGGAGGGAGACAGAAAAGGCTGGGGGATGTCAATACCTCTGGACGTGATGTGCAGCATTAAGCACAGCAGAGCTGTGGTGCAAATGCGCCCCCGTCCGGGCGCTTCAGAGCCAGCATGCTAGGCCAGTTTTCTCAGAGGCGTTGGAATGGGGGAAACTGGGTTCAGAGCGGTGTTGCTGGGAGTGAATGAGAGGCAGCAGTGCACACATCCTCTCTACCAACACACACGTGCATACATTCATGGATTCGCACACTCCTCTACCCTGGCCTCTCCCAGATCGCCTTCTCTTTTCATTGCACACATCACACATGGTTGCCCTATCAACACAGATTCACTTTTTGTTGTCACTGCGTGTGCGTCTTCTCTGAGCGGCCGTACCACTGCTGTCAGTCACGTGCTTGCTTGCGTAGACCTTTTTTGTTACATTACATCTGTGTCAGATATAATGTGTTGCTCACGTGAGGGGAATTAAGTCCTGCTGGGAGCACTGGGGTGTGTGTTTGTGACTTAACTGAACAATGGTATTTTTGAACATTGTGTTCTGCTTGTAAATAAGTGAAAAGAGTTGAATACATGACCTTTTTTTTTTTTCTTGTTTCTGCACTGTCCAGTGAAGGGTCAACAATTTATTGGCCTCAAACGTCATTCTATTGTATTTCAGCCATGGCTGACAATTTATTATTGTCCTTTTCCATAAATACATAAACTATTATTATAGGTTACTAGGCTTAGCATCTACCAGAATATTCTCTTTGTTCTTGTATTCGTTGCACTAATGATGGCTGATAGCAACTCAAAAGCAAAAGGTAAGGGTCTTAAGACTTGAGAGGAACACTGTGTCCTAACCCCCATTTACTTACCACCCATAATGCACATAAACACACACTTCACTCTCACTCACTCCCCAGACAACATTTATTGAGAAAATGGTACTATTATATAATGAGTGGGAGGAGTGTAATCATTGAGAAGTACAGCACGAGGATTTTTGGGGGTGTGGGGAGGGGGAATTAGGCCTGGGGGAAGGGGTAGGTGGTAGACAAATGCACAGTGGAAAATACCAATTCAAATACAGAAAATGGGCATATTGTTATGTTTATATTACACACTTTACTTAGATTTCCAATATTCTTTTGCCCTCCCAGTATAAGAATGTTCTTTTAATGATAAAGGATTATTAAGTAGTGTAAAGACCCATAGCCCTGATTGGTTGACAGCAGAATCTCCATTAATTCAAATTGCATTTTTTGAAAGAAGGTTTACCATTTGAAATGCAGCACACTTGGCTAATAGTAAGAGTTGTCTGGTAATGATCCAATATCGGCCTTTCACCCTCTTTTTTTTATTTTTATTTAAAAAAAAAAAAATTTTTTTTAGTTAGAATTCAGACTCAAAAGCTAGAACAGGGTTAAAATTGACATGCTGTATTCCTAAAATGCATGGCATGCATAGCCTGAACACGTCTACAGTCTGACAAGTATCGTATGTTCTTGACTGTCTTGTTCAAGTTCAAAATGTCACGCTACACCTGCATTCTAAGCGCATAATACATTCTTGCACGTCATCCTCTGTCAGGTAAAGTTGAAACGGTGATGCTCTACGTGCATTTCAGCATATAACATTCTCACACCAGGTGCAATTCTCTGCACCTGAAACTTAGTCATGCAGAGGATTTACATGCCCCTCAGGTGCCTGTGGAAGGGGTGGGTGGGGCTATCTGTGGGGTAAATTGTTTTGTCCCATGTGATAGGAATGTGGTCGGTGCACTGAGACTCCTTTTTGCATTTCATGCTTTACATGTTTTCTTTTTTGAGTTCCTCATTTTAGCTGACGTGGCCTGTAATTTCTTCCTCGATAGTTTTGTACTCCTAGTTCGAAAGAGAGTCACAGAAGGTATTTCCTTAATGCTAATCAGGAAACTCAAAACCTGGATGATTGTTACACGGAACAGAAATGTAAAAAATGTTTTACAGTCCCTGGAAATGCATAAATATAAAGCCATTATATGTAATAATCCAGTCGTATTCTGGCATATGTGTTAGGGTTTTTTGTGTAAAATACAATCCCTGTAGTTCGTAAACAAATAAGCCATATTCACTCCACTATATTATATTAGAAAAAGCTACACACACAGCCATTTTACTTTGCAGTGACTGTAGCGTCTCCCTGCCTCTGTTTGCCCCCACCTGCATCTGCAACAAGAGTCTGATTTGGTACCGCCTGCGCCCATTGAGGCTTTTCTGCCACGGAGTGTTTCATTCTTAACACGGGGGAGGTTTAAAAATAACTAGGGATTCTGCTCCCTTTTCACTTTTGACTTTGTGCTCTTCTCGCTCTTACTGCTCTTCTCTCATTCACTCCCTTGTTCTTCTCTTCCCCCCTCCTCCTCTCCTCCATTGCCATCTCTATTCTATCTCTTTCTCCTTCACTCATTCGTTCTCCTGCTTCGCTCCAGTTCTATTTTTATCTGCCCCTAGGATCCCTCCTCCCCCCCCCGTCCTACCGCCCTCCCTACCCCGCTTCACCCTCCCTCCTTTCTCCTGCTCCATGTTCGTCATCACTCCCTCCCCTCTCCATCCCCTCTCTCATCTCGTCTTTTTCCTGCTCTCCAGCTCTTTGCCAGAGAATGTCCTCTACCTCTATTAATCTTTCATCAAGCCTTGCTAATAATATATTCATGATGCACAACTGTGTGTACCCCAATCCCTCCTCACCACGAGCACCCATTTTCACTTTCTAGTTGTCTTGTGTCTGTTTTTCTACCTCCCTTGTTCTTCTTTCCTTCCCTCCCTCCCTCCTTCCATCTATCCTTTCTCCCCTTATACTCCGTCAGTCAAGAAGGAGCTTGGGTTGATGGGCAGTGAAGGTTTAAAAATAGCCCTGCTTGCTTGACAAGTTGAGGAGAACTCTGAGCACAAGAAGAACATCAGCTCCTTTCTCCGTCTTTGTCTCCCCACACTGCGGCCACTTTACCATCTTTTGTTGTGCTTGGATGAAATCTTTCCTCTGCTCTTACCAAACTACTCCGGTCCTTTCTGGTTTTCCACCATTCTCCTACTACAGATGCACTTGATTTAACCTTGCAGTCAGATTTGTGTGTCTGCTTAAGTGATAAGTGATTCAATAAAACCCTTAAAATGATCTTGAAAATCATATTGTTTAAACATCACAGGAGCTGCTCTCAGTGGGTGAGGGCATTGTGAATCCTATACTGTCTTTCTTTGTTGTGCTTCAATCTATATCTATAACTGCCAGGCCACGGGCCAGTTCCAACCCTCCATCCCACGACATGATGATAAAAATATAATATAATACGACCTTCAAAATGTATAATTTCTTTTGTTATATACTAATTCCAACTACACCTTCAAAGGTTAAAGATTCCTGCAAATGTGTGCAAAAGGTTCATCAGAAGAGAGCACTTTCGGGCTTTATTGTTTGAAACAGTCAGTTTCAAGAAAAATGGACATTACGTCCACTTTTTTTTTTTTTTTTTTTTTTGAGTTCAATGGAAATGCTACTTGCTTGATAGAAGGAAAAAGACAATCTCAAGTGTCATCACTAGACTAAACATGCAGAACAGTATGAGAAGTACCAGGGAGATTAGAGGAAAAAGTACCGCTACAGAGAGCGCTAACGTGTTAGCATGCTCTTTCCCATAAAGCCAAGAAGGATGCTGATGCTTCAGTTGAAGCGAGTTATGTGGTGAGATTAAAAGCAGGAAGCTATTCACAGAAAGGCATTTCCTGAATGATTGCATGTTGCAAGTCACTGATATCATGTCCAGAAAAGTAGAGCTTGTTAAACAATCAAACACAGTGGCAGGACGGATTAGCAAGTTATCAAGTGATATTTATGCTCACTTTCGTTAAAACTAATGCATATTAAAAAGGAAACTGCTATTTGCATTTTTAAAGTATGTTAGTAATGGAAATATTTTCAGAATATTGCGTTTTCTTGAAGTACTTGAATGTTGTGGTGTTGACGAAGAGCCAATTTGAGTTTAAGACCTCTGATCTATACCATTCTATCTCTCTAGACAATCTCCATCTCCTCCTTTGTCTTTGTAGTTTTTATTCTTTGTGATTTGACTCCTATCTGTACAATCTTGGGTTGTATTATATGCATCTCTGCTCCAAGAACCGAACTGCACATGTTCTTTTGTGTGAGAACGAGACATCCTGTAAGGATCTCATCCAAAGCTTCAAGAGAGGCTTCCCTAAATAGCAGGTGAATAGCATTGTGGGGTGTGTCCACCAACGGATTTAATTGATGTGAAAGCCTTCACATGTCTGCCCGATCTGTCACCTGTAAAGAGCCCCAGGATAAACTCCATATTATGGCTCTGAGCTGTTATGATGACAACTAGAGGTCGTCAAACCTGATGTGAAGGTGTGTCGTGAGCTTCTGAACAAAGGGGATACTAAATGTGTGTGTGCATTTCTTTCTTTTTATGTGCATCTGTCGCAAGGTGCAAAGGTAACAGAAACCGTGAAGATGGTATACTAGATGTGCCAGAGTAATGCGTCAATGAGTACGTTTATCAAAGTGTCAGAGTAATAGCATGGGTTTCATCAGATCATTCAATCTCAAGGAATATGAGCTATGCTTTTTTTTTTTTTTTTTTTTTTTCCTCAACTTTTGGGAATCTCCTTCCTTTTTTGACAAATTTAGTTTGACCGCTTTCCTGTTACATTGTGTGAGCATGTTGTGAAGACAAACTATACTAACGACATTGTCTTGTTTCTGTCTCTTTACAGTTGTGACAGGAGCCACGGATGGAATCGGGAAATCCTATGCGGAGGAGGTGAGGCTCCTGGACCTTTTTTTTTATTTTATTTTTTTATTTCATTTCACGGAAAAGCTGTGACTCATGCATGCGCACACACATACCGTGTTCACTCATAGGCTAATGTAGGGGAGAGCTCTTACAGGCCTATTAACGTGGAAGAGAGTTCTCACACACACACATGCGCGCACACACTTCAATAAAGGCTTGTCAACATGAGCTCATACAGAGGTAACAAGCACACGTTGAATAGGGGCTACCCTGCCACGTGTTTGGACCATACTAGTGTGGGTGTGCCAGCTGTATAATCTAGTCATGTAGGGCCTTTGACTCATACTGTTGCTGCTGGTGCTACAGTGGGGCTAGCCGCTTGTCACGCCATGGAAGGCCGCAATTTTACAAAGTGTATTATGCCACGCTGGGTTATTTATGCAGAAAATTACTTATTAAATGCAGCTTTCACATAGAACATGATAAATCCACTGCTGTGCTCTCAAACCCATAATTTTAAATGATTTGCTCACTATGCAGCCACATGACCACACCTCTAGAACTTTTTGTGCATCCAGAAGAAACAGTAAGGGAAGTAGCTGGTCAGAATGGGACCAAAGAAGTTCTCAAAAATCCCTTCAGCTCTAAAGCTCTCTGTTGAATCTCTCTTCTGGAAGCATGCTTCTAACAAAGTGAAAACAACGTGTGTTTACACATGCAGATGATCATGATCAATCTATAGCCACTGGATATGTTTTAGTTGATATGTTACCATTGCTCTCCTTATCTGATGCAGTGTTGAAGTATGGTTAACAAAAATTGAGGAATACAAACTCTCATTGCCCTCATTATATTCAAATTATTTTCAGATTTGTTTATCTGTTTCTAACTGGTATTTAAATTTTCTTTTTATAGCTGGCTCGTCGAGGATTTGCCATGATGTTGATCAGTCGCACACAGCACAAGCTGGATGACGTGGCCAGGTCACTTGGTAAGTGTGTATACAATTGTGAGTGTGTGTCCCCCACAACATCATGGAAACCTGCTTAGGGTTGAGCGCACAGTGAGTGGGCTGATGAGGATGTGTGTATGGGCAGGCGGTGACTCGCAACCTCCCACCCCATCGGCTACAGGGTTTCCCGGGCCTCAATAACGAGGCATGTCCTCAACATAAGGACTATAGTCAAAAGAGAAGAAAAGGAGACAAAGTAATCTTTTTTTGAGGACAAAATGCAAGTCAGCATAAGTTTATTTTAGATGTTTTACTTGCAGGGTGTTGCAACAAAGGAGCAAATCTACTAACTTCCCTTTTCAAAAACACAATGCATTTGTTTTACAGAATCAGTCATGTTGTCAGTAGTTTCCCTATTCAGATTTTATTTTTTTCTCTAAATCAAATTTTTACGCTGTTTTGCTTCCTGCTAAGTCATGCCTTTCATTCTGAGTGCTGGTGAATTGGAAACATGCAGCCAACAAAGCAGGCTGTGTTTTACAATCCTCACTGTCAATATAAGGAAAGATGGATTAAATATCTGGTCTGATGAAAGAACTCATGGACCAACCTGTTCCTCTGAGAAAAGACTGGTCGTTTCTAACAAATATCTCATTCAAGTACACACAGATGGAAACAACTAGAAAATGAGCATCTGTATGAAAGGAAAAACTTTCTTCCTCCTCCTTGTTGGCTTGTCTCCAGATTTTAACAGCGACTGAATGGTGAATGCCCCCCCTGTTCAAATAGTGCCCTCTCCCTGACTCGCTCTCTTTCCATCTGTCTCTGACGTCTCCCACAGCGCAATTTCCCCTGTCGTGCTTCAAGTCCACAGAGGGGGCTGATGGGTAGTCACGAGCAGGGTGCGGCGTGCCAAACTCTGGCACTCCTCCCTCACGATTAGTCTGACAAAACCACCCTCCTCAGCATGTAACCGGGCAACCCACCCTGTCCCATCTATAATTTCATTGTTAATGTTTCTCCTCTCGCTCACCCAGGCATCTTATTTGACTCTTGATCACACCTACCTGGTATTACAAATTATTCCCACAATTTGGCAACCTCAGCCTTAATATATCTGCTTCTTTTCCACCATGTCCTAAGCTGCCTTTTTTATTTAATTTTCTTACTCACATTCGTTGTGGTGACTAAAAATTTTACACACCCACACCTCACATTTCTTTCAGGTCGACCCCCCCCCCACCTTTTTTAAATATCTTGTCTCCACTGAATACACACTGACACAATACTGATCTTTACCGAGGCACAACCCAGGAATTTTCTTCCTATAACTACCTCCGATCAGCTAAACAAGTCTTTGGACAATAAATTCTAATTGCAGCAGGCGCGTCAAACATGACGAGGGAGTGGGGGGAGGGAGGGGAGGAGGGGAAAAAATAGCTCTGCTGGTTTGTTGGTATGCAGTGCCCTCTCCAGTTCAAGTCTGACAGTGACTGGTTTCATGCTGGCTTTGATCTTGCTACCACAACAGTTGTACAATGTAACTTTCATTTCTGCAGTTTAAACACTTTTTTTTGTTCATTGCTATAGATATCATTGTAACCTTTATCATTAATGGACGCTTTTTTCTCCCTTCACAGAGGAGCAGTTTAAAGTGGAGACCAGGACAATTGCAGTTGACTTTGGCAAGACCGACATCTATTCCAAGATCGAGGCGGGGCTGGCTGGTCTGGAGATTGGTGTTCTTGGTAAGAGCTGATTTTTCAGGACAGTGTGTACACTCATCCTTCTGTCCAGTGATGACGTACAGGAACCATTTGCCTGTCAACCTGTTTGGAAAAAGATGTTGGTTTTGGGTTGTCTTCAGTGTA
The DNA here is from genome assembly GCF_905237075.1 of Dicentrarchus labrax. Taxonomy (NCBI): domain Eukaryota; kingdom Metazoa; phylum Chordata; class Actinopteri; family Moronidae; genus Dicentrarchus; species Dicentrarchus labrax. The sequence continues at coordinate 21,251,134 of NW_026136720.1, read as the reverse complement.
GTTAACGTAGTGAAAGAGCCTGTTGTGTTGCAGGCCTAAACGATAAGATCTAGCCTAAAGGGCAAAGCAACCGGGCAAGACAAAGTATACATCACTTAACAAACATTTGACATTCACTTGCCCGTGTATCCAAGCAGCATGAGATACAGTGTTTGCAGCAGGAGGTTAAACATGTGTAGTCATTAGTTTTAATAATTTGACATAATTTATGGGGTTGAAGGGTGTCTTGCGTACCTTGCACACAGTTTGGCCTTTGTTTCACTGTTGGCAAACCTCCCTTCTGGACCTTTTTTATATATTTCCACAGTGTTGTATGATTTGACACGATGATATGAAGACACGTGGCATGGCTGGTAAATATAGTGATCTCCTGATTCTCTCTGAACAGTAGTGATTGTATCCATTTTAAACTCACTTCATTTAGATACTTGAATGGACTTCTTTGTAGTTTCACTTTGGCAGAGTTGGTAATGTTGTAACATTGTTGACTGGGGCTGTTTTTTAAGGTCTGGTTGAATTATCATGACATTGTAGTAAAGAAATATTTCCAGAACACAAAGGATGAATACTCTTTTGAGGCATGTGTTCTTTTTAAACGCTGATCTCATAACTCATCGTATATGTTTGAAGTTGTACTAAAATTTCCGCTGTTGTAGTAATTTTAGACGTTTAGATTCCTGAGATCACGTTGTACTTTTTGTTGAACATTTAAGGAACTCTTTGTCCTTTTTTTTTTTTTTTTTTTTTTATGATACCAATTGTGCTCTACTGGTTGTAAGGTGTGGCTGTGTCTAGTGTGAAGTAAATGCCTGTCTTGTTTGCTTTTGCTGCCACCTTCTGTTAGAAATGTATGCTAGTTTGATCCAGAACCAGGTTATTTTGTGAAAACGGTAGAATAATTGCTTTTTTCCCTTTTTTGTCTTCAACAGTCAACAACGTTGGTGTGTCCTACTCCTATCCTGAGTACTACCTTAATATTCCTGATCTGGACAATGTGAGTTTTCTCTTCTCTAATGCTGCTGACACCTAATAATAAGCCTAAAAACGGCAAATAAATTCCCTTTTTTTTTATAAAAAAAGCCCATATAAGCGAATACAGGTCTGCACCATCAGTGTCTGATTCATTTAACAACAACCTTGTTAAACACTTAAATGCTACATTTCATAGAATCATCACTAAATTAATGTCAAACCAGTTTTTGACATCATGATGCAATAAGACTTCATTGTAGTTGCACTGAACTGCATCTTTTTATAAGTTTATTCAACTTTCATGTACAGGTTTTTTTTATTGGACTTATGGTGTAATTATGCTATTATGCATGACTGACTTTACTATTTATAAAAAATCTCAATTACCCCGTGCAATACTCCAAAGTACCCCTAGGGGTACAAGAACCCCATTTGAGAAACCCTGATCTAGTATACCAATCACCTGCTACCTTTTTATCTGCTTTCTAATATAATAATATATCATACATGAGTGTTTAGTTGACTGGTGCTTTCTGTGTTTCAGTTCATCACAAATCTGATCAACGTCAACATGACCTCAGTGTGCCAGGTAAGTTTGTGTCTGTCTTGAACGAAACACTTTTGCTCTTCAGGGAGGATGTATTTCAAATCCCTTCAGCCCAGTGATTTGCAAACTATACATTTGTCTCGCCTCTAATATTAGTTTAAAGTTGATTTGTGGGCATGACTTTCCTCTTCACTTTCCCCCCTTTTGTTCTTATCCTTTTCTTTTTCTTTCTGCTCTTCTTCTGCTGTTTCTACCATGGTACCTGCAGTGTCTCAGTTGTTCCCAAAGCAACGGTGGACTACACCAACGCTGTCTGTACTCGCCACCCACGCAACTCTCTCTCTGTCGGTCTCTGCCTGTCTCTCTCTCTCTTTACTTTTAGTCCTTTTTTAAAACAAAACTCTTTCTCCCCCCCCCCAAGTCCCCTTGCTTCTCTTTTTTTTTATGGCTTTTGTCATTGCTTTTGTGTGACAGTTGATGTTAACTCAGCTTGTGTTGTTGTTCCTTTTCAGATGACCCGTCTGGTGCTGCCCAGAATGGTTGAGAGGTGAGTAGAATGATGGGCTTCCATGTTTTGCAACATGACTGCAGTCAAATATCAGTGTTGTGAAAGAAGCATTGTGGCACAGGGCTGTACAAAGAATCTCAAAATTAAACGCAAACCTTTTTTGGTTTTCCAAGAACAGTTATTGGGAGATTGCACTTTATAAAGGTGACTGTTTTATTGGGAAGGGGGACAAGAAATCCTCACCAAACCCTTTCCATCACTGCATCTCTTTTGCTCTCCTCCTTTGTTCGCAATGCTGACAAGCTTTGAATTCACACAAAGTGCTCTTCCCACCAGATTGGCTGCTCTGTTCCCATGTGACTACTGCTGGCCAATAGCGGCGCAGGCACATTTGGTGCCGTGTGAGGCTGGAGGGTCGCTCCACTACATCACTGCAGCAACAGGCTGCCATGGCAACACACACGGCCACTACCACACTGTTTTTGTGTGTGTGTGTGTGGAACATCGCTTTGTGTGTATTTGTCAGTGTGCTGAATGTGTATAGACACAGGGTTCCCACTGGTCTGGAAAATCATTGAATGAAGAAGAAATAAGCACTTAAAAAACATTTGCAAAGATACATTTATTGCACTGTTCTGGGATCAGTGCTTCAAATCTTGAAGAAAGCCATGTGTTATAGCAGCACCATTTTTAAGAAATTGAGGATTTCCGCAGACTTTCTTGGTTTGAACAATAAAGCTTCCAAGATGTGTCTTTTTGACCAATGTCGCATCATCAAAATGTTAGTTTTGAGTCCTGCAATTCAATAATTTAATTAAACTCTAAAATATCATATATAATATAAAAATATCGCAGCCCTAAATGTTCTCTTTGCATCACAGGCAACAAAGCAATGTTCTTTTTCTAAATCTACCTTGTTGTGTTTTTTTTCTCAGGTCCAAAGGCGTTATCCTCAACATCTCCTCTGCCAGTGGCATGTACCCTGTCCCTCTGCTTACAGTCTATTCTTCCACAAAGGTATGTGCGACATCTGTCACAAACCAGCAAGAATTCTCTCTGAAACTGAATTGTTTCATAATATTCATCAGTATCTGCTTCTTTCATCAGGCCTACCCACCTTTTTGGAGGCTGTGATAACAGAGCAACATAGGACTGATGTGTTTAAAATTGACAATCTTTCATCCTTTTCTGTGTGCAGGCCTTTGTGGATTTCTTCTCTCGTGGCCTTCAGGAAGAGTACAGGCGCCAGGGCATCATCATTCAGGTGAGTTTGGGGCTTGTCTGATGGGATTAATCCCTCTCCTCCACACTGCATAGGATTTTTTTTGCCCAAGGATGTGTTCTCAGCTGTGAGAACACTCAAGGTTTTTTAGCTTTTTTTCTTTTTTTTAGCCAGACAGATGCCCAGAAGAGAAAGCTGTTTAGCATCATTTCCCTAACTTTGAGAGGCGGTAGCACAAACCACTGTAGTCCCAGTGTTCTCATTTGTTTACTCTAAGTCTGTCAAGGTAGCCCAATCAAAGTACAAATACATTTTTAAAGATCCATTCCTGAGAGTGTGAGAGTGTGAGAGTGTGAGAGTGTGTAGTGCCATTTGGACAATAAAGACTGGGGTGGGTGCTGTAGGAAACTTGTGTTGTGGTTTTAAAATTAAAGTGGAACATGACCCATTAGTTTTATTGAAACCTTTGCTATAGACCCAGTGTCAAAGGATACAAACATGCAAGATAAATTCCCTCAAAGAAGTTGATGTCTTAATGTCTCAGATATGCATTTTTACAGCAGGGATATTTTTGAAAATATGTTGTTCCACACAAAGCTTGTTTGTTCTGTTTTTAACACCCTCTGTAAGTAATTCATGTGCCACCTTGTGGTTGCAGTATGTACAACAATTTCACCTCAGCAAACCCTGAGTGTATTTTCACCTGATAACCCCAGCAATCATCACACCAGTTCATAGCAATGACTTTATGTATTCTTAAGTTAAATGTATCTTTTATTCAAACTGTGTTTGAACTGTTTCTTGAAACAAGAAGCTTTTAAGGCGTTCATCTCACATTGTTTTACTTTTGTCTTCCTCCAGAGTGTGCTGCCCTTCTTTGTGGCCACTAAAATGACTCGTATCAGGAAGCCCACCCTGGACAAGCCCACCCCAGAGCGCTATGTTGCAGCTGAGCTCACCACTGTGGGTCTGCAAAGCCAGACCAATGGCTATTTCCCCCATGCTGTCATGGTAAGAAACTTCAAAATACTGAACCCGTCCAGGAATACATGAAGTAAACTTCAATGTTGCTCTTGTTTATGGCTTAAGAATGAACTATCTTGCTCAGTAGACAATTTTAATGCCCCTTGAGGACTTTTAATTAGATATTCAGTTACAACACGCATCCAGTATACATCCAGGCTGTATTTTGTCTTAATCAAACAATTTGTGGAAACTCTGTTAATAAATTTTTTTGCCTAAACAATGTTTTAGGTGCTACAAAAATGTATATAATCTACTTATTTTATTGTACCATTTTATCAAGATCAAAACCTTTAAAGCTATAGATTAAGTTGATTTTAAACCCATGCACCTCTTATGTTGTGGTGTTTCTTTTCCCGCAGGGTTGGGTGACTACCAAGATGGTGCCAAGCAACCTCGTCATCTTCCTGGGAGCTACAATGAACCGTCTGCAACGTTCCGGATACCTGCACCGGAGGAAGCTGCGGGAGCAGAAGAATGGAGCAAATTTGAAGAGTGATTAGGAGAGCACAGACAAATCTTCATGCAGCCACTCGGTTCTGACCCAGTGCAGTGTTTAAGGTGTAAAAGAGAGAGTGTTTGTATTTGTGTGATTGATCTTCCAGGGTTGCCTGAGATTTCACCTTGTGCATTCAGTAAATGTGCCCATCAATGCATGTGTATGCCTTAGTGCTAAATGGCAACCTCTGCTCTGATGTGATTGTATGGAGAGAAACGGCTAAAGAAGGCAGGAGCTGAAATGATGACAAAATGCTGCTCTTGGCAAAGGACATTAGTACTTTGTCAGTAACACTGATGGTGGAAATAATGCAGCCAAAAAATGGGTGACTTGTCAACCCTGCTGTTGTAAGCAGTGGAGACTGGTGGTGGGCATCTTTTTTATACATGTATAATTATTTATTTTATATTCCTATGAACACATGAGCCAAACTCAGACCTTTAGGCTAGCCGTTTACAAATCTGAGCCATTTAAAGATGGCCATCTCTGCTTCTTATCATGTCATTTTACTTGCATCGCTGAATTGTTATCATGCATTGGCTCTTTTTCTATAATATCGCGTGTTTACAGTATATTTAAGATAATACCTTGTGGTGGGTTGCTGATGCACCAGTGTATCACTCGTTCTAAACCAAAGTTTTTTTGTAGTTAAACACAAGTGCCTTTCTGTTGACATTAATGCTGGAACGGGTCAGACTCAATGAGAGGGTATTGACTGGTTTAAAATGTATTATTAGATGATGTAATTCAATTGGTGCTATGTTCATGTGAACTACACAGTTGCTCCACTTCCTGCCTCTTTTTTTTTTTTTAATCAAAATGTAAACCTTTCATAGACGAAGGAAAACCTCTTAACCTCTGTGCATTTAGTTCATCCTGTGTGTTGTGAAAGGATTTTACAGGGATGGAGATTATTTTACATCAGCTGTAGTTTCACATTTACTTGGACTCGTTCACATACTAGCAAGAGGAGAACTGCTCTTCTTCACACAGTTGTCAATACCCCGTATGACTTGGTCGGACCTGTGCCTCAACTGCTGCCTTGTGGATGCTTTTCCTCTGTAGAGAAATTAAATTTAAAAATGGAATTTCTACATGTGAAATGCACTGTATACATGGATTCTGCTGGAAACTTGTGTTTTATACGGTTTGTTAATAAAAGCTCTGGCATACAGTACATTATTGTGCAATTGTGTACTTTTTACCCTAATAGTTGAATTAAATGACTGAAGCTTTAGAGATTATTGGGATTACACTGAATATTGTATCGGCTCAGTAGCATAATGCACACAATGACCTCTGAACACTGATGGAAGAACTGTTTAACTAAGTAAAAGCCCTGAATTCGGAAATGCTCATAAGTAAACGTGTGTGTATATGTATATGTATATGTGTGTGTGTATATATGTGTATATATATATATATATAAGCAAAATGTACAAAGTATACGTAAGGAGACGTATTCATGTATGCCGCTTTTCAGATTATGTTATTACTTTACTGTATTTACATAGACTCTACAGTCTGTGTGTAGTGTAGTGTAGTATACTATTGGGATTATCTTTACTGTTATATATAAAAATACTATATATATCTAATACTATCTAAATACTTTAGATACTTCCTGGTAGTCTAATCAATAATATATCATATTTTATAAACCAGTCATGTGTTTTGAACTAAATATCTTAATCAAATAAACTAATAATTGCTAACAATGACAAATGTAGAGGAGGAAAAAGAACATTTTTTTATGTAATGCAGCAGAAGAACACGACACATAATGGAAATACTCAAGTAACGCAAAACTCTACTTAAGCACAGTACATCAGTAAATATATTAACTCGAGTTCTGTACTAATGTAATCCACATATTTAAGGATCGATCACATTATCCAAAGAATTGAGGCCGAGAGACCCGAAACGGGGCGGAACCTTGTTTCACATCTCAGCTCCAGGTAGGATTTATTTTTATGTAACACACGGGCCATGTCCGCCAAAGCACAAGTGACTAGCTTATGTGTTGTTGTCTCTTCTCTGCTCGCTGTAGTTTTGTGTTGTAGCTGTCATTTTGGTAAGTCATTTACAGATTGGGTTCAGCGTTAGTCAGCCCGCTGTTTGTTTTCAGTTCAACCTGTTTAAAGAGGAAACTTTAAGTATGTTTGTCTAATAGAGACGAGCTAGCTTGCTCTGTCAACCACTCATTAACTTCAGAAAATATAACATTAAGTCAACAATTAAGAATTTGTTCTGTGTCTGTTAACACGGCAGTGAAATGCAGCTTAAGCTGGTCAATTATCAGTACTTTAATGAGTAATGATACAACTAAGTTACACCCTTTTATTGCACGTTATTATAGAATAATTAATAATAATAATACATTTTATCCTGTTTTTAAGTTTTAAATGTCAGTAAAAGCAAATTGATGTCCAGTGCGATGAATAATGTGCAAGATGTAAAAGACAGACAAAAGCACATCTATTATGACTTTAAAACATTATAGACTAACCATCATAAAGGACTACTAAACAAAAGCATTGCCACCAAATACTCCAGGAACATAACGTTAGTACATATAGAACAAAAACATAGAGACAATTATTTGTATGGTTCTCTCTCATTTTGGATGCCACTGCAGTCACTGACATGTCCGACCTCAACACATGTTAAATAAGATAAACAATAATAAAATAGGCACTAGTGGAATATAATATTCATAGATATTAATTCATTAGTGAATAATATAAGAATCATTGTGTTTTCATTACCAGGAAAATTAAAATTATTAACTTATCAACTGTGTAAATTGAATTTGACTTTGTGTGACATAATATGTGAAAACGTTTAACGTTGTGTTTTCATTTCATGTACTGTGAAGAGTTCATACCGTGGTAACCCTAGTTTCTACGGTAGCCCAGAACAGACAAACCAAACATTGTCTCTAGATCGGGCATTTGGGGTTTTTGCGGCTGCTGTAGTTTCTCCTACACACCTAGGTGCCACTAAATCCTACACTCTAGTCCTTTGAATTTGCCGGTTGTCATCGTTTATAGTGGCAGATGAAAGAGTCACATGTTTCTGTTGATGAGTGGAGAATTGGTTTTCATGTTGGTGAAGTCTTGCTGCCTCCTTGTTCTATCACACAGATGTGATGTGATGTCGGATAAGCGTCAGCGTGCCAGAGTCCAGGGCTCCTGGGCTAAACAACTGCCCAAACAACTGCCCAAACACTCAGGACCAACAGGTAATTTAAGGGTCAATGTTTACTATTGTATTGAATTAAGTCATTATTTATATATTTACTTATTTATATCCCTAGGTGCTGACATTGTGTTTGTGTCTAATTGAAACACACACACACACACACACACACACACACACACACTTACAAAAACATGTTTTTATTTATATTAACCTGCCTGATATCTACAAAACAGCCTCTTATTATTGTCTTTTGTAGCTGCCGTCACAAACCACCAACAACCCAAAAGTGTCAATCCAGTCCCTTCTTCTTGGGGATCTGGGCCCCAGAATACACCTAAGACATTTGAGTTTCACCAGCCTGTTAAGGTAAACAATAAACATACAAAATAAGTCACGTTGGAATTTTTAATTGGTATTTTACAGCCCGTTTGAGTGTTTTTATAAAGAAGTGCTTACTCTTCCTCTGTTCTGTGTCTTCTTCATTGCAGCCAATTAGAGATGTTCCACCAGAGAAGTTAATTGAGTAAGTTACACATTTCATCACTGGATAGACTTCAGGGTCATGTACCATCTATTTTTAAATGAATCTGCTGATGTTTTGGCCCATCACTTGGTTGTACACTACGTATTGTTTGGCTAACATGCATCATCTTGCTCTGGACAGACAGGCAGGTGATTATGAGATCAGCCACGGGCCATCAGGAGTGTCCAGGTGAGTAGATTGTAACTGAGAGGTAATGCTCATTCAGAGGGAAGTGTGGATGAAAAAGGTTACACCAAATGGAAAAGAGGAGAATAAATATGGTACCAAACCAGTGTGCTTAGTTAAAAAAATGAAAAATCTGTGATTGAGTTTGAAGCCCACTAGATGGCAGTCATCCCACAAACAATAGTGTTGCTCTCAGTGAACGTCATGCCTCTTACACATGGGAGTGAGCAATGTTTTTAAGAGACACTTAATATGCAGTCACATATGCTGTACATACATATACAGCCTATGTACCTTTGTGCCTTTGAGTAAGGGACAAACCCCTAGTCTTTAGTCTTAACTGTATTGAAAATGAGCTTTTAGACTACTTTGCATCTGAGTCTTAGCTGGATAAGATTTTGAGGTTCATCAGATTATTAACCTTCAATCATTTGTGGTTAAATAGCTTCCGGTAAGACAACACTTCTTTCACAGTAGTTCTTATCAAGTATAAACCCACCGTTTTGATCAGTTTAATCAAACGATGTGGTGGGTAAACAAACAGCACTTAAGCTTTGATATTGAAAAGGGATGTTGAACTGTTGAATCCACTATCGGTACTTTGTTTGAAAACGTTAGTTAAATGTGTTAAACCCATCCCATGTTTGACTATTCTGTAGAAATACTAAATATATGAGCTACATACTGTATTCATCCACCTTACTTTTCTGGATACTTATAGTTTCTGAGTTTTGTCTTTGTCCATCTGTCCAGACTGCAGCTGCTGCCTGGGTTTCTTCCGCCTGAAGAGGCTGACTGGATGTTCAGTAAGCTGTTAGCAGAGCTCCCTTGGTCCCAGAAGACCAACTACAGACAGGGTGGGTACCGGGGGCTTAAAAATAAAGAGGTGGAGGAAGAGGTGAAATGTGAGCCTGTGATGTGAGCCTGTAAACAGGGTTTCCCCACTGCAGCTGTACTATTTGAGTACATGTCTCTAAAACGTGACAGTGAAAACTTTTTATTTATTGAGACATTTTTATTTTGGTACATATAAAAAATACAAAGTACTATAAGTAATAAACTAAGAAAGTAGAGAGTGCGTATTTATTCCAAGGGTGCGAAATCCTTAAAATCTTTTATTTTAAGAACAGAATATCTATTTTCAATGTGCATCTGGATTTGTACAGTGATTGATTCACAGTATTTTACAGTATGTCTTGAGAAGTTTGAAAAAAACTGCTGCCACTCTCTCCATGCATGTGTGTGCCTAAGTTGTGCAAAGGCTTCATTTCGCAAAACAGTTGACGTTTTCCTTTTAAAAGGAAAGAATAACTCACACATTGAACCCAGGCAGACTATATACAGCGAGAGCTACAGCCAGACTTTGCCTCAGAATCAGCCTCTCTCCCAGCTGGCTCTCATCCATCGTATGTGTTACTCTGTGTTAGCTCCGAAGAGGACAAACAGCATGATAAAGACAAGTGACCAAGATGATTTCTAAACAGAGACCATAGCAGCAAGTTGTGTAATCTCAATCCATCACTCCTCAGTCCATGTGATGTTTGGGTTCAAGAGGAAGTAGTGGGCAAAGGATGTTAACCCTTCACCAGTCACCTCTTGTATGTCCTCTGTCATTTATCCTCCCTTGTTATAAAAACCCTTGTGACTCAGTTTTTCCAACCACTGGACCCAGTGTGTGGCTTAGGCTTCTGTAAATCTTTTCCCTCCGATAGCATCTTTTTATGGAAAGAGTAAGGCATTTGAAAGTTGATAAATTACCACACATATTTAGCTCAGTCAAAGTACTATAATTCAGAGCCATAAAAAGCAATGGCTGCTTGAACAGTTTGTTTTGGTTTCACCGGGTTCTTGTACCAGAAGGCTGGCCAAAATACACTAATGGCAGAGAATTGGTTCTTGGAAGAGATCTGATTGTTTCCAGAGAAAGAGAGATACACCAAGACCCACAGAGGAAGACAAACAGACAGACGGAGAAATTGGATTTAGACGTGTACCTTACCTTATGTTACTGTAAGATTGTCAATCTAATGGCTAGTGGGTAATCTGAAGTGTGTTTGAGAGACCCATAGATGAGGCAGGAGTCCAATTTCAAAATGATAAGATTTCTTTATAAGTTTGCATGTGTGGGTTAAGCTCTGCAAAAAAATAATAAAATGATTAACATATGATCAAAAGCGTATGAGTCAAAGCGAGATCAAAGAGAGGAAAGCAACATATATACCCTGTCATTTAGGTGAAGTGATTGTATGAGGGCTGTGTGATATATATTGTGTGACGATAGAAATACGTCTATTGTTTAATATTTTGCTATATGTTTTTATTTCGTTACATATTACACTGTTGAGGAGTCGGGAGTTCATGCGCTCTGATAGGGGTTGAAAAGGCATGGATGTAATGCAAAACAAGTTTCTTTACTACTGTTTACTCAAAAACTCCTTTAATCTGCTCAGATGTATCAGCTTCATTATTTCATCAGCCTCAGCAGAGTCCTCAGCCAACATTACCACCGTGGGAGGATTTATCTTGCCACTGCTCAGGGCAGATGCCCGTTGATAACAAAGAAAAAACTGTAGTGAGCCAAAGACTTTCTCAGGACTCATAACATATCGTATGTGTCCTTCCTGGGCAGGACTAGTTGTATTGTCCTCCCTACCTCAGGTGAGATAATGTGACCTCTTTGGGGACTTCTAGCTGTTACCTTCTGCTAGAAATCAATTCTGGTGACTAAGCAGGTGATCATTGTACATTTGTGTTAACACTGGAAAGGAATACATTAAGAACAAAACTGTGTCAGCTCTCTGCCCTACTTATTCTTGTCCTTCAGCAAAGACGAGGCAGCTATGAAAACAGACTGGATCCATTCTTTTTTTAAGTTAAAATTGCCATGACCCAGTTACTGATGCAATATAGAGATATCTATCTAGCTTTCTTTCTATTATGCAAACTGTCAACAGCCGCTGTTTTACATTAAATAAAGGCTGCAGCGTGTGGAACAACCAGTAACAACCGAATTGTGTCCATAGACTAGTACATTGATTAGGGTTGCACCACTGTCACTGTACAATAACCGTCTATAATTACCCTTATTACACCCTTAACACAGATATAGTTACAGATATGGGCCACAAAATGTCCTGACAGTATCAATTGTGGTGTATATAGTATAGTGTAGTGTTTTTTTTGTTTAATTTATATAGGTAAAGGTGTATTTTGTGTTTGTGTGTGTTGATCCAGGTGAGGCATACGAGGAGCCGAGGCTGACTTGCTGGTATGGAGAGTTGCCCTATACATATGCTCGCTCCACCATGGCTGCTAACACACAGGTTAGATACACTCATTAAACCCCCAAGCCACCAAGACTTTAAAGGAAAACAAGCACTTAACTTACACAACATTATTATTTTCTTTTTTCTTTTTTAATTCCTCACTATGGTGTTTTTTCCTTTGTTTTTGTTGCTGTTGTTTTCATGTTTCATCTTTTTCTGGGCATATTTTGTTGTCCCTTGCTTGTTGTGTTGCTGTCTTCCCTATTTGTTTATTTTTTCTAATAGTTGGGTTTTTTAATTCATTATTTTATTAGTCTCTTTTCTTCTCGCTTTCTGGTTCTTTTTTTCCTCATAGTGGCATCCATTGCTGTTAACCCTTCGTGAGGCAGTGGAGCAGGTGAGCCAATGCAGCTTCAACTCACTGCTGTGTAACCTGTATCGGGACGGCCATGACAGCATCGGCTGGCACAGTGACGATGAGGCGTCCTTGGGTGCCAAACCCACCATTGCCTCCCTCAGTCTGGGTGACACCAGAGTGTTCAGCCTCCGCAAGCAGCCTGTACTGGTGAGATGATGGTAGAGCTCAAAAATAGGTTTATCTTGCTCCCAATATGTTTCCATTCCTAGGACTAGATACAGCATAACAAATATGTTGTTTACATACTTATTTAGTATATTATGCCTCTGAACAATGAATTTCTTGGCATAATTTTTATACTCCTCTTATAATAGGTACAGAACCTTTGCTTGCCGTGTTAGAAAATAAGTCTTGTTTCATTATTTTCCCATAATTTTAGCCTTAAACAGAGCTTGTGGTATTCATTAAAGTGGTCTCATAAAGTATTTGTTTTGGCCTTCTAAAACCTACAGACACCCTTATATGACCTTTAGCTGTTTGCTGTTAGTTTGGTAGTAAGACTTGGCTCATAGTCAAGGAGGCTTCTACCACATGCTACGGAATAGCAGAACTGCTGTGCACATCTTAATAAAAAGAAGTGATTCGGGGTAGTGGAGTGCAGAACAGCAGCCAAGGTGAGTCAGTGAAATTTGGACACAGATGGGAAAGGCTTAAGTGAAGTATTGTGTTTAGAATTGAGTCTATTTAGAGGTCTGTGTGTAGTTGTCTGTTCAAGTGTTTAAGTACACACTTCTTAGGAGGCAGGCTTTGTTAGTCATGATGTAGATGAGTTGTATGCAATGTAGTTGTGATTTGCAGGTTTTATGCATTAATGTGCGTCACAGTCATGTGCCAGTACATTCTACCAATATTGTCATGTGACGATTATACAATGTCCTTTACTCTCTTAATGTTTCTGTGTTAGGAGCAGGATGGTGACTACACTTATGTGGAGCGGATCCGGGTTCCTTTGGGTCACGGGACACTTCTGCTGATGTCAGGAGCCACGCAAGACGATTGGCAGGTAGGCTCCACCAATCAAATGCAAGGGCCTATGTACGAAAAATAACCTTTAATAAAGACATCAGCCGTTGGACATAGGGACAGATCAGGCAGAAATTAAAGATTGCTTTAAAAGTGGTGGAAGATACTGGTTTTGTTTGTTTGTTTTTTCCTTTTTCTTTGGTTGCTGTGGTGTTTCCACGCTACACTTCCTACATAACAAGGCAATACTGTATGCCTTGTTCCTTGTGTTTTATGTTATTGTCACTACTTGTATTAACTTCCTGGGGTGTTGTCTGTTTATATCAAACAAACTTCAAATGCCATCCTGTGCAGAAAATTATTATCAAAAAAAAAAAAACCATAACACAGTTACATCATTTAACCTTGGACAGTACAGTAAATAGACTTACCTCAACTGTTCTGCTCTTGTGTGTGCATTTGTGAGTGTGTGTGTGCGTGTATCAGTGCCTCCAACGCAACATACATGAGTCGATAGACCTGTGTTCAAGGCACCTGGCCGATGGGCAGCGAGGATGGATGGAGTGGCCTGGAGAGAACAGCAGAGCTTTAGCATAATGAGAGTCATTTGTTTTACAATCATGGACAGCAGCCAGGTTTATACAAGTACATGAAAGCGGATGAAGAGTACAAGTGTGCTGCTGGTTTCTGGTGAAAACAATTGGGTCACACTCAACAGTGAGAAGGTGTTATATTATTTGAATTTCATGATGACTCATTTTTTTCAGTCTTTGTAAGAATAGATAAAAATGTCTCTTCTGTTGGAAATAGGTCATGCTATTTAGTAGTTGGTTGTGTGTGTCACCTGATCTCTTTGCCAGAGCCACCCTACGTTTTAGAAGATTTCTTGCTCTAGTTTTCTGAACATTTCATTTGGCAGATGGTATATAAGTATATGTGTTTATATGTGGCAATTGTTTACCTTCTTGTCAGTTTAACATTCAGCTTTAGAATCACTTTAAATGCACATTTGTTGCTTGTATTTAATACACTGCTTTAGCAACATCACACTAAAAAGTAAATTAAATTAAACAGTGAAAGAGCTCAGAGCTTAAAAGAAAAAACGGGGAAAAGGTCACAGGTATTTTATGGCGACACCTCCCTGAGTATCTTAACAAAGGTTTCATCTCTTCTTTAAAGATCTTGCCAGGGAAAAAAGATCACACCAGCCATTAATTCTTCCTCTGTCACTGCAGTCTTAGTCTACCTAATAAAAACCTCCTGGCTCAGTTAGAGAGATTTGGAAGTGAGTGCTAAATATTTAACTAAACCTCTCAATCCTGCTAACGTACTTCATCTGTTGGAAAAAGGATACAGGGTTATTTTTGCCTGTTCCGGACTTTTGACACTGTTGTGGATAAGCAAACCTTTTACCTCCTTTTGAGATGTAGATGAGGGAGGTGTGTGTGTCTGTGTGTGTGTCTGTGTGTGTGTCTGTGTGTGTGTGTGTGTGTGTGTGTGTGTCTGCGTGTGTGTTTGTGTGTGTGTGTGTGTGTGTGTGTGTGTGTGTGTGTGTTAACACGTGATGCACAATTGGGAAAACAAGGAAATCAGTCATTCATATGCAAAAGGACTAGATACAAATGCAACACCAATGAGTTGAAGTTAATGAAGAAAACACTGTGTCTTTGCTATTCGAGGAACATTTTAGTGTTGTTTTTGCAAAGAGGAATACATTTGACTTTTACCCCATATGCCAAATGGTAAGAAACTGTTATTTGTTCTATGTTGTCACATTTTCTGGCTGACCTGTGTAAAGAGTGCAGAGGTCAGCTGCAAAACAAGTTTAGGAAACTCCTGACAATATTGATCTTCTTTCCTTAAGTTCTTGTTCTCAGTTGCATGCATTTATGAGTCTCTTCTCGTACAACGTAGATTATATGGAATTAAAACGTTTTTTATGGAACAATGTTTTCATTACAATGTGAATACAATATCAAGGAAGAGCACATACCTGGTGTCACATACAAATCTTTTGATAAGAAATGTTAATTTGTTAACTATAGAACTGAAAACCAAGATCCACTGCACTTGTCTCATGTCAGCCTCATGTTTTTGGTATGAAAAGCTAATGACCAGAGATGTCGTTCTTCAGCCTGTCACAGGTTGGATCTCTAAAAGCACTAGCCATCGCAAGCAATATCCACTTGCCCATGAAAACATGGAGGCTTTGATTCTCCACTACCTTCCAACTTCATAGAAATCTTTCTGGATAAAAGACCAACATGTAAATATTTGATATCCGACTTTAAAATACGTCTTTTATTGTCTCTCTGCCTCCACCAGCATCAAGTGGCTAAAGAGTACCATGACCGAGGCCCACGGATCAACTTGACCTTCAGAACTATCCACGCAGAGCCGGAGGGCTACAGGGCGGGGACCAAGCTGCAATTCACAGCCAAGAAACCGTAAAAAAAAGTCAGGTTGAGTAAACTGTGTCTAGTAGTTCTGCATTTAACTCACTGATCCACACAATACTTGATCTGGTGGTTGCAGTGTGAACAAGACTTACGCTAATGAATGATAGAGTTTTCATACATTTCATCTGTTCAGAATAAGTCTTGCTCAAACATCACTGAGTGTATGTATGAATAACAGCTTCCTCCAACTTAAACAGGGAGATCTGCAGCTCTGTCTGGATTCACCTGTTGCATAAACAAACCATAATAACACCACAGTTGTGACCATTGTGTGATTATGAGATATAAGTGTTTTTAGAGACGGTCAGCACTGGAATGGGTGATAATGAAAGCTTCAAGCCTTTCATAAAATGTCAGCTCTGCATATTACTTTGACTTTATTTATTTATTAAGCACAGACAGTTGTTTATGTTCATTTCAGACAATAATTTGATAAAATCTTTGGTTAGTATGCTAGGAAAGTGCCTCTCAGAAACCCACACTGAGATGTTGCTGAGCAAGGCCCTTAATCCCACACTGCTGTAGTTTCCAACACTCAAAGTTTGGTTGAAATTGGAACCTCCCAGGTAGCAATGTCAGACATTGTGTAAACAGATTGCATGTTGAGTCACTCATATTTAAGTTTTTTTTTTGTTTGTTTGTTCTTGTTGCCATACTGTCATTTTGATTCACATGACATGTCATTAAAGTCACTGTGACATTTGGTGAAATTCCCTGAAATGTCAATAATTTCCTGCCTTGTTAATTTTGTTAGTTAGTTTTGTTAGAAACCAATCAGTCCTGTATGTTGTCCATTGACGTCACTGACATCAGAGCTGTTTCAATATGAATACTAGTTCTAAAAGTTTCATTGGAACCTTTATTTGTTAAATGTAGAAATGAAGAAAACAATTTCCTTGTTTCTAGAAAATAACCCCTTTTTATAAACAGATGTTATATATAATACATATGTTGCATTGCTGGATTTATCTTTCTGTTGAAATTATAACTTGGTGCAAGGATCTTAATTTATAAAAGACATCACATAAAGCAAACTAAATCAAGAGTGCTATGAATAAACTACAAACAACCTAGAGACATCAAACAAAAATAATGTCCCATGGCTAAGATTACTATAGTGAAATAAACAATTACTTCTATTAATTTTCTTCTAGCGTGTCCTATGTTAAGGAAAAACACAACATACCTTATTTGATACATAAAATGGAATGTTATAGATGATCAAGTTTGTCATGATAATATAATACATCTGCTTGCAAAATACAAGGAGCACTGAAAGGTTCACTCCAGGATCACTGAGGCTGGAGAGGTTATGTAACCATTGTTGTAATAAGATCCAAAAGATGCGATAGGGGTGTTTAAGGGAAAACAGTTCTTAATCATTTCATATTGTGAAAGGATGTACAGTGCCGTCAGAAAGTATGCAGACAGTTTTTTTTGTCATTTGGTCTCTATCAACACGTTGGATTTAAATTAAAACAGAAGGTTAAAGTGTATTTTTTCGTGTTTTTTTATGTTCTTTATTGGTCACCACTTCAACCCAACTGATGTTTTACTTGCTGAAGTGAAAAGTGAAGTGAAGATTGAGAAGACAGACCTAACACAAAATCACCAGGGAAGATACCAAGTGTATACTGATGTTTGTGGGTCACAGTCATGTACTGCAAATTAACTGTAATATTATAATTCATCTAATATATATGCACCCTCATATGTGAGCTTGAGAGTCAATACCTTTCCCACATAGTCATTGCTTAATTTTAAAAATCCTTGTTTCATGTTATTGAGCTATGGCAACAAGAAATATGACACTATCCAAATACTTTGGGTCATGCCAACTTCTGGGATATTAACATGAAATATTTATAAAGACAGTTTTAGGTGTAATTAATCTAATAGCAAAACTGTGTGTTTACATTTTATTTGATTACTGCTCCTTTTCTGAAGATTTTATACTCACTCACATACACACATTTAAACCCTACCATCGTACACACACAAACACTCTTAAAAGACACATGCATAATGTCTGCTGCTGGTGCAAGTACAATCATACCATTGACCCACTATGTAGTTTATTAATAGTTGTTTGTGCTGTTTGGATTTCTCCAACCTGACATCTTCTCTGTAGTAAAACGATCTTGTGGTAAAAACATAAATAGGCCTGACTCACCTGTTCTTTCCCAACCGCTGGGAAATAGGAAGATCATTTCGATTTTGAAGCATCATGTAACAGATATATGGTACTGTCCCTCAGAAGAGAATAGCTGGTTGGAACAAGCTGTCCTACAGTTCCAATAAAGGCGATGAACAGAGAGTTTCAACAGCCTCGACTGGCACAAAAAGATATTACAAAGAAAGTTGTAAGAAGATTGTGAAGATCGTTACATGATGATATAATCAGCTTGCTACACACAGAGTATGAATTGATGAAGCCTCTTGGATGAGTTAAGTGAATAGATTGATTATAATGTAGAGTAGAAGCCCAAATATTTATGTTTTATTATTTATTATTTTAGCTTAAACACGGCCCCTTCACAGAGCCACAGTTACACCCTAACTCTGTGTAATGGTTCCTGGTCCAGTTGCATGGCCCTCCCTACCTCATTCAGGATTTATATTTGTCCCAACCACTGATCAACTATGTAAACCACTAGCTGACAGGTAATAGTATTGCTACTAACTTTTTAGTCTACAGGGAAGCATTACTAGAAACTAGAATCTAGAAACGAGGACATAATAAGATAGTATCATAAAGTGACGACATACAGTATGAGTTACAGAGTCAGAAAAATGGATTACTTTATACCTTAAGGCCACCAAGGTGTTCTATTCAAACTAAACACCACTTGAGGCTGACAAGACACTGTAAACTTACTGCAGCCTTTGCTTAACTCCATTTTCCATGTACCTTTCCATCAGTACAGCAGCGACTGTGCCCAATTTGAATCTTGCCTGACCTTCCAGCCATAACCTTTTTCCCAAACTCCCTATTGGCAATTGTACAATACAAACAATACGATAATCATAAACCCTACAACTGTTTTCTGTACTCATCGCACTCCTCCATTACTACTGGACAAACAGCTTTAGAAACACATGACAGAATAGTAGACTGCGGGATGTATTTTTGTGTAAGGGGATTTGGGAACTCGTACTGTGTAATGAGTTCAGCAGTCCCCCTTTCTTCTTGCAAGACCCTCTGTGTGTGTGTGTGTGTGTGTGTGTGTGTGTGTGTGTGTGTGTGTGTGTGTGTGTGTGTGTGTGTGTGTGTGTGTGTGTGTGTGTGTGTGTGTGTGTGTGTGTGTAGTGAGTTAATAAGGAAGACCCACAGTGAGTGCAGCAGGTTGTGTAATAAGTCCTAGACATTTTGTTGGTGCAGTGCAGGTGAGAACTGTACTGCGTGCTGTGCCCGATTTTTACTGGCACCTTGATGTTGGGCCTCCGGAGGCACAGGTTGGGACATTATGTGCCAGAACATCGCTCCCCTGAATGATCATGTTAGGTCTGGGCTGAACATGTGATTTAATTTTGGGATGTCCCTTATCTTCAAAACATTGGTGCTGGTGTGTTTGTGTTTTGGAAATGCCCTGTAGCAAATCTGGCTCCTGCTCACTCATTACAGCTTGTTCTGGTAGCTGCTAAGATTCGTGATTTTAGTAATGAGAAGAAAAAAACTTCAGGTGCAAAACTGTAAAATAAGAGTTGAAAGTCTATAAAATGTTATATTGGCAGAAATGGAACATAATATTCAGAGGTAAGTTTTCATTAGTGTATGATCACCTGAATACAGTTGCCAAGAAGGGATAAACCAGACACTGGCACTAGATAGGGATGTTCACATAGTAGTTTTTGCCTTATCACTTGGAAGGGGAGGGTGAAGCAAGTGAGTTATAGTCTGCAACTACATTCTTGGATGCCACTAAATCCTACATACTGGACTTTTTAAATTTTCTACCATACACTTCACTTCATCATTCCTCAGTGAACAGTGATTCAACGCAATTTTTTATTGTGCAGTGCTGGATCAAATATAATTTCTAATATGAAATGTCTTACTCATTATAATGAGAATCATCCACTCTGCAGTGTCCCTCAGCTTTAGGGAGCGTTTTAACATCTTCAGACTAGTTTTAGATGTACTGCAAAGTCTTGGTTCAGTCTTTCAAGGCAATCTGCAGGCAACTGTTGCTCTCTAAAAAACTTTACCAAAATTGTATTTTGAGCTATACAAAATAGTACATTTTAAATTTAATTTAGAATTACAGTTGCAAAATGCTCGCATAAATTGTATCTGACTTAAATTAACTTTCTGTATGTGTAATTTATCTGACCATCTTAATTCCCACTACACGTTCAGAATTAGACATTGTCTTCCTGGGTCTGCAGCTCTTTCCCATTACTGTCTTGTTTATTGTTGATGTTTTCCACTTTGCCTGGAAGTTAACATGGCAAGTGACATGATACAGTAGCTAACCATCAAGCTGCCGGGAATTCCTGTGTTAGCCACTGTTTACTTGTTCCAGACACCTGTTGTCCAGAGCTGGAAATATTTGGATTCATGGGAGTTGCATCAGAGCTGTGGTTGCTGCTAACCTCTTTTAGCTTTCTCTTTAGCCACTGGAGTCATTGTGTGGATCACACCCAATTAGGCCTCAGTCCAGTTACATTCCTGTCTGTGCTGTTGTGGCCACCTGATTTCCAGCCACCAGTCTCTGTAGTCTCACATTACCAGACAATGAGCCATCAACTACTGGACTGTGTTTTATTACAGAGCTTTACATACAGTAGGTTGCATGGGATTATGAAGTGCTGATCCACAAGGATTTTCATTCACTTCCATATTTTAGTTTTATATAACCCTCCCATATGTGACATTGGATTTTATGATAATCTAGGAAACGCTGCTCAATGTAATCCCTCATAAAACAGAGCTGATGATTTTTGGGGATTTTAATATAAACTGGTTAGACAAGAAAACTTAAAAGAAACAATTTGAATTGAATTCAGTCAGGTCCACTCGAATCACCAGATCAACTCAGTCTTAAGTTGATTTGATATTTTCTAACCGTGAACGCATTGTGAAGACTCATAATGGCACTGTCGGATCACAATTTGACTTTAGCAGCCAGGAAACTGATGATGAAATGCTTTGCCAACTATCGCTTTCCAAAATCTGATAAACTTGTAATACCAAAACAGAAACTTGAAGCCATAACATTTAACATTTCCACATTAAAATTAATATAAATACTAGACATATGTTATATATATTTACATTATCCCAAATGTTTCCAACAATGTTGAAACCTAGGGAAATCTGTAGTTTTATTCAGATAACGGTGCAAACAGCGTTGGAGAAACACTGTCTTTTTTAAGGAGGAGACCTCTGTGGATTATTGGGTTCCTGGTATAAACTGACTGCAATGATGGCAATGGTGGTAAAGACAACCATGCTACTTCTGTTCGCTAATTTGTAATTGTTTTAATCTGAGAAACCTACAGAATTTTTACTTGTTGTCTAGGGTGCTGCTATTGTGCCAATATATCACAGTAAGCTTTAATCTTGTTTAACATTTTCTTGGTTGCAGCCAGTTTCAGTGGAAAGGGATAGGAAAATACTTCCTTTTGCTAAAAGGATGGGTGATCCCATAGTTCAATAAGAGAAACAATCGGCCAATTACATGAAAATATTTTCCCCTGATCCCCAAACTGTGACTGCTGGTCTTGAGCAGGCTGTCATGTTTGTATTGGGAAATGGGAAAGTTACAGGTGTTGAAGAAAAACAGGCTAATAAATTCTAGTTGTATGGTGCAGCATATACACCTGTTTATTGGTAGTGATAGAAGTTAAACACATTGTCAACAAGTTAAATAGCAGAGTGTCCATCTTGAAGAGAACAGTCCATGACCTTCTGTGTGTGCAGGCGGAATGTTTGTAGGCTAGTTCCTGTACATCGCAGCAGTCACTACTCTTGCTTTCTTGAAAAACCTAAACTGACCATCATCTTCCGTGGAGTGAATGAGTGAGTCAGTGAGTTATTCTGTGGGGTTTTTTCTGTATGCATATCTCCAAATGCACACATCGAACTGTATACTATAAGAGAGAATTGTCATACATCTGTGTGTTTAATATAGCCGTAAGTGCAGTCTGAAGTCATGCTGGGATTTGCTGGGAAGCTGCTCTGGGAACAAGCTGACCGATTCACCCCCCCCAGCTCCATTCGCCTCCCTTCCCTTGGGCTTTATGACCTTAGTTCCCTCTCCCTTACTGGGCCTCCTCCACCTCTCCTCTTTTCTCTCCTCCCCCCTCTTTCACCTATTAGCCTCTTCATCTTCACCTCTCCATCCCTGTCGTCTTTTACCTTTTTTTTCTGCCTTTTATCCGGCTTGGTCCAGTTCTCTTGTTGTTTGGGTAAAATTGCCGCTGCTTCCCTCTGGGAGAGGTCTGTGTCTCTTTCCCTAAATATTAGTATTAACCTGAGATTGGATGCTGGACTTCACCAAAAACCAAAGCTTTACAATAATCTAGAAAAAGCACTTGTTTTGGTTAAAAGCAGTAGCAGTTCATATTTCATATGTTGTTCATATTTTCATTTTGATGCCTTGTTCTAATTTTGGAAAAATGGAAAACATGAGCTGGTACTGATAGATCTCTCCAACTATTTTTGATATCCGCCCCCTGCCTGTGAAGTCACGTCTTTCCTATGTGAAATTTAGCAGCTGGCACTAATCTCGTGTTAACAGACACGCCGTTAGTGGCATCTTGAGGATATAACAACGGATTGTAGAGCGCAACCAATGTGGTAACACTTCAGAAACAAATTCAGGAGGAATACATTTTAAATGTGCTATGATTGCCATATACAGGGTGCGTACTTCAAGAGACAATCCTATAACCAGAAGATCAGAATTCCTAACAGCAGCTTCTTAGCAACAAATCATTGGCATGGAAATTCAACGTCTTATGAGAAACATGTAGACTTCTTAAGACTTGTGTTTGTCTTCTGAACAGTTGTAGGGAACAGAAGTGCAGAAACAAGGACAGGAACTCTAACCAGCTTCCCACAAACAAATATTATTTTTGTACGTATGCCTGGCAAAGACACAGAGGTACAGCTCCTGTGAATCAAAGCCCCAGGTCATTGCACCACCTGTGCACCCCTGACAAAGCTGTTTTGACCTGAATCCTGATCTGGATGGTAGTACCCTCTGTTCATTAATGTTGCAAGTAGAATAATATGCAACCCCATGTTCAAACAAACTGCAATTCAAATGCATAATAATCAAAACACCACAATTAACTGAGACTAGCAAGATCTGCAAGTCTTCAGGTCTTGTGCATTGACTTCAATGTTGTAAATATGATATCAGACACATTTAAATTCTTCTTGTATTAAAATAAAAAACAGAAAACGACAGCAAACTCTTCTCTTCAAATTCTCTGTGAGACTGTAAACGTAATTCATCTGTGGACTCACGTGGCCTTGCAGCGTAATCAGACACAGTGTTCTGGATAGGAATATTTCCCAGTCTCCAAGTCTCAGTCTATAAATAACCATGTTTTCCTTATGGTGTGGTGTCTTACTGACTCAGTCGTAAGAGAGGGAGGGTAGGGGGACCAGGCCAATCCCCAGAGGATGATGTTTTTATTGATTTACACCAACATTGCCACAACTGCCATCTTGTGTATTTTCTAACAGAACTGAAGCTACTTAGCTAGCTGCATAAATGTAAAAGTGAAGTGGCCCGTGTGGTCTGATCCAACAGACGAGCTACTGTAGCTCAAACTGCTAAAAAAGGGGGAAAAAGAAATTTGAAATGAGCAGGAAATGGGCGTGTCAGGAATAACAAAGAAGGATGGCAGGCGGTGTGACAAGCCGTGTAATGCTGGTTCTGATAGAAAGGTGTCAGAACACATTGTGTATGGGGCTTTGTAACAGCCCCATACACAACATGGGCGTTTGCTTTAATTGCGGCCACTATAGTTTTTCCTTTGTGCCATGGTTAGCCTAGCTTAGCATAAAGAGTTGAGGAAGACCTGGCAGCCTTACTATGACAGAAAGGCTTAGGCATTCTGTGCACAGTCACTGTCCCCAGCTGTTGTTCACCAAGAAATAGTTCCAGCACATAATGTCTCTTTAATGACTGCATCGAATGCTCTCGTAAGTGTGCACACTCATAGTTCTTCAGGAGGGAGAAAAGACAAGCAGGACCTGAGCTGTTGTGTGACTTACCAACTTTGATTCTCCTCCTCTCTGCAGTCCCCTGACATTTAGGTTGCCATGGTAACAGGGGCGTCCCACGGCAGTGGGTACAGGGTGATTTGCCTGTCCGGGAATGTTGCCTGTGGCGAGTACCTCACCTCTTGACCACGTGGACCTGGATTATGGATTTTCCTTCCCTCCCTCTTTCTTTCTAGTCTTCTTTCATTTTCTCCCACACACACTCAGTGGAAGTAATTATTTTGGACGTGCTACATTAATTTGTGTAATGTGATTTTTTTGTATGTACGTATGCAAACTAACACTCGTCTTTGTCAGTTTGAGTGGTCTCAGCACAGGCTGCATATAGTAAACACTGTGCATTATTGCATATTTAAGCAATGCCTAAATACAATAAACTGTACCTTTCAAATTGTAACAAAATAAACAAAAGGTTTCAAGTTTCAAACACAAGACACAAAATTGATTTATATTATTTAGAAATGTGACAGTGGTAAATACATTTAGTAGAGCCAAAAATATTAATATAATACATATTATATCTTATCGTATATTGTATTATTTTTTCAAGGGGTAGCAGATGTTAATTTCAAACAACCATCTACAGGAAGAGGGGAATCAGACTTCCATATGATTGTTTAAAGCTCCATGCATCTACACAAACCCATTTTTACACATTTTATGGAAGTATGCACTAATAGTTTCATAATTCCCAAATATACAAAGTTCTGGATCCAATGGGGAATACTTTCTGTCTTTTCTGTCAGTGTTTCACAGATTTTTAATGCAAGACCAGATGCAGTGCAGATAAGAGTGTTGAAACACTTCTGACAGTTTAGATTTATGTAGCTTCTGCAGTGTGAGATCTGCAGTAATTGACCAGGAAGTATCTTTTCAGTACATTCAAAATAATAATTATTTTTGTCATAGACTCAACTTTTAAACCTTCAACTTTTAAACCCTATTCTAAAACTAAATCAACATAGAATTGGCAGTTGAATTGGTGTGTATGACACTCAGAGTGTAAGAAGGGCAACGTGTTGTTGTCTCTGACTTTGTATGCAATTGTGTGCCCTAATTAGATGTGTATGTTAAAAGGGCACTCAGCTGATTGAATCATGCTTGAATTTGATTGCACAAGTACAGATAATCGTTGCATTGACAAAGGCCACGACAGTGTCGGCAGGCGGAGGTATTTTTGTGGAGAGGATCATGCTGAGTGTTGGCTCCAGGGTTCTTAGTTCCTGTCTCTTCACAGTAAACATCATGTTTAAATAGATTGTGATTTAAAGAACTGCTGAGTCCATGTGTGTCTCCATGACCACATTTACTGTCTACCGTATACAGCACCCAGGGCGACTGAATTGTAATAAAGTGGGCCAAAGCGATATATAATACCGTTGTAAGTAGATCCAGGGCACACTGAAGATCTAATTAACTAAACGTCTAGATCTGTCCCAAACACTGATTCAGCAACATTTAAGAAAAAAAAATACCCTTGTTTGTTGTTCATGATGCAGTTTTTTTCTGTAACCCTTTACTTTCTGCTTCTTTCATTCTTTCTTATACTCTGTGTACTCCTGCTGTTTTGATGCACTCTTCTTGTTGACAGTGTACACAGAAAAACACGCAGTTCTTGTCTGTCTACCTTCTGGGACTGTGGTGTGATTTAACTAATGACAATGAATGTAGGACTGAGCAGTATGACCTAAACTTTATTACCCTACATTTTAATTGTTTGTCAAATGCATTAGAAGACTGCAAATTTAAATTAAGAAGAGGTAATAGCCTAATGATTACTACTAAACACAAAATACTGCTGAGGCTGATGGGAATGTCAATACTTTTGCAGGTATTTAATCATAAACCACAATACTGGACACATTTTGACTTTATGATGGCGCTAGATGAAAAGTGAGGGCATCACCAAGTTGATTACAATTGATCCTGGTGGGCACATAAATGTCTCTAGCAAGTTTCATAGCAATCCATCCAATACTTGTTGAATCATGTCACACACTTCAACCTTATGCTGGTGCTACAGGAAACGTCAGGGGATCACCAAACTCAGTAGGATTCATCTTGTCGAGAGGAATGAAGGTTGGCACATGAAATGAAAAATCACCAGGCTTTATTCTCTGATCGCATTTTCAAATTCTAAATACAAATACATACATTAAATACAGTCTTCATACTTCTGGACTTGTTTCTGTAACTACTGTTGCCCTGCATAGTCCACTTGATTCTGCTGCTCTATTTCCAACTTTTGTGATGTGAAAGTGTCTAACCTTTGAACAAAGCTTCACTTGATGAGTAAAATTTCTGTACCATATTATTTCTGTTGTGTTGTCTGTCTTGTGCATTTGTTTAGCACATACTGTCAGTGAGTAAGCTGCACTAAAGGACATGCAGTGAGATGTAATAATGCTAGCAATGCATTTTAAGGTATGACAATTGAAACCTATTCTATATGGAGACTACTATACAGAATCCTTATCATGAAGTACATCTCTGTCAGTGTGAAGTCTATGCCAATTATACTATCTGCCCGTATACTAATCCGTTACATTTAGCCCTGAAACTCTACCTGCCACACACACCCATACTGTACACACACACTAACACACCAATGAAATGGAATCTAGTGAAAGTTGAGACTGCTTGTTAATGACAATGACTCCATCTGATTCCTTTTCCAGTCGGTGCCCTTGTTTCCGACCATGTTTCATAACCAGTTATATTTATATACATATTGTGTCTCTGTTACTTGCTCGTATCCCAGTTAAGATCTGATTTGGAATATGCTGTTGTCAGCACCTTTAAAAAGGCACAGCTGTAGGTGTAGCATTGTTTAAACACCAGTATGTCATAATCAAATTATGATGCCCTTATGTAACTACTGCAAGCAAATGTTTAAGTCTATTTTTATAGCTCCTTTTTCGAGCATGTGGGACTTCTGTCAGTGACACAGTGGCATCGTTTTCATGGTTCTCAAAATTAGGATAAAGTTTCAAGGCACTTCCTGCTGGCTAATTAAACTTGTTTATCTTGGTGTTTGGCAGGTTGCAGCGTTGCTTCATCAGGGCAGTAATGACCGTAAGCTAAACAAGGCTAAAAAGCTGTGTGTGTGTCCGGGCCAGGACGAGGGTGGTGTTAGTGATCAAGCAGATGATTGGAGGGGATTATCTCTCAGTTGCCTCTGCCCATGCTGGAAGTATTCTCCTCGAAATGCCATCAGCTGTTGCATACAGTAATACAGCACCAAGGATTATCTGTGCAACAGTGTTTTTTAAATTAATTAAAAGAGGCTAAGTCATGAAGTAGTCGTAGTAGGATATTATCATGGTTTTAGTTAGTACTAAGATAGCTTTATTTGTGAGGCCTAGTAAATACCTATGTTGTATGGACTAGAAACAAAGAAACCAAGATAAATGGAAACTTCTTTTGAGCACATTAGTTTATTGCTAGTTTACTCACTGACCCATTTGGACGTAGGGAGGATGACAGACAACAGTGAAACATTCATCTACTCAAATATTGCCCAAAAGTGCCAAAAAAGTGACTTTTCCATCCAACAAGCATTTTATATTTTGTATGAACATTGGAGCTAAAACACTGGACATCTTTTGAATTTACATTTTGTATGACTTTTTTTGTTATCAAAGGATTTAAACATTTCTGACTTTGGCTGACTCCTCTGATAGTATCAGAAGAGACACTGTGGCGGCCTGCAAAGCATACCAGGACTTTCACCAGGATTTCCTCTTTTGTTTACAAACACAAACTTGTGCCAACAAAATAATTTGAAAGATTCTGAAATTATATGATAAAAACACATAACTGCTTTAATTTACAAAGCAAGCAAGGAAAAATATGGAAAAATATGGATATCACTTCTTCCATTTGAGTGAAATGTTTAACCACGATGATTGCAGTGCAAATGTTTTTCAGGGGATTGTTTTTGCCAAACCATGTCCTTGCGTACAACACATGCAGCCTTGGCAGGGTCTTTTAGGAAAACAAGACATCCCCAAGGACACATACAGCTCTTGGCCTACTAACTTCCTGTTCAATACACTTCTCATTCCCTGCAAGCATGTCATAAAGCACGTATTCTAAATCAAATGGGTAATGATATGAAATGAAAAGTCAAGCGAGCACATAGATGTAAGCATTGACACGCGCACACACACACTCACTCTCATATGATGATATAAAAAGGAGACAAATTGTCATGTGATGTCACTGTTAACTGGCAGCTGTTCACTTCGTGAGTGACCTTAGGTATACTCAAAATAGAGCATGGGGGTATTTGCAAGTTCACATCCACGACTTACAACCCCGCTGTGTGTGTGTGTGTGTGTGTGTGTGTGTGTGTGTGTGTGTGTGTGTGTGTGTGTGTGGGTGTGTGTGTGTGTGTGTGTGTGTGTGTGTGTGAGTGTGTGAGAGAGAGACAAGAAACGGGATGACCCTCCTTGGTTTCATCCAAGGAATGCATGATGGGGTGGGCGAGCCATTTTAGGCCATAACGTCACTCGTGAAAAGGAAAGCCCATGAGGTCAACCCTTGAAATGCAAATAATTTGTCACCTCAGTGCTACTTATTGTAAAGATGATGATGAAGGTACATGCTGCTGTTGGTCATACTAAAAGTGGTGTTTGTGTACATGTTGCCTTGCCCACTGTGACACTGAGATTGATAATGGATTATGATACGATCTTTAGGCATATGTCACTGACTTACCCTGCTTTTATGTATGTGCATTTGAAAAGTTAATTTTATGAAGCTACATACATGATGCATAATGAGAAAAACACAATGTTTATTACCCTGATATACAGATGATTACATCCTCCTTAATTTTAACTTTAAGTAATACTGTAAACACATTTAACAACAACTTATACAACTGTAACTCTGTCCTTTACCTACATTGAATGTCTGAGCTGAACTTTTGCTGTCAAGTGTCAAAAGCAATGTTTAGACTACAGAACAGTTAGTATTAGGACATAACTCATCTCTGTTACCGATATGAGCTTGTAAAACATTGAAATAACGATAATCACAGAAGTAGAAAATAAAACGGTTCATATACTATGAGTAGTAAGCAGAAGTTCATTTGACAGACTTGCTTGTATTGCACTGTCATTGAACTATCCTGTCACACCTACTATGTGCGTCAGTCCTTGATGTCACCCATGACATTACTGTATGTGATAGCAATAGATGTAACACGTAACAACCATCTCTGTTGAGTGAGAGGGACGAAGCATAAATTAAACTAATGATAATATGATAATACTAATGACAGATGTTTCCCTCATTAGATGGTAGGATATGTTTTGAGCGACCCGAGGTGCAGAAACAGGAGTTGCTTATTTTCCTGGCAGCAGTGAAGATTTCTATCTTGAGTGTTAAAATTAGAGTCACAAGAGGGCTGAATGGCTCAGGAATTGATTTTGTATCAAAAATTAACATTTCGGATTAGAATTGAGAAAATGTGACACCGATTTATGTCACTCTGATCAGAACACATCTGACCTGAGTCACATGTGTGAGAACAAATCTGCATTGGGATGCTTTCAGCCGCAGTGTCAATGTTACCGACCCAGCCAAGCTGTCATCAGCAGTGACACAGATAAATTTAGCCATTACATCATTATGTTAAGATGATGATGATACTGGTACTGCTGATGAGTCTGGTGTTTGTGTATCTGTTTCCTTGTTTACTGTGACTTTGACTACATAAGGCTGAACATCCTGTGTGACCGTCTATGGCCTATCTGTCCTCCTGTTCTCCCATCAAGTTTTGAGTGTGTGTGTAACATACGATTGAATTTAAGATGGAATGGTGGTGTGTTTTGTACCACAAATACAATCCTGCTCACCATTATTGGCACCCCTTCATTTTTTGCATAACCTCTACAATATCTTCAGAAATAAATAGAAAAGTACCAAATTTATATCATCAGGATCTTTTAATTGGAGGTCCAAAGTAATTTAACAAAGACATTTTTTTTTTCAATTTACATATTGAAATTTCAAAGAAGAAACAGAAAAAACAGCATTTGCAGCAATAATGGCACCCCATATTTGGTTGCACACCTGTTGGCAGTGATGACAGCCTCCAAACATTTCTTGTAGCCATCTATAAACTTCTTGTACTTCTCAGCTGGTATTTTCTCCCACTCTTTCTTTGCAAATTGTTCAAGCTCTTGAACGTTTGCAGGTTTCTTTTCCCCAATGGCAGATTTCAGCTCATACCAAAGATTTTCAATCGGATTGAGATCAGGACTCATTGCTGGCCATTTTAAAACAGTACATTTTTTCCTTTTCAACCATTCCTGCGTGCTTTTGGATGTGTGGTTTGGGTCTTTGTCTTGCTGGAGGACCCATGATCTCTGACTCAAACCAAGTTTTCTTACACTGGGTAGGACATTTCGCTCTAAAATCTCTTGATACTTCTGATTTCATGATTCCTGTGATACGGTCAAGGCCTCCAGTACCAGATGCAGCAAAGCAGCCCCACAGAATTATGGATCCTCCACCATGCTTAACTGTTGGTAGGGTGTTCTTTTCCTTGTCGGCTTCATTGCACCGTCTGTAAACAAACTGTTGGTGTGCATTGCCAAAAAGCTCTATTTATTTCATCTGTCCACAGAACATTTTCCCAGAAGGATTGTGGTTTGTCCAGGTACTCTTTGGCAAAGATTAGTCGTTCCTTTTTATGTCTTTTCCTCAGCAATGGTGTCTTCCTTGGCCTTCGCCCATGAAGCCCTGTTTGGTTTAGTGTGCGGCGTATGGTACTTGTTGAAATCATGACCCCAGACTGTTGCAGGTTGGCCTTCAGGTCTTTGGATGTTTGACGTGGTGTTTTGTCCACCATTCGCACCAACCTACTAAGACTTCTCTCATCAATTTTTCTCTTCCCCCCCACGTCCAGGGAGGTTCTTGACAGTTCCATGCTTGGCAAACTTCTTAGTAACATTACACACTGTTGAAACAGGGATACCAAGGTCTTTGGAGATGGCCTCATGTTATGTGCTACTTTTCCCACTGCGCATGAGCGAATCGTTTGTATGTTCTGAGTGAGGAAGGTGGGTTGTCGTGCGGGAGTGGAAGTAAAGTCATGAAAACGTACAGTTGTCATCGGAGTTATTGAACTAACACCTTATACCCTTTGGAGGTCTTGTGTTTGCTAATTATTGCACTTCTGATGTCCTCAGACAGCTCCTTTGTCTTCACCATTGTGAGAAAGGAACAGGGGATAACAGATGGCTTTTTAAAACACGGAAGTCATCATTCATTGGCTAATTCATGTCACATGGGCACAGACAATTTATCATCATTTGTGATTTACCACAGGTGAGTCACAATGTGTTTCCATACTGATTTACAGCAAAGGGTGCCAATACCAGTGACACAGCAAGCTTTAAGTTTTTCTATTTTTTTTATTGTTTTACATTGTTGTTTATCATTTGCTCTTTTGTATCAAACACGAGTTCTCTATAGAACAGAAATGTTTCACTTGATTAATTTTTTTCAGAAGATATGCCACATTATGTATTTAAACTTCATGGGTGCCAATAATGGTGAGCAGGACTGTAGTAAAAATTATTTAGCACTTTTACAGTCCCCAGTGGGTTTCAGTCAAAACAACAAAGGTTGTCTCTTCCTCTGTGGCATTGCTCATGTTCTTGTCACTGATATTAATATTAATAGAGTTCATTTGGTACAAAAACTTGTACACTGTGACACTTCCATAACATTGCAACCTTGGTGGTTTGTGGTTGTCTGTGAATGTGACGGATGCTTAATGTGTCATGGGAATGCTGTCTAACACCAGTTGTGATGACAGAAAACTCTGTAAACTTTAAATTCAGTTATGCTGAAATAACATTATTCTCTTTTTTCTGTGCCATAAAGAAATTCCAAATATCTGCAGCATCTGAACTACTACTCAAACTCTCACTCAGACTTCAGGCAAAACTATCCCTGAATCTGGTGAAATACATGTGGCAATACATAAGACACATCTTCCAACATAATACAATGTGGTACAAAAACACCACAACTCACAGACAGAAAAATTGCCACAGAGTTCAATCAGTACTTCTGTAACTGTCTTATAGTATAAGCTTTACAAAACATAGTTATTTCTTGCAGAGCTGTGTCTGTTGTCTGTCCCAAGGACTCTGTCCTGCATTTGAGTCTCTCCACCTTGACTTTGGTTTGGTCCACTTTTCTCGCTGCTCTAGTTCTCTGTTGTCTCTGTTCTGCCTGACTCGCTCTGAATATGTCACTCCATTTTACGTCTCCATTTTTGTCTCGAGTGTCTTCTCTCCCTCTGCTTCTGACCCCCCCACACACACAAACATGTTAAAGCCCCCACACCCAAGCACATACTCGGACACACACAGATATTCTCTCCTCACATGTTTATTTTGGTGGGGTGACTGATTGACTGACTGCTCCGAAGGCCGGAACCATGACTGAGAGGGAAGGAGGGGACTGGGAGGGACCTGGCAAACGCTGGCAGTAGGGAGAGAGAGAGGCAGACACTGAGTGGGTAGTGAGCTGCTATAAAAGAGAGAGCTGGAGTTGTCTGTGGCATTAGCCTCAGCAGACTGATATTCACCCACACAAAACGAGAAACAGCCAGAGAAAAAACAGACGTCAGGCAGCAGCACCGTTGAAACAGAAACACTTACACCGAGGAGTGAAGAGCAGAGGCAGACCAGAGCAGCATAAGAGCAGTTTCTTTAAGACTGGTTATCTTCAGTGTGCCTGGACTTGAAGGAGTGTTTGTTTGGCTTGACGTTGGACAAACTTGGGACAAGGCACCAGAACGAGCAAGGGAAGACAAGTTTGAGACGTGCACCGTCAGTCAACTGTCTTCTTCTAACTGTTCACACTTCTGTTCTACCAATGGCGGCTGTGCGTCAGATGGTTATGGAGGCTTCGGGCTTCCACGTCCTGCCGGCCCACCTTATGGCATCAGCCATGGAGGAGTTCCCCCAGCA
Organism: Dicentrarchus labrax; assembly: GCF_905237075.1. Classification (NCBI taxonomy): domain Eukaryota; kingdom Metazoa; phylum Chordata; class Actinopteri; family Moronidae; genus Dicentrarchus; species Dicentrarchus labrax. Next base: position 21,218,097 of record NW_026136720.1, on the reverse strand, counting down.
GCTGCCTGTCCCCAAGGGCCCAGCAAGGGGTAAGAGCCGTTCCCGCCGATCTCGCGAGGCTCGCTTCAAAACGCAGCCTGTCACTTTTGCTGAGATTGCAGAGGTAGAAGAGGAAGGTTCCTCACCCCTGGAGGAGGAGAGGGCACGTCGTTCCTTCTTGCAGTCCCTGGAGAACCTGCGGCGGAGCACACAGACCCTCCATTGCCCACCGGCTGCCCATCACAGCTGCACCCCCACACCAACACAGGCCAGCCTGGACTCCAGTGACTCCGACTCCACCCAATGAGTGGTGTGACATGCCCACATCTCCTGGCCCCCATGTTCCTCGCTTCTCCTTGACGCCGCTTTGAATGGATGCCAACTGAACTGAACCAAACTGGCTGCGCGTATGTGTGTAAGCTGCTGCTGTTATACAAAACTCTGCATTTAATATATACTAACATATCAACATACAGTATGTAGTTTGAAGATGCACTTGATGCATATCTGTAAGGATGTCTACCAGTGCCTCAGGCTGCGTATACTGCTGTATAGATATGATAAGTGAAAAAGTAGCAGATGACCCAGTGTTGAACACACTACTTTTCAAATGTATTCCTTTTCTACTGTAGATGTCTATGAGGAAAAACTTGAATGATGAAAGATGGTTGATATTTTTCCACTTTGAAGTTGTATAGGTATTTTTGTTTCAACCCAGATTTTTCTACGTGACCAGTCACAATAGAAAGGACTCTTCAAATACGTTAGTATTGTGACTTACCACGGCGTACATACCTTGACTAAGCAATGTACTGAGCATCCAGAGTGACCTGGCCGTCACTGAAGCAGTAGACTACCATTACAAAGCTTTGTCAAGACTTCAAGCTCTTGTTTTCCAGCTTCACAGTGAATGAGATCTCTGCTCTTGTTTTAATTCCTGAGCAAAAATTGCCTTTCTAAACATCATTATTTATTCTCTTATTTTGTTCATAACCAAGTGGAGTTGTAGATGTGATATTTTATTTCTCTTTCTGACTTCTGAAGTCATGTTGACTTTCAAAGAAAATCATAATCTTTATACTGTATATTCGTTTTACTTTATACATATATTACAATGTTTGTTATTATGTACTTTAATAAATATTTTCAAGTATTTTGAGTCATTTTCTATTTTCATTTAATTTTTTATTTCTTTTTAGTAAGTGCAGTTGTTGAAACAAAATATTATTACTCGGCAATGAGTTGTGTAACGACTGAGTTGTACACAGTAATCCAACCTGATTTACATTTAGTCAGCTACAGTGAAACAGATAGAAACTAATACAAGTAAACAATGACTAGACATGCAAAGGTCAAAAGTCTCAGCACCAAGACAATGGATCTGAGAGAACATTATTGATCCTAAAAGGTTGATGTATGACAGAGACAGTGATAAAGTGCCAACACACAAAATCAGTAATACATAAAGGAGGAAGTTACGAGGCAGCGGGAAGTGATGTGTAGCCTTTACAGGCTGTCCATCTCCATTGTTATTGTTAAGATAAACTGATGTCAGACCCATATATAAACACTCAATACATGAGCTGCGTCTACTGCATACTTGCTCAGTTGGTGACGCACTTTCAGGTTTAATGTCAGGTTGCCATCAGTAAACTCAGCCACAACAACCACCCTGAAATAAGTACCCTCTGGAGCCTCACAGAGATCCACTGCAGCCATCCCTCCTGTTGCTAATAACCCTACTCTCCTAATCCACTCGATGACAAGTGAAACGTGGTACATGACTTCCATCCGTCAGCAGCATGTTGCAGACTGAGACAGGGCTGCAGGGGCTTTTGTTGAGAACCTGCTTGGGTTGCATGTGGCTTGACTAAAAATAGAATCTGATTAAGTAAATCTGCTAAAAGAGAGAGAGAGACGTTCTCTCCAGAGGTACAAGGGCTTAAGAGTTGAAATGTGATGTGGGTGCTGTGAGGAGATGTAATCACAAAGGGACACAGATTTGGAGATCAGTGTTTATGAGGCAGAAAGGGATAGCAGAGGAGGTCACCATTCACAGTTAAAGATAAGGCTGGTGTTATTCTATATTTTTCTTATTGTCAGCAAATCTAATAGAGCTAAATCCAACAATACGTCAATGCCTCTCTCAACGCTTTCGGCCAAAAGTGACATACACAAGACTGAACGCTTAAATAAACGCTGAATGCTGGAAAATAAATTACATTCATATTTAGAATAACATTACTATCTGCAATGTTCTTAGAGTTTATTTAAACCATTGACTCCATGCTACTGACTAGCTTCCTGTTTACAAATCACCCATCAGTCAACACCACGAAGCAACCAATGCCAGAGCCACACCGTGCAGCCAAGCCACAACCAGCCGGCCAACCACAGCTTAGCTTAGGCTACAGTTAGCTAGTTCAAATGTTGTAGATGTCCCTGCCTTGATCGCTCTTGGCTAGTAGAAAGCAATCGTTTGCTTTGTACCGTTACATAATTTGTTGTTAGTTACAATTAACACAGTTTGTCATAATACCTACCCTGAATCATAGATTGTGATCATGAACTAACATATCCACTCAGATAGTATTTTGCTAGTGATAAAGTTAGCGAGAAAGCAAGCTAAGGTTAGCCAGCCAGCCAGCCAGCTTCAACCCAGCCACGCTGAATAACAGTCATCTGGTGCAGGCCGCCTGTTTGTGTGTTTGACTCTGTGTTGTGGTGGGTGCTGGTCATTTGCGGGCTCTATTTATGAGCTTATGTTAGCTAGAGTTGCACACTGTAGGGAAGTGGAGAGAAAAAGACACTCTGGAGCACACATAAACGTCACATCCTTTGGATATTGGATTTTTACGGAAAATCCGACCTGTATCCCTACATAAAAACGCATTTTTTAAAGTTATGTTACAACTTGTTCACACATTGGCAATAAAAAGTAATACATAAAAAGTATGTAAACTACTTCAGAATTTGACATAACCTTTAATAGATTATGGACAACAATTAAAGTATGGCACAGAGAAATAAGCCACATTAGACTACGTATGGGATACTTGCCTGGATCAAATCAATGTTGGTTTGGGTCTTTTCATGGTATTAGATGAAAAATACAGAATCTTCATGCATATTAATGTGTGCACACACTTATTTTTATATTTTTTGCAGTAATATATGCACTCTCATATTTTAGTGCAAGATAAATGCCAACATCATTCATCATGAACGTACAAACTGACAACCCTGACCCTGCTGCTGCGTGACATGAAACAAAGCCCAACTGCCCCTCTCCCAGCCAATAGGGAGGATGGACAATGACCAGCTGGTAGCACATGAACAGTCTCCATACCTCTCTCCTCATCTCTCATACAAACACACATATTAGTCATTGTTTGTCTAGTGCTTGTAGAGCTGTCATACTTAACCACATCCACAGCAGAATTACGGCCTGTTTTTATGTTCAACAGCGTAACTCTGGAAGCATTTGCGTCACTGAGATTTTGCTAAAGAGTGCGTAACAGTTTTGAGAAAGCGACAGAGGTAGAAAAGAAAAATATTTGTCATCATGCGCTGGAATGACCTCAGTTCATGTTTCCACTTTATGCATCCTATATTTTTTTCCCACCAAGTCTTATATATGAGGATACTTCCTTTCTAATTAGTTCCACTCTCTGATTCTACTGCCTGAAAGATGCTTAGTTTCCTAGAGCTGGAAATACAAATTGGCTCAGAATGACAGATCTTTACGATTTGTGAAGTTTCTTGCCTCAAAATGAAAAGTTAAAGGCTAAATTTAAAGCCTGGTGTCTGCCTTTCAAACATCTTGGCACTGTGCACGTCACAGGGTTGCAAGACCCCTCTTTGAAGTCTTCTACACTGGCTTCCTGTTGATTTTAAGATTTAACTGATTGCTTTTAGGGCTCAGCTGGAGTCTGACTAGCCAGACAAGATGAGACCGAGCCGACAGACACAAATGCACATTTATCTAAACACAAGTGTATCTCAAGCGTGGGATCAGCATTTGAAGACTACAAAAGTAGATTACACAAGAATCTGTAGGAAGCAGTCTGTGCCAGTCTAAGACAATAACACATACTTTTATAATAAATGCTAAAAGTAGGTGATGAAATTATGTTTTAATGGAATAATCTTCCTTTAAGTAAAATACCTGTTTGCCTCCTTTTTCAAAAAAGTACAATATACTTAATTTGTTTCTTATTTCTGCTTCAAATCACTTTGTTTGTTCTTATCTACATTATGATTTACTGCATATAGGGATCACCAAACACAAGCTGTAAATAATGAGTGAACAAAAAACACACTGTAAAATGTTTAAATACGAACACACAGGACCGACAATACAGGGGATATACAATATACATCAAAAGTCAATTTTCCAAAAACAAGTATGGACAAGTGGGATTGCCGTGAGAACAGTTTATCTTCATGAGAACAGTAAATCATTAAACTTAAATCTGATTTCATTTCTCAGTTCTTCTGAGAATTAGTCTGGCACTGTTTGATGAGTAATATGTGAAAGAGGAACTTACAACTTTGTAAAATAAAAACATACAATATTTGGACATTTATGATCCCTCACTAAGATTAATTGCCATGCCACACTTTGTTTAAGGTGTGTGCATAATTGTCTTTTATTATGAATCCCAGACCACTATATGACCAACTGGGCTTCAAGATAGAGACAACTGATACATGTAAGAAATGTCAGTTAGCATAAAACAAACAGTACACGTTGCTTGCTTTTTATGTGGAAAGCATATCCTGGTCTTGCAAAAGCACATTATCAGCCTGTCAATTAACAGAAAATAACTTGCTTGTTTTATTTTGCTCTGATAATCTGTCAGTCCATAATTCACACCTTTAAGGCTTTTGTATTGAGAAATATACCTATATACTTTTTTTATTCAGTGTTCATCATATTTGCATTTTATTTGGTATATTTTCCAATTGGGTGCACCAGATTGAATCAATCTAGAAGTGCCACAATATTACAAAATGTCCCCAAAACAAGTAGAAAATGTCCCCAAAACAAGCCAGTTCTCTGCCTTGTTTGTAATACAAACACAAGCCAAGAGACTGGTCTGTGTGGACAGAAGGATTTACTTTAAGGGTCAGTACTATGACAAAAGGTTTTCCAGATGGTACTAAATGAAGAATGTCCCATTTCAGTGATATGAACAAGAGCTATCTTGGCAAGGCTATGATGTGCACTAATACACAGGTCACCATGACTAATATCTAGTACAATATTTGCTTTGGAACAAGACTCTCCTCTGCCAATTTGAAAGCATATGCTCAGTGATTCCACCCACAGCCGGGAGAACATGATGGTAAGCAGCCAATTGCTGCTATTGTGTGTACAGTTTCCGTCTCAGAACTAACATCCATGCACTCCTACACCCTAATTGCATTTTGATTACTTTATTGACATTTATAATAATTCATGTATGATACTTGCCTGGTTGGTTTCCATCAAGGTGTGCAATGAAGTCCAAGATGACCTGCTGAATATTTTGAACCCTCTGACGCATAAAACAAAACAGAAAGTCTAAAGGCAAACAAAACATTTTGGTTAGATGAAAAATCAAGAGACAGGGTCATGTTAAAACAAATCATCATTCATCATCTGCACAGTGGCCACTTTAGGACATATCAGAATCAGCTAGGATTGATAGCAACTGATTTAAAGCATTTACACCACCAAACAATGTAAGACGGCATTTGCCAGTGTTACTAAGAACAAGTGTAATGTACCCAGTAAATAAATATGTAAATCAGTTATCTACCATTGAGCATTGTCAGGCAGAGGAGGTCATTTTGGTAGACGTAAGTAAGCTCTACCAAATTATGAGATGATGAGAAAATGTGTATTTAACCCAAAGGTTATTAATATGCTAATGTTATGATAGGAAACGGTCTTTAGTTTTAGAGGTATTTGTTAGGAATTAGAGTATTGGATTTCACCAATGTCACCAAGATTCCCCCTCTGGGGAGTAAGAAGGGTGATCGATTTCATGCCAATCTGTCCAATAGTTAACTCACCACAGTATTACGATCATCTGTTGCTCCAATTATGTTACACACGAACTCTGACCCCTGACAAAGATTCATCAGTACTGAGTGACCTGGAGATAACCAACAGTGTTAGGAGTGCATGCATGTGCAGTTTTGCAATGTATGCACACAACATATATGCATACATTTGTGCATTTAGTCTTTGCAGCAGAATGCTCCCAAAAGCATCCCTGACCTACATCCTGGTCTCATGACTTAGGAGGTGTCTAGTAAGACACAGAAATCAAAGTCTGGAACATTCAGCATGCTTCTTTCATCTCTCGTTCTCTATTTCAAAGCTTTTCAAAGCTCTTCATCTCCCCCTGGTGCTGTAGAAAAGAGGTGATTACAGATGCAAAACAGTAGGTGACCCACATACCTCCTCTCCCAGTGTTCTGTTTCCTTAAATCTTTCTTTTTGTGGTTTTCCCTCCAGCCCTGCAGAGAGGGAAAAAGATCCTTATCCAGTCCCTGTGCTTTTAGAAATTATGTGGAAAACAGAGCAGCCTTTTTTGGTCATAGCTGTTTCTATGGTTTTAAGACAGCCACAGTAATACCTGTTATTATGTAATTATTTGCAATACACAGACAGGTAACAAATAAAAGTAAATACCAACATAAAGTGTCTTAGTATGTGCCTCCTGAACAGCGTCCCTGGAACTCTACTGGAGGGATGAACGTCATTCTTCCAAAAGATGTTCCCTCATTTGATTAATAATGATGGTGGAGGAGAGTCTAGGTTGGTACCAAATCTCCCAGAAGGTGTTCAGTTGGGTTGAGATCATATGCAGATGAGATCGCAGTCACCAGATGTCATCTGCATATGATTCATTTTCATACTCCTCAAACCATTCACTGACCCCATGTGCCCTGATGTCATCCTGGAAGAGACCATGCCTATCAGGATGGAGATGTTTCATTACAGGATGAAGGTGATCATTCAGAACAACTTTGTATTGATCTGCAATGACTGTCTGATCACATTTGTAACCTTTTCAGTCAGAGTCTGAGGAAGAGTAGCTCTCTTGTTTTTCCTTACATATCGCTCTAATGCACGAGCATCAGTCATCAAATGTGTGCTGACGACTACAATATCTGATTCTGTCTTTCCCATAAATCTAAATGCAGATGTCCCTTTAGTCACTGTTACTATTGAAACATTCTCCAGTTCAGCAGTCTTTGTGAATGAAGCTCCTTCCATTCGTGCCCCAACAATGAACCCTCTTCCAATGTTATCCTCTAATCTTGATACAAAATCAGAATCAATTGGACCTGCTCAACATTTCCATACATGCCACAGAACATCATTGGAGGTTAACAGCTTAATTGTACCATGCAGTGCCCCTTCGTGGAAGCATCTGCATTTGTAATATTTCTCCATAGAGTTTTTTTTCCATTTTAGGCAGTGAGAAACAGAATGGTTGAGGATGCCAAGCTATCATTCACACTGCTTTACTTGGCACATCAGAGCAAGTAGATAGCCATCAGAAGACCAACACGAGAAAAAAACCCAAAAAACTGAGTCCTTTACGCATTATTTATTTTGTTTCTCTTTCCTTAGTCCATTAGTTGATAAACTAAATACCTTTAACATATCAGCAATGTAAAATTCCCGTCATGCGGACATTGCCCTCTGACATGTGGGCTATATATCACAAGTTTAGTTTCCCATATCTGGTCATCTGTGGTCCATCAGCATGCCCCAGTGTCCTTTTAGAAGTGTTTCATTTGCTCTTTATTAGTGTGAATGCTTCAGCATGCTTTACTTCAACTTTAGCCCGGGCAGAAGGGACTGCCACAGCTGAACAGGTCAAAGTATTAACTGGTGAAACAGCACTGCCTCTATGATTGACTCCCTCTGTTAACTCATAGTCCTTCACAATTAATGTTTCCTATTACTCAACAACACTCAACACAGTAAATTCATCAGATTCAGTGACACTGCTTGTATTTATATATTTTGCTGTACTTTTACTATTTTAATAAACATATTGAAATGAGATTATATTGCAACATAGCATGTCTGATGTTCCTTAAAGTGATCCACCCAAAACAGTTATAATATAGTAGTTTAAATAGTAATAGTACTTCTGTTGTTTTTATGTGCACTTAAATCAGTTGGAGATTGACTGATAAAACTGATAAATATATGAAGTTCAACTGCTTACAGTTCAACTCTCAGCTGATGTGTTATTCTTACTCCAACAAACACAAAGGGAACCTAAACTCCCTGTACACTGAGGTCAAGGCACTTCACACATATCTTTCAATCTTTTTGCTCTCTGTAATGTACTCATACGTGTGTGTAAAACAGGCAAGCACACACTCACTGACACAAACACAGGACAGGATTTTGATGTAGTATACGTTTTCAAGCATTTTCAAGTTTTATTTATTTATTCATACTTTCAGCTAGAAACTCATTCAAAGTTCCCCATCGTTCGAACATTATCGGAACGCCTATTATATAACCTTTACATCCCATTCATACTAATTAAACCCTTTCACACATTTCCAGCTCTGCATAAGCTTTCAGCTGGTTCTTCATACAAATTAAAGCTATGCAGTTTAGCGTCAACCTTTTATAAATTACCTTTTCTAGTTTATTCATGTTCAGTTCACTTCTTATGACTGTGGCAAATATTTACTTTAAGCATTAAAAAGTTAATTTTTTATTTTTTTGTATTTATTTAACACAAGTCTGCACACTAGCTACCATTAGTTCACATCCACACACAAAATGACACTGATATATTGATAACTCAGAGACTGACAGGGCGATGTGTTTCTTTGATCTGAAAGTTATCCGTTACATCTTCATATATGTTGTGTTTTACCACTAACGACCGACCAGCTTTTAAAAGTTAAATGTAAGTCGTGGCAGCCGATTGGTCCTGAGTGCTGCCTGTTTGTGTCGTGTTTCAGGCAGTACAACTCAGTCCAGATTGATTGACGGGGCATTTGTCGAATAGAAAGTTAACAGGACACTTGTGGCGAATCACCAGCTAGTTCATGCCTCGTTTTGGACCAATCAGGTTGTTGTGTTTAAGGATGTAACCAATCACAGCGAGGGGGCGGGCTCACGGTGAAGGAGCGCGAACGGTTAAGGACAGACGGCTACGAGAAAATGGCGAAGAGAAGAAGTCTGTTGGTACAAGAATAACGTTATATGGAAACTTTAAACAGCTTTAATACGACCTGTTAAAAGAGCGGCTTTCTTTACTGCCGCGGGATAAATTATTTCAAACAACGGCGAGTGATATATCTGTGTCACAGTGGCCGAAGCTGATTTGTAAGTACGCTAACTTGAGTGTTGGTGGCTAACGTTACCAGCTAGCTGGACGGCGTAGAGACATGAAGGGTCGTAATGTTGGCAGCTGTAAATGGCGTCCCTGCGCCCACACACAATGAACAACCCGCTGGACTTCATCATTATTGCATCTGTTCTCATGGCTTATCGTTGAGTTAAAGGCTGTGGAGACACTCGCTGTCTGTCTGTCTGTCTGTGTGGGGGGGGGGCACTGTAGTTGACGGTATGGCTTTACACAACCTGGTTTTTGTTATTGATGTGGATTATGGAGATCACGAGTCAAGCGATCAACTGGATGTCAGGAATCATTTTGTGAAACGAGGAATATTACAAATTCTGCTGCATTTCAGCTGCAAGTATGGATTTGACAAAGTGCGCTGGGGTTATAAATTCTTTCAGTCAACCACTGGCCGTAATGCCCGGCTCATATCGAGGGGCTCAGACTTCAAGGAGCTTCGCCACAAAACCTTTGAGGATTTTGAAATAGAATTTGAAGCAAAGTTTGAAGTGAAGGTGAAAACATTACCTTCTCGCCAGAAGCAGCAATCCAATCAATCTGCTTCATTGCAAAACGCACTCAAAGAGACACTGCTGGACTTCCAGTGGGACAGACCAGACATCACCTCTCCCACTAAACTGTCCCTGAGGCCCAGGAGGTCAACTCGAGCTGGGGCGCCGAGTGTTTCACAGGAGGATGATATTTCCAGCAACGGGAGGAATGTGGTGTTTATTATCTCGCAGTGTCCACGTTCCCAGACACAACTGGTGGACTATCTTTCTTTGGGACACCAGGACCTGCCCACAGATGTGACAGAGCACGTTATATCCAAGGGCCTTCACGACATGATGGTTCAGCGACAGGTTGCTCTGCACTGGATTGACAGTAGATCACATGTCCAGGTGAGTGGGGGGCTTCCCAAACCTTTTCACCATGGACCCCCTATTTGAGAGGATTTTTAAGACAATAATATTTATAGTCAGTCACTAATCAAACTATATATTATATTATCACTGTAATTTACAGTCAATAAAAGTAGCTAACCGAATTTCTTCTTCCTTTTGTTAATGAGCCCCTTTAACACACACAAAGACCCATTTTGGTCCCCGAAACCCAGTTTAAAAACCACTGACATAGAGTATTGAAGCAGTCAAGAATGTTATCATAAGGCATCAACAAGAGCTGCACAATTTGGACAAAACAATGTTGATAACAAATAATTTGGCTATATGTATTGTGGCTGTGGCTATTGTTGCCTATACTATTTTTTGTAATTCAGTGGTGGCTGATATGGTATTTGAGAACAAAATCATTAGTATTGCGAATATGATGGAAATCAGGTTTCAACCCAGTTGAGTACCTATTTGAGATTTTGGATTGATATGTTGGGCAGCACTCTGCACCATCACCATCAAAACACCAAATGACCTTCTCACCTCTGTGACCCCACTTCAACTAGGATCTAAAAAGTAAGTTTACTGCTTGTGTCGCAGAAACATGATCTTTTGGGATAATACAATTTGTAGATGTTTTAAAACCTGCATGATCAAGGCATTATCCCAAACTAACCACCAACTCTTCACTGTTTAACCAGCCTGTGTGACATTTAGAATTGCTACACACATCCAGTCATTAGTTGCAGATAGTTAAAAGTGTTAAAATAAAAATAAATGACCTTTTTCACTGACATAAGCAACTTTGATATTTCGTCTTATGGCAGGTCATGGGGTGTGAGGACCACCTTGGCTTTGACAAGCTGTCTGAGGTCCTAGCTCAGTTGGGTGGCAGAGTGATCCCTGTGGTTGCACTGCTGAATCTCTGCTGCTCTCGAGACGCCTTTGCATTCAAGTCCAGCATTGGATACCTGCTATCTTCAGAAAGGCTTTACCGCTTGGCTTTTCCTGCCTTAGGCGGTGTTCTGCGGTGGGAGAAAGGTTGGTAACATGGAAGAGAGCTCTTATTATCATCTTTTATAACACAAACATGCCTGAAATAGTGCGGCTGTTATTAAACTATTCAGGTGATTTATAGTTCAAATACAGGTACTAAATAAAGTTGAGACATTATAGTGTACATGTGTTAGGATTTTACTTTATTTGCAGTTATTTACCTGCCTAAATAAAACACGGTTTAAAAGAAACACCAATGCAGATGAAGAGAAAACATATTTCAGTGTCTTGTGTCAAAAGAAACTACACAAGGTTATAAAGACAACTAAATCTATCAAACACAAAGCGGAAATTATTTGAGCACTATAAATGACAAGTTAATGATTTTAAATTAAGCACATTAAACACAGTTTCCAACGTGATCTGCTTTTTTTATGTGTTGTGATATTTTCCACCCAACAAGGGGATGTGACACAGAGCTGTGGCATCATGGTTGAGCCAGTGTCTCGCAGGCAGAGGCTTCTCCCAGAGTCAGTAGAAGTGTGTCTGAAAGGAGTGCTGCAGGGCTGGGATGCCTCTTCACTGACACGGACCTCCACAGAGTCGTGGGTACTTCAGTGCTCCAGCAGCAATGATCAGGGAGCTATTGTCTTCCAGGATCTCTTGATGGAACTGTCTACTCATGCTCTGCACATGGTGAGGCAAATCGTGTTTCAGTGATACAGTACAGCTGTCCTAGTTAAGGCTGAAATTATATATCAGTTTTCTTGTCTGCTACAGCATGTATATCTGCTCTGTAAATTACTTGTCCTGTGTTTTCCTTAGTCATCTACGTTAATGGAGACCTTATTTCAGTACAGCCAGTCAAATCTTACACAAAGCAGTCCGTGTTCTTTCATAGGCCAACGAAGCACCGTCACATTGAGCCGTACAGCACCTTGCTACACAACACAAGAGCCACAGACTTGAACCAACAACAACCCACATTAGCTTTTCTGCTAAAGAAATTCCTTATCTAACTTAAAAACATGAGCACACTTTTCTTGTTGTGCACTTTAGCTTGTTGTAAGAGTGACCAAACACATCTTGAGCATCAGCCATGAAAAAATACAATGCTAGCGTCACTTTCCTAATAGCTAACTAGCTGCTCAGCTGCATCACATGAAATGGCATGTAATTGTAATTGTACCTGCAGATGTCACTTTGGTCTGGTTAGATGCTGGTGTTTTCCTTATTCTTTAATAGAATTAACAACACACCCATGACATGAAGACTGCAGCATAAGTTTGGGCTCAAATCCAACTCTTTTTTTTTTTGTGAGCATTTACTGATTCATTTATCCTACTTTTTCCTGGCTTGTTTTCCCAGCTTTCTGAGGTGAATGACAGCGGCCTGGTGTCCTCAGCTGTCCTCTCCCCCATGTCACACTGTACAGCTCTGCTTACCATTCTTGAGTCTGGAATAATTCAGCATGACCACCTCCTTAACGCCGAAATCATTGCCCCTGCCACAACAGAAAGCTCAGTTGAACTGCCAGATGTTGTGAGCAGTGTCCTCGGAGTAGTGTATGATATAATGGAGGAGGATGGTGACAGTGTTGATGGTGAGGATACAATAGTAATATTCAGCATTCAAAACTTCAAAAGCATATGTTGGGAAAAATGTATGCCTGAATTTATCAGTAATTCTGTCAATGCATTGTTTCCAAAAATAAAAGTATATTTGAGCAAAATGTTTTAGGTTGACTCGTAGCTGTTAAAAGTGCGCAGTTCACCCGTTACATTTAATATACTTGAACAGGATTGTATGATGTCATTTTCTTTTTTCTCATGTAACAATAGATCCCTTGGTTCCTGCTTTTTTTTTTGCATTTTTATGGTTCTAATCTATGTGTGCGCCTCATTGAAACTGAAAATATTAGAGACTTTTAAATGTGAGATGGTAGCAGTATAGGTTTATATCCAATGCACGTTGTATTGGATTTATAGCGGTTTTATTGCGTCTATTCCTTAGACCAGCCAAAGCATCATCAGGTTCCCGAGTGGGCTCAGCAGGAAGTCAGCCATTGCCCACTTACAACAGGTGTGTTGGAGAGTTGGTTCCCACAGTCAGACCACTCAGGAGTGAGTTCCCACTTAATGGAGTCAATGAGGTAAGAATGATTATGATTTCGAGATTATACTGTAATTTCTATATAGTGCTTTTGAGGCAAGACTTGTTATAAAGATATAAATAAATAAATAAACAAATAAATAATCAAAGGCAATGTAAAACAAAATTGGCACAAAATAGGACCTGTGGTCCTGAACTTTTGCTTACTTTGTTGGACAGGTTGCTGCATGCAGTGCCAGAGCAAAAGGAAGAAGAGGAGTTGTCTGTCCTACAGCAGGAGCTGATCAGTGGCCTGGCTGAGTTGTATCAAACATCCCAGGGTGCACATGACAAGAGGGGCAAAAAACGTGAGAAAACCTTGTCTCAATGTTTATGCATATTCCAGAGTTTCTATGAAGGTTGTTAAATGTGTAAAGTAAATGTATTGAAGTTAAATTTAGGATATTAGGAATCACCTTTTACATGTAAAGTTTGTGTTTGTTTATTTGTTGTTAAGATTTTAACCTGAGTGAAAGCACAAAACATTTCTCTTATTCTTTCCCATCTCTGATCGACAGGTGGCGCCCAGCGCACACCAGTGAAACAGAAGATGAAGACCATGAGCCGCTCCCTGCAGATGCTCAATGTGGCACGGCTGAATGTCAAAGCCCAAAAGAACCAGACTGAGGCTGAGCAGGTGGGGGTTGAGGGCAAGGGGCCAGACAGACAGGGGAAGAGACGTTCAAGTGACAGGAACAAATCTAAGGGAGCGACCACCATCAGTGAGTGTGCCCATTAAAACTTTACAACATTCACTCTCTGCAAGAAAACAAACAAGCATATTTCCCAAAGTGTCAAACAAATTAACTAATGTACCATGTCCCTTTGTCCAGGTTTTACTAGTGAGGCAGAGTTACTGTCCCATCTGAAGTCCAGTTACGAGAAGACTGTGGTAGAGAGAGACTCGTCCCTCCACACTGGTGTCCAACAGCTCTTGTCTGCTTTGAAAACCTTTCTTCTCGGAGAACCAGGCGTGGAGGTGAGACACACGGCAAATGTATTTCTAACCTGTTTCATTTTTGCTTCAGACTGGTTATTATTAGTTGATGGTGGATGAATTGATAGATTGATTTAGATTTTTTTTTTTAAATGTGCATTGCCCACTGTAGGAAAGAAAAATTAACAAGGTGGTGATACAAGATGCAAAACCTTTTTGTATCTGAAAATTTTAAACATTCAGTGCATCAGATAAAGTACATTGAAGCCCAATTACACAATTGGACTATTCATTTGCATACCTAAATTATTATGTGTTCTTTGCAGGTAAAGATCTCCCTGTTTGTGCAGAAGCACCTCCTCAAGACCAGCAAAACAATCAGGCAGCTCTATAGCACTGTTGCTGATGTTGATAGCAAAGTCAGAGAGTGAGTTCTTTCTACCTTTCTTTGTTATCTTGTTTTTAGAGTCATTTAAACACGTAAAACTCTCATATTCTCCAGCCGCTTCAACACCTGGATGTGATTTGTACTGGCTCTAAGACATTTGTGAAATGTTTTGAAACTCCCATTGACATGTGCCCATCCTCCTTGATAAATAAAAGTTAATAAAGTAATGCTATTCTAAAGTCAAGTCACTTATATGTATGTGTATATATATATCTATATAAGTGTCGGTAACACAGGTTCCCTCCTCTAGGTGCCAGCTTCAGGCGTTGCTGAGACTGGAGTTGAGCCGACTTTTTTCCTCAGAGCAGTCTGACTCACTGGATGTTGATCAGATGGTAGAGGAGGTAAGATGCTCACTATTGAGTCCTTAGTGCAGTTTATTTATTTTCATTTTTCATGTAATTGCAAAGGCGAAAGAGTAACTGTGGTTACAGAGTATGTTGTTTTCTTTAAAAGTTAGTGCTGTCATCGATATGCCATATTTGATTAGTTGTCTATTTGGGATGTCACAATACCAGAAATGTATGTACTTGCGTAACATACACTCCTTTTATGTGAATATTACAAAAAACAACAGTAGCATGTAGCCTTCAAGTAATAAATAAATAAGAAACAACTACAAGCCTGTTTGCTTTCTACCCTTTTAGTTGATCGTTTCATTTTCAAAGACTCGCTGTCAATCAATATCCACCTACATCAGTCTATTTTTACCTCACGTTTGAATCCCTTTCTTTGTCATCTGTGATGTGATCCGATTTCCACACAGTGTTTGTGTCTTGCTCATAGTTCGGTTATGTAATCCCAGCGCACCACAAAGCATCTCTCCGCCCTCCGTTTCTATCACAGTTATAGTTTCGGGGTGTGGGGTCATTTTGAGACTTTGTTTGTATTGATATCAATGCAAAAGCAGTCATCATTACAGATTAGTCCTCCTCCTCCTGCACACTGCAAGTGGGACCCTCGCCTAAACCAAACGGAGTATTTGTAATATGTGAGAACATGTCTGACCAGTTGTTTGGAGTTCATATTTGAAAACAGTTTTACTGTTTTTGTAAACGACGAGTCAAGGTGGAGCTGTTGCTGCAGCAGCTGTTTTTAAATTCTTCTGTGCTGATAATGTTAGGCCGATGTATTGATTCTCGTGACATCCCCATCATCTACATTATTAATCACCGTAAAATAATTAGATATCCAATTGTGTTTAAATATTCCAACATTTAATTCATTTCTTTTAACAGTTTCAAGCCATTTTGACAAGCAAAGTTTATGTCTTGAACTCCACTGATTGCACAATAGAGCAAAAATAAACAAGTAAATAACCACTACTGTTCCTCAGGTGGCTGAAATGCTCAGGATAATCTCCCTCACAAAAGATCCAGTTTTCCTAGCAAGGTTCCTTCAAGATGAGGTCCTCCCAGGGTAAGTGTGTGGAGCTGCAGGAATCAGATTTGTTTAAATTCCACAGAAGTATAAAATCAAAGTAAAAGACAATATGGAAGCCATATTGATATCATTATGATCGGAGTTGATAGTGAGACCACAAACACAGTTATATATATTTAGTTACAAACTGATGATTTAGAGTTTCCTGTACTCTATCTGTTTCACTGACACACTTTTGCAATATATATATATATATATATATATATATATATATATATATATATATATATTACACACATTTTCCATCTCATCTATAGTTAAAATCTAACAATATTCTTTCTGTGACATGGCAGGTTTCTGACCGCCGTTCCCAGAGTGCTTGCAGACGTCTACCACAGTCTGGGCACCCAGCTCCCTGAGGCTTTGATGGCTGTTCTACCTGCTGACTTCTTCAGCGACGAATCAGTTGCCAAGGACAGTGTTTCTCCATCAGCCTCCTCACCTGCCCTCTCCACACACAGCCTGGTTTCAGATGGCAAAGATCGCCTGCAGGACCTGCGAAATCGCTCAGCCAACAAGAGGAGGTGAGGGGAGGCTGTATGCTACATTCACTGTTTGTTTTATGAAAAATGTGGAAGTATCTTGGATATTACAACAAGGAGACATTAGAGTGAAGATGAGCATATGTAACTGGAATTAAAGCATTCATTGAATTTTTAGTGTTCAGAAACATTTTCAGTTGGATGATTAAGAATGAACAGAAAGGGGACGATATATATTATTGCGCATCGCAAATAAAAACACTCAGATAAACATTGCTGTGAATTTGAATTATCTGATAAGAATATCCTCACATGAGTGACTTGAAAAAGCCTATATTGATTTCTTGATTTATTTTGGAATTGTGACAATGGGGAGCCCACATCTTTCTAAAATCCTAAGCCTGTCACCATGTCTTGAGGCTCGGCTTTCCCAATGTATTCCCAATGTATCCCCAACAAAAACGTTAAACTGGATGTGTGGAAATACGATGTGCCTATCTGAGGTGTCCTTACTGTGATGAAACAAAAGTCTTCTTTTTCTTTACAAGCGTAAAGTGATTTCAGTATGTTTTTGATGATGATTGATAATGTTGTGAATCAGAATTATTTTGCCTAATCATATCACAAAATGTACGTATTGTCCCATGCCTTGCCATGTTTTATATATTTTGTAAGCTATAGGTTCAAGATTCAAAAAGTTTTTTCCACCTTTTTTCTGTTTTATTTTAGGAGTGGGATGCTGACACGTCATCGCAGTATGACTGAATCATCACAGAGTCTTCGCCAAATAGAGATGCCTAAAAAGACTACAAGAGCTGTAAGATAACCATAGATAATTAACCACAGTTATATCTCTGTTGGATTATTATGAAACTTTTAACTAGAATTTTCATAATATCTCTATTTGTTGTGTCTGACCTGCTTGGAGTCATTCAAAGGAATTAATGTGTTACCGATTGTCTGACTTCTCAAATGCTTACTGTGTTGTCCTGTGTGAAGACCATCAGCCAGCTAAGACCTGAAATGACATTTGTACATATATTATCTTACAATTTATTTTTTGTGTTTTTGTGTTGTGTTTTCATTAGTCCAAATCAAAGGTCTGTGTGGCTGTGGAGAAGCCTGTTGCAGAACCACAACCACAGAAACAAGAAACACAAGGTATGTTCTGTTTTACATCTAACTTCCCATCCAGCACCACACCAAAATATATCTCAACTTTTGTAGTGATTATAAAATGGTTGTAGTTTGATCCTTAATCAAGAACAGTGACTATAGACAGGTTGACCACAGTCACTGTTTTCACAAATAAGCAAACCTAAACTCTTTAAATCCTCCTTTAAAACTGACAGAGAGATATTGTTTCATACTCTAATGATAGATTTTGGGCGCAGTATCACCTTTTGACACCTTGAAATATGAAAAGTCAAATTTAACAGTAGGCAATATGTTCACTGGAGAGCACTAAATACAGACTATGTTCTGATTGTCCACAGAGGTTACGAAGGTGAGAAGAAACCTGTTCAACGAAGAGATAACTTCTCCTTCAAAGAGAGCCAAGCTGCCGAGGAGCCAGTCTGTATCCGCTGTGGATGGATTAAAACGCAAGCGATCTAATGAATCTGAAGGTAAACTGATTCATTATTCCCAATGCATTGAGAGAAAAACTGTTATAAAAGAAGGTATTGAAACTTTATATATTTCGGCATGCAACTGTGGCATTCAGATATTCACTTCTACATTTTCGGTGGCATAGAAATAAGTTTAGTGTATTTTTCAGTGATAGTTTGTCCCAATGTACATCAACAGTTTATTTAAAAGGAAATTCTTCTTTTTCAGAGAGGCACAAACTTCTAACAAAGAAAGTGTGTGAAACACCCCATCACAAGCAAGTGTCCAGTCGCCTCCTATATCGGCAGAAAATGGGAAGGTATGTTTATCAATAGTTTGCCTTATTGAGCCTTTTTCTTCCATTCTTTAAAAAGTATATTTATTGTATGATCCAAAAATCATTGCAGTCATGGATGAAGGAGGGCCAGTACGTTCTGGTACAATAACAAACACATCTGCAAAAGTTACATCAACATAAACAATAGTTAGTTTTCGTCTAATTTGCTTCTTAATTGTTCCAGTGCGTTTGTGCCTCGCACATAGCTGTGGTTTTTTCCTCCTGGAGAAAACCCCTGCTGCCTTTCCAGAACTCTGTAGTTACTGCTGGCTAACGTCAACTTGTGCTGCAGCTGACTGTCTGACAATCGAGTGCCGTGGGTTGTTTCTCACAAAATGACAAAATAAGCCAAGATGTTTGTTCATGTGATGTGAAACAAGCCAACTCTGGCATATTAATAGTGCATGTGTGCATCTTTACTTTCTAAACACAGTGCTGAAGGGTGTGTTTGATTTATTGTACCTGTAGGTTTTTGTTATTGTTGCAAGTTATGTCAACATTCACTAATTCTGCATCATTTATCATCATATCATTTTCTACAAGTATGTGATGTCAAGTGTTTTAATTCCTTTTGACACCATACATGCGTTTAAAAAAATGTAAGCTGTGGGTGGGAGGAGAACAGTATGAAGCGCTGAAGACTGGGGTGGTAGTATGGCAAGAACGTCAATCTACTTTCACCCCTGTCGCAGTTGCTAATTATTTTTAATTAAATGTTTACCTTTGTGTTTTTTGACTATTCTTTTTAAGGAGATCTGTCCCACCTGAGGAGTGCATTGTGGAAGAGTCACCAGTAAAACCTGCAGAAGGTATAGTACTGATTCCACTGGTTTTTGTTGTTTTTCCACACCCACACATGTATTTACGTACACAACAAAAGTATGTGTTGTCTTTTAAAATTAAGAAACAAATCACAGATATAAACACAGCAGGAGCCTTGGGGCTTTTTGCATTTATCTTGTAATAAAATATCTCACATTGATTATAAACTTAATCTTACATACAGCAGTTGACTTAAGTAAACACATTTTCTTTAAAAATAGAATATAATTACCATAAATTGATTCTTCTCTTGTTTGACATTTGACATTAGTATATTGTTGTTCGTTTTTTTTAATTATAGACCTAAGAAGGAGCCCAAGGATAAAGAAGTTTGCTAGAAGACACACAAACACTTTCTACTCAAGTTCTCAACCTCGCTCCCGCAACCTGGACAGGGCTCTCTCTGCATCCCAGCTTACTCTCAGCGATGGCAAAATCAATGGGGTTAATGTAAAAACAGTTCGGTCTCCCAGGCATCTTCTCTTTGGGGCAGCTGATTCCCCCAGTCGTCCTTCTGACCAGTATCATGCAACCAGGGGCACCAGGTCGCGGAGGTCCACAGACTCTAGTGTCTTTGAGGTAAGTTCACTTTTTATTATTATGGTTCACCAAACACGTCACATGCATTAGTTACTTTACTACCTAAAGTATTTTAACATCTGCAAATGAGTGCTACCACAGGCAATTTGAAGTTGTACAATCGGATTCAAAACCATTTCTGGACACAATGTAAAGTGACTGTACACTGATGTCCTTTCTTAACTTACTGACAAATGCCATTGGCACTTTCACTATACCAGGCAGCCTGCAAGTAAATCTATGTGTGGGACACCCTATATACAACTTTTCTGAGTGGTGGTGATGATGATGATGATGTTGATGATGATGTTGTTGCGTTATCTGGTCAGCCTTTAGAGAGACTGCCGTTCAATCAGAACAGCCATAATGATATGTCGATTTTGTGTTCACAGCTTGATTCCGCTGCCTCCAAGTAGTCAAAGAAACAAGTTATTACAGGTTTAATTACTATTTTGTTTTGTGTGTTTGTTTTTAGAGTCCAAATAAGACGCCAACGAAATCACCCAACAGATGTGGAAGGGCCATCCACGGCATCACAACCCCCAAGACCCCTCGAACCCCAAGGACCCCTAAAACTCCTCCTTCTTCCAGGATGCATGTTTTCTCTGTTCCAGAGAGCCCTGTTGCTGGCAGCTCTCGTGAGCTTGGTATGGCTCTGAGGGGCAGTCCTTTCAGATCTCCAGCCAGAAAGACACTTGTGGTAGAGACACCTACGAAGCAGAGCCCAGTGATGAGCCCACTGAAGGGTATTCTCAGGACTCCGGTCAAGGCCGTGATCGAATGCCGCTCCTCTTCTGGTATACATCTGCTCAGTAGCCCATTTTCTAATACTCCCAAGAAGAGCGTCACATGGTCGCCATCCCCTCGGAAATGTAGTGTGGCAGAAAACAGTATTGCTTTCAAGGTGCCGGAGTTGTCTCGTATTGCATTCCGCACTTCTCCACGACTGTTGAAAACACCAAACACTTTCTATAGTCCTGTCAAAAGCACAAACACTAAAAGAGACATTTTCAAGACCCCCCAAAAGACTTGTCAAGTAAGCCTTGAAAGGGTTTCTGAAAATGCAAATAGTGTTATTTTGACACAGGAAAAAAATCAGAGGTCCTCTGAAAAACTTCACAAACAGATGAAAACACCTGAAAAAAGTGACACTGTTAGCAGACTGGAAATGCCTCCTCCACAGTCTACACCACCTCTAGACCACTATCTCTCACCTAAACCCAACACTAAAACTCAAACCAGGACCCCTAGTCCTACTTACCAAATTAATACTCGCTCTGGAAGAACTCCATCCAAAAGTTCAAACATTGCATCCCCATGTAAGCCAGTGTTTACACCAGTAGGAGGTACTGTATCAGAAACATCAGGTATTTCAGGAAAGTCTCCTGCAAAGTCTGTGACAAGAACGAGGTCTGGTCAAGGTACTAGAACCACCAGACTTAACCTCAGATCCCAGTCTAGTGAGAACGTTGCCTCCAAACTAAACACAGAATCTGCTGAGAACTGTGACCTTGTGGAAAAGAACATAGAGTCAGATCCAAAAGACGAGGCACAGGATGAACCGGACTCCAGTTCCCATACAGATTCACAGCAATTTGACTCTTCACATTTTAACTCTGGATCCACAGAAAATGATAGTATGGACATTGTAAGTGCTGCAGTTATTAAGACCCAGTTTAGTGGAGGTCTCAAGATGAACATTAGCTTTTCACGGAAGCCTTCACTGTCCGGTGAAGACTTTCTGCTGAACACAGCCTCTCCCAAACCACGTGTGCCACCCCACGGCACACCCAGCCGGAGCTACGGCTTCCGGCAGACCCCAGACCGCCAACAGAGGGAGGCAGCTGCTCGTTTGGGTTACGGAAATGAATCTCCTCGCTTTTCAACCCCTAAAGGCCCAGCAAGGACTAGTCGACAAAAGGGCATGGGTACTCCGAATCCTCTGACTTACCAAGTAGAAATGGAAATGCAAACATCAGGACTTCCCAAGCTCAAAATCAAACGCACAGATTCGATGAATGCGGGTGATTTGGTCTCAGGAGCTCAGAGCCCATTAGTTGGTTTGAAACTTTCTCAGCTGGAAAGCCCTTTGACTTTGTTCTCTAAGCACAGGGATCCTGGGTGCGTCTCACCGTCTATGTGTACTCATGTCACCCCGGCCAAGAGCACGCCTGGAAAAGGTGGAAGCGTCCAAACTTACATCTGTCAGTCTTACACCCCTACACGCCATCCTGGAGGAACAATGTCTCCAGCTGCAACTGCAGAGATCATTCCCCTGACTCCTTCACCTCAGAGTGTGGGGAAGGTGACCCCAGACAACCTCAACAGCTGGCCTCGCAGGAAGAGAGCTCAGATTGGGGTGGTTGGAGGCAAGGATCGTGGCCTTAAGGGCGAGCCTTTGCTGGCAGAGTTGCTTGAGGAAGCTGAGCTTGGAGTTAGCAGATTGCAGGACGTTGAGGACACGGATGAGCCGTCAAACAACAAAGCTGCAATATTAGCTTTGACTTCCAAACAGTTACCCTCAGTTGGAGCAGACGCATCTCCTCTTTCTCCACTGGAAGACTTGTACTGGATAGAGAAGCTGGCTCAAGAGGGTGACTGTGCTGATCAGACAGCCGAAGAAGAAATGATCTGGGCTGCTGGAAATGGAGATGTCAAGTCATGTAAGTTGTGGTTGACATATTCTCTAACAAAATGTTTGTCATTTTTTAAACAATGTTACAAATTTAAAGTTCTTGAAGTTACTTTCATTATTGAGTTAAAATTGCTTATATATTTTGGCCATATATATATATTATGCAGTGGGGTTGGGCGATTGGACGAATATATCGGCAATTGGTTGAGTCCAGTAGGCCAATTTTTGGCTGATTTCTGTCAAATTATTAAGCTAATTTAGTGGTCTTCCTCCGAGAGTGACACGGTACACACTGAGCCGCTGAACGAGTGAGAGGAAAATCAGCTGTTGAGCCAGTGTACTGGCACAGCACACACACAAGCAACTATATCGCGATTGTTGGAAAATTTTAACATATTGCCCAACCCCTGCAATGATATGAAAAGAAAGCAGGAGAATGTTCACGGATGTAAAACTATGACCAGTACATGTAGCTGTAGTTTTGTCCAATAAGTCCAAGCAAAAGATACACCATTTAAAAATGTTCAATGGCTTTTGAGATATCAAATGAAAAAGACAGAGTAATTTATTTTAAATGATTGCACGAAATTCGAAAATTAAACCATTATTTTGTCACTGCTGTTTTCTCCCCTTTGACAGTGGCGACTCCTCCCAGCTCCAAGGTGAGGAAGCCGGTGACAGCAAGTGGGATTTTGGCCCTGACTCACTCTCCATTGTTGTTCAAAGGCAAAACAGGCTCTGCTAGTAAGAGAACGCCAAATTTTAAAGGTGAGATATACAGTCCTTACGTCTTTAATTTTGTAAGGCACTATCTATTTAACAAAACATACCCTCACATCTACAATATAAAATTCAGGATTTGAAACTCCCAAATTGATTTACATATCTTTTTGTAAATGGGATATAATTACTACATCGTTACTCGTGTTTTCTTATTATGTAATATATGACTGATACCTCTGCTGCACTGCATACTGTATTCAATCAACATTAGTATAGAAACAAATTATCCATTTGAATACAGATGTTAACCACTGTTATGTTCTATACTATGCTGTGAATATTTGTCTAATTTCTAAAGTCAAATGTTTATTTGGCTTTAGCATTTATATTACCAGGGCAGGACACTGACTGGTGGACGCTACAATCTGACTGGCTGCTTGCCAACCTGCCAAATGTTATGGCTATAAGATAGTCACACAACACAAGTCACGTTACTTGGTCACTGTGGAGTTGTTCCTTCTTTACATACTGGCCATTAAGAAATCCCTTCTTCAAGCAGTTTCAACTAATGGTGGACAAAATCTAAAATCCTGGTTCTGTGTAAAAATGAAAATTCCCTGTTCCACCAGAAAGTGTTTCAGGGTTCCCACGCGTCCCAGAAAAACAGGAAATTTAGAGAGTCATTTTACAGTCATGGAAACAGCTGAAAATTGATTAAAATGACCAAATATCCTGGAGATAATCTATGTTGTCCTGGAACATTTTGATTGTATGTTAGCCTGAGCTGTGGCCAGATTCGTGTTGGAGAAAAACTGAACTCAGTTCAGGAAGCGGATAAATCGGCTGTGGTGTGAAAGGCCAAGCACTCCATGAAGGCGAGCTAATACAGAGTGTCCATTAAATGATGATTACCGTTTGTCAGCATTTGTCCTGGAAACGACCTGGAAAACGATTTCTTAAAGAGTGGTAACCCTGTGGTTTCTATTCTTAGTTGCAGTGGATGGATAGTAACACACAAAGGGAATGGTCTGAGAGTGCTGAAGCCTCATATTAGCCTTAATTGAACTTCAGAATTCATTTTTTGAGATTTTTAGATTAACACTGTTTGAAGGAGTGTGTCCATGATCCACTGGAGGAATAATTACAGCCAGTGTAACACCAATGATCCTTTCAATGTGCATATGGGCACGCTGTTTTAACAACCCATCCTTTAATGCTACAGCATTCACTGATATGTTAGACAATAGTGTGCTCCTCACTTTCGGGGAAGATGTGTAAAACCAAATCCATAAAGAAATCGTATCCCAGTTTTATGTGGAAGACGTTTACAGAGCCCTGATCTAAAACTCCTCAAACGCTATCTGTGGTCCACCTCACTAATGGTCTTATGGCTGAAGGAGAACAAATCCCTGCAGCCGGGTTCCAAAATCCTGGGGAAGACATTCCCACGAGAACGGAGGCTATTGTAGGATCATATTAATGCGCATTGTTGTGGAATAAGATGCTCAACCGTCACATATAGTGCTGCAACAATCAGTCGATTAACTGATTGATAGACTGATAGACTGATAAACTGACTGTATTTGGTCATTAAATAAAGTTCTGGACAGTTGGTGGAAGTGATTAATCAATAACCTATTTTCTACTTGTCCAGGTGAGTCAGTAGGTTGTGAACAAACAACCTGATATCTAACAGTAAGGGGAATGTCAAGTTCATTGTGTTTAACTGATGTTATTATGTCCTTAAATTTTGTAGATGAGGCTGCGTTGGGGAGGAGGGTAGACGTTGACGACGTGGAGCTCTCTCCCTTCAGCCAGCCGGCGAGGCACTCCAGCACAGGGAAGACGTACAGCAGGAAAAGACTGCTTCACTGAACCACAAGACTGTAAAAGCAACAAAAGGATTGGCCACTCTGTGTTTTACTGTGAAGTTGTGAGTCTTTCTGAGCCATACTTTGTGAGGAGTGCTTTTGATGGCAGATCTGAAAAATCTCTTTCAAGTGCCACTTGAAAGGCTTTTATAGATGAATGAATGTCCCTTTCAGTCTCTTCCACCAACACCTTTGATCCCGACATCATGTTCTAACCAATGGATTTTGTTTTAATCTGAACAGATTAAAGATTATAAATAGGTTTTGCACTGAGTTGGAAAAACTATGCAGTTCTGCCAATATGTTTAAAATTGCCTTTACTGTTCCTATTAATGATTTTATCATTCAGAATATGCCATGTTTTCTGCGTGGGTCTTTTTGGAAGTTAAAAGGTTGGAAGATGTTGATATTATGTGTCGTCATTGCTTTTCCAAATAGTAATCAGCCATTTTACAATCAAGTCTGAAGCCTAAATTTGTTAGTATAAATACTATTCATGTTTATTTATTAGTTTGTTTGTTTGTTCTTGTCATAAACTTGATTTTGAGTAAAAGGGAAGCCCTACTGATTTAGTCATATTGTAAATATCTTATGTTGCCAAAGTTTTATGTAAATAAATATCAGTTTTCTGACTGAAGTTATTGAAAATGTTTTTGTTTTTATCCTGTAATTGTGCTGCTTTGTCAAGATTCACACTTTTAAATATTTGACAAAGCAGGGAAAGACTAGAAAACCCTGAGTGACTCCTTGAGTGTGACTTATAATTCAAGTTCATCAGCTGCCAGCAAATAAAAGGAAACCTGATACTTCCATCCCGTTACACCTACCTGTTCGAAGGTCAGTCCTCTAAAACTATAAAAGTCTTCAAGTAATTTCAGTAGGTGGTGCATTAAGGATTGTTGCACACAGGAAATTACATTTTAATATCTGCTGATAACTCAAATTTTATAATCCTGATTATGTGATTAGGAATTAGATTTTATTTGTTCAGAACTTCTTGTTGCTTTGTGTGTGAATTGTTAAGGTGAGGTAAGGTGGCCTCTGAGGTGTGCTGTTCTTGTATGCCAGTTTAGGCTGCATGCCAACATGTTTCTGAAGTAGAAGTTCTTCATTTTTGCTCGTGCAGTGACACTGAGAATTGTTCTATCAGGTCGACAACACACGTCTTGTTCATGAAAGACATTTTGATATGTCCTAGTAAGAATTAAAAAATAAAATTCTATTTAGCTGCTTTGGTTTCAGGTTCCTGGTATTGAGCATGCTGGCTCACTAACACTGTCTTGGCTTACAGGAATACAACAGAGCCATTGTTAATGTTATTAGTAACGCCTGTGACTCTTGTATTATGACAGGTCGTAAGTCTGCTGTGAAAAAGGCCTTTCGAAACGCTGTATATATGTATTTTTTGACACTGACAAAACTGAGTCTAATGTCAAAGTGACATGTTTACTAAATTAATTACATGTATGAAACAAGACTGCCCTAGACTCTTCAAGTCGAGGTCCTTTGGCAGCAGTGACAGCCTTTAGTCCGGATTGATCTGTATCAGCTTTGTGAGTGTGGACGTTGCGAGTCTTCAGCTGTTCGTACGTACAGAACTGCCCAGACTCTGTGATGTTAGCTGGGGGTCCGTGACTGAACGGCAGCTTTCAAATCCTGCCACAAATAATGGATTGTACTCCGACTTGGCTTCTACAAAGGATTAACATTGTTTTCTCGTACTTTAGTGTACTTCCAGAAGCCTCTCAGGACCTTCCCCACAGCATGAGGCTGCCGTTACCAGCTTTATGGTGTGGATGTTTGTGCCACAGGCGTCCTGGTGGCCTCCTTCACAGCTTTGACATTGTTTAAGAGTGACCTTCCTGTATTCTGAGGAAAGCACCTTCCAGATACAGGTGTATTTAATCTTTAATCACTTGGCACACCCTGATTACACACAGGTGATCTTATTATGTTACAATGTGCTGCACAAATATGATTCGGTTAATAGTAAAGGGGATTCAATATTTAATACGTAAATTCATTATTGTTGTATTTAATTTGAATAAATGTGTAGAAATGTGTTTATTACTTAATTTATTGATGTAAAAAAGTTACACAGTTGCATCTTCTGTGTTTCAGTGTTGTAAAACAATAAAAGTGAGGTGAGTACATTTTCACTGTAAATTTACTACAGCAGGTTTTTTTCCCAGTAGCACCTATTGTTGTTTCTTCTTCTCTTTTTATCTTGCAGGTGGTTGAAGTTCAGCAGAGTAGAACTACATTATTAGATCAAATACATTTTGTGTGTGTGTGTGTGTGTGTGTGTGTTGTAAACTAATTCCTTGTACAGAAATGCAACATGAACTCTGATCTGAGTACTGTATGCCCACTATTTCCTCTTTAATCCACAGATTACTGAATTATCCTCCATAAAGAACTCAAGGGGCTGAATCTAAAACAATATGGCCTCTGTCTGGAAGCTAGTTATTGCACAGGACACTGTAAAGTTGAGTTGTCTGTGACTGCACAATGCCATAGTTTTGTTTGTTTATTTTTACAATAATAATGCACATTATAGCATATTGTATTGTCATCTAGCCTACATGCATCAACACCATGTACCAAACGTGACAGAAAGGTCTAGATAACTCTGTAAGTGGAAGACTGATCTGAGGTTGTGGAGCCTAACTTTAAGATGTTATAATTAATTCTTACTGGAAATATTTTTTATTACAAAGAATCATAGAAAAAATATGAGGTGTGTAATGTCAAATCTGCAGAGCCACAAAATAAATCTCAATATATGAGTGATTTTTAAGTTTAATGAAGATAAAGATTACTTGGAGTTCATAGTTGACCTTCTTGTGTTACTTTTAGTGTCACTGGACAAATTAACCTTATTTCCCCTTGAATATCAGTCCGCGCTGACGCATCGTTATGAGGAAGTTGTAGCAGTTTTTAATGACTCCATTAACTTTGTGATAAAGTGTTTATGCAAAAAAAAAAAAAAAAAAAAAGAAAAGCTCACTTATCCTCGTCTGTGTGAAACAGGACAGATTGAGTGAGTGTGTGTTTAGGGGCTGTCGGGTAACTCAGTGTTGTTGTCCAGCGTGATGTGAAACCTTCCAGTGCTGCAGCCTTGTTCACTGATGTCCTTCAGTATTCACTCCACGCACTTCTCCAACACCGTCAAGCTCGACACAATAAACTGTATCACTTCCTGCACAAAGCAAATTTCACAATAAAACCCCTATTAGGCACTCCTGTAGATTGTATAGTGTGTAAGAGAAAATGGGACAAAGGGGATTAACTTTTTAATACATTTATCTGGTTCTTAGCAGATCTAGTGTTTTCTCACCAGTCTGTCAGATAAAGTACCGGTAACAACCTCCACAGGGTTTTATTCCACCTAAAGATGACAGAGCTGGGATATCCTGGTAGTCTGGATTTACATCAGTGCTCTTGTTTGAATCTGGCAAGTGAGCTTTTTGCATGTCTACTCTCTTTATCAGTCTCCATTTTTCTTGCTGCCTCTACTGTTTATTATGAAGTGCAACCAAGACCTCATTTGTTTGTATACAGAAGGTTTCGATATGCACAATGCTTTTTCAGATAGTTTCATCTGATAATGCACGCATAAGTTGAATTGAACTGTCTTGAAGTCAAAATACATTTTAGCACTGAGACATTAAGACACAGAATGATGAATAAACAAAAGATGAAAAACAGAAGAAATACTCATTATCCACCTGTGTTAAAGAATAAAAACAAAAGATGACAGGTATGTGCTTAGACACTATTTAAATACATGTTGTGACCATTATAGGCTTATATAAAGATTTTTTTTTTTTTTTTTTTTTTTTTTTTTTTTATTTTTTTTATAAAGGGGGGGTTAATTAAAAAATTTTTTTTTTTTTTTTTAAGTTTTTTTTTTTAAAAAAAAAATTAATTGGGTGTTTTTGGGGGGGGGGGAAAAGGGGGGGGTTTTCTTTTAAAAATGTAAAAAAAAAAAAAAAAAAAATGGCATTAAAGTGTATACCGTAGTATGAATACTAGTTATATTTCACCACTGATGAAGGACATATTTCACATTTTTACATTTTGTTCCACTTATGTGACTCTTATACATATGTTTTATACATATCTGTAAGAGCACTGTTGGAGGGAGATTTCATTGCCAGCGGCTGCTTCACTGTAATTGTTTGTATTTGCATATGACAACAGACCTTTTTCACAGCAGCCAATTTGACATGAAATAGTAGGGTAAACATGGGTGTTACCAATGATACTAATTAAGGTTCTGTTGGGGTGGCAGTAGCTTAGTCTGTAGGGACTTGGTGCCAGAGGTGAGGTGCCAGTTCCACCTCCTGTGCACTGCCGAGGTGCCCTTGAGCAAGGCACCCAACCCCTAACTGCTCGCGGAGCGACCCTACGTGGCAGCCCATCACTACACCATCTCTCCATGTTTGCATGTCTATAAGCCCTGCATGTGCATGATTGTATTTCGGGCCTGTGTGTAAAGTAAGAGTGAATCCCTTGGAGATTAATAAAGTATATATTCTCCTTCTTCTTCATTTAGTGTAGCTGAGACTTTTAAACAGTATGATATCAGCACTCTGACTCTGTTGGACCTGAATGGGGAAAAAAACCTTAAGTCATACAATTTGTAACACCTGTGTTTACTCAAAATACCAAAAAGGGTCTTTAAAGAGCTTAAAAACTTGAACTTGAAAACAGACAGGCCAAGCCTGTGCTTTTATTTTAAAGCCAGACGTTATTTCCGGCCCCGTCCTGTGTGTCTCCGTCCAACTTGACGTCGCTCCGGTTAAATCGTTCTCCTCGTTATCATTCCATCAGAGGCCCTTCAGCACCGGCGCTCCCGTCCACTGGTCCCTTCCTCCCTGTGGTCCCCTGGAGTTTAACAACATCTTTTTGGAACAAGAAAACCAAAATGGCCAGCAGCTTCTCGAGAATCCTGTCCTCCAAACGAAACGTCGGCATCCTGTCGTTGGCTCTGGGAGGCTCCGTCACGGCGGCACTTCTGCTCCACCGGGAACATGTCAGCGCCGGAGTCCCGGTCCGCAGGAGGTACCCCGCCAGGTAAACCGTACCCCCGTTACTGTGTGGCATTATGTTTCGTTAAATAACAAATCCCGGTGAGTTATAAGGTGAAGTCATCTGCGCAAATTAGGCGTCAAATATGGTTCAATATTAAAAATCAGTGTTTGTGTGCAATTTATTAAAAAAAAAAGGGCGGAAACATGAAAATAATCTTTTTTTATCCAGCATGAACTGCTATTTAAAGAAAACTAAATGTCTCTCTAGCCTAAAGAACATTGACACAAATAATTAATGAAATAGATTAAAATGTAATATCATGTCACAGCAATAGGAATTCTGTTTAATATATAGGCTATATATACACTATAATATGTTAGTAACATGTTATAATATGTCAGTAACATTATAGGATGCAAACCTAAATCACGAGCTGTTAACGGTCACCTTAAACGCACCATTACTGACATATTATAACATGATACTGACATATTATATCATGTTACTGACATATTAAAGCATGTTACTGCATATTATATCATGTTACTGACATATTATAGCATGTTCAACATTATTGAAGTTGTTTAGGGATTTTTCTGTGAATCTTTGGGGGAGCAACTGTGCGAAAAGGCTGTTTTATTAAACCTGGACGCAAAAATTAACGCAAAAAAGGAGGAAACATAATTCTACACAAACTCACACCCGTTACTGACATTGTGAGGTGGACCTTGAATATCGATCATTAGACAAATATGAGCGGTATTTTCCTCCTAGAATGAACCAGAAGGGTGTCACTTGCACCTGATCTCAGAGGATTTGTTCTGGTCCTGTATGTGTGTGCTGTATGCAGTATGACACACTGTGTGCGGATGAAAGGGAGCGGGTGGGATAATAAAAGAGACAGCGGGGGGGCGGTGATGCGTACGTGTCCCACGACACGCCGGCCTGCATTATAAAGCGGTGCATATATAGATTAGTAAAACGTTATCTGCTGCTCACATATAAAACCCTGCACACAGTGTTGTATAATAGTCACACACCGTTCACACCAAAAGAGCCTTTACACAGAAAGTAATCTATTACTCGCCAACTAAGGTGTGTATGTCTGTGAGCTCAGTCTTTACTCTGCTGGCCAACCTTGAGGCCACATCAGCGCTGTGGTTTCCCTTATCAAGCCCTTATTGATACAATTAAAAGGCATAATCTCAAAGGGAATCAGCATGCACTGGATTGTGTCAGTGGGATACGCCCATCTTTATGTTATTAATCATTAAAACTAGTATAATGTTAGGGAAAGGATAAAGTTAATTTTAAAAAATGTTGATTTAATGGTTATGCTGGTGGGATTGGAGGGTGACGATAGGAGGAGAATAACTGTGTTCTTTAAATCAGAATATAAAAACACAAATAATGTTATAAAAGTATAAAATATGTTACAAGGATTAGAGAATAAAGCAGGTTTATGTTTGATTGATAACTGGATTGGTTAAAATAATCCTTTAGCAATAAACTTTATAGCTGCTGGGAAATCTTCTAGACAGCATTGCCCTGCCTTGACACTTCACAAGGGAACAGTGATTACGTCCATCCATCCTTCCCTTTGGACAAATGCAGCCTACGACCCTGAACAGGGAACTATTAATTGGCATTATTAAATCCTGCCATGATCAGAGCACATCCAGATGGGTGATACTGGTCTGAATGTGACTGGTACACTTAGTCAGCATTGGACATGTTGTGTTTGCAGCCAGCTGTGTTTTCCCGCTTGTGAAAGCATCGTGGTTGGGACACCGACCAAAGGCAGCAGTTTTCTCTTTTGAATGATGGAAATATACGTATTATTAAGCAAGAAAGACTTTTGTCAGGGTCCATCCATGACAACATGTACCCTTCTTGTCATCAGTAATGCTTTGTTAAGTTGGGAAAAATTATAACACACAGTTAATGTGTCGTTTTAAATTGAAATTTTAGCCTTCTTTACATTTTGGCAGACTGCAGCAAACAGGAATCCATAAGCTACTTAGTCTCTGCAGTTTTGATCTTTGTCCTGCCAAACCCAATTTCATTCCATCCACAAGAATGTGGATCTTTGACAGCAGGTTGTTGTTGTTGTTCCCACACCAGCCTCCCTGAAAACCTAAATATTTCATTAGAAGACATAGTATAGATGGATTCGTCATTAGTCTGATAAAGGCTTTCTTCTCCATCAGTATTACAAATAATGACACTTATAAACATCAAAGATTTAAACATTTAAGCAGTTTTTCAGCTTCTTGCCAAAGCATTCAGCTGTCTTTAGTGTATTTCACATATACTTTTATTATTGGTGGTATAAGTGTCCCATAGCCAGTAACTTGTGTATGTGCTATGTGGAAGTGTCCTGGAGTGAGTCACTCACTCTGTACCTGCTCCGCACCTGTGCCCACGCTGCTAAAAAACTTTTTTTTCTCTCACAAAGATTAACGCAGCAGTATGTTATCATGAATTTATATTTGTGCAGTGCGGAGTACCCTGACCTGCGCAAACACAACAACTGCATGGCAAGTAACCTGACACCTGCCATCTATGCCAAGCTGTGTGATAAGGCCACTCCCAACGGTTACACGCTGGACCAGGCCATCCAGACAGGCGTGGACAATCCCGGGCACCCCTTCATCAAGACTGTTGGCATGGTGGCAGGAGACGAGGAGTCTTACGAGGTCAGACATCACTGTACCTTTTCGAGCATGCACACACAAGCTCCTCACAGTTGCGTGAAAAGTAAAGAGCTGGATTTCTTTCAAGAGATGTTCTGCCGATTGAAATAAAACAGTTGCATTCTAGTCCACACCTATAACTGTCAAGTACATGACAGGAATGAGAGGGGTGATATGCCTTGGTACAACTAAAACCAGTCCTCCCAGTCTTTTTCTGTGGAAGTGGAGTTTTAGGCTAGGACAGCTCTTTTGGGACGCCTCAGTGTCAATCTGTAATGAGTGTCTAACTATATTTAAATTTTAATCACGTACTTCCTTTAGAGGCCACAGAAATATGTAGGACTTCTTACTGTAGTCAGTGCATTTTCTGATATTAACTATGGATCATGAGAAATCAATGAGTGGGAGCGTTCAGGCTGTAGATGTGTGATTGTCAAAGACTTCAGGTTGCATCACTACTGAATGTATCCAAGTGCATTACAAGACATTAAGACATTTTAAACAGAATAAAAGGTTGTGACCAGGCAGAGTGGTCTTTATAGTTAGTTTTTTTGGTGGTTGTGAATTAGCTGATATCTCTGATTTTTGTATGGAGAATTCCAGATAATGTTTATCATGCAGTATCTCTAAAATGTAATGCAGTAGTATTTGATTCATCATGACTGTAAGGGTATAACTTCTCATATGGGTGTGGTATTATTGCTGTGGGTAAGTAGACAGAGGTACAGGGAGTACTACACACTACAGTGTGTGAAAAGAGTTGTGATATAGATGGATTATAGATTTATAGACTGGACTATATCGTAGCAACAGCCCTCTGACCACCTTGAAGAATATTATGGTTAAAATCACTTCACACAAAAGTCATTTATTATGGGTTATTGCTATTTTTGCTTTCTTGTGTCTTTTTTGCAGTTTTGTTTCATTATTATCCAAGCTGTTGTCATCAGCAGCCATTAAGGCCAAAATGTTGATACAACATATGTATACTGATTCTATAAGATATCAGGGTCTCATACTCTTTCCATCGCGTACCCTGATGAGGTTAATTCAGGTAAAGTCTTTATCCATTGCACAATATGTCTATACAATCTATCCAACAACAAGATATATGTAAATATTAACAGATAAACAGATTTTAAAACTTTTATGTACTGTATATTTGATGTACCCTGTGTAAAAGCTCTAATGAAGTGTCATAAGATTTAAAATATGTCATGTCAAAAAGTCTTACATTTTTATATTCTTAAATTCTTGGTCTGTTTAAGGTATTTGCAGACCTGCTGGACCCTATCATCAGAGAGAGACACAACGGCTATGATCCCAACATCATGAAGCACCCCACCGACCTGGATTCCAGCAAGGTAATACTCTCACAGAGAGATAGTTTCATTCATTAGGCTGGTGACTTCCTACAATTATTCCCTGTTATACTTTTAGCAATAATCAAATAATCAAGGGAACTTGGTTGTACAAAGAAATCTCATGTTTGCAGTCCCTTCAGATTACAGTATTGATGTTGCTGGAACAGGTCTCTGTAAAGATGGGGACAAAACAGTCTCTGATTTCCTGTTTATTTGTATTTTGGCCAGCCTGTATCCCATTTTGTCCTGACCAAGCATTAGCCAGGAGCAGACTTAAGTCCAAGATGGGCCAGCAAGGATACTAATTTATGCTCTGCTGCACTGCTCTTTAATCCAAACCCCATACTTCCTTTACCAATGACATGTACCACTGGTGGCATGCAAGCTCAGTCTAGTGGTATGTGGAAGAAATATATATATATATTTTTAATGAAATAAATTAATTTAAAAACATTACAAAATAGTACAGAATTTTGAATGAAAATGTAAACTATGAGATCACCGAAATGTAATTTAAAATAAGTTTTGCTTTTGCTGTAGTTTTTTGTTTTGATATCATCCTGCTACATAGTCACATTCATGAATGTAGCGTTAAACTGTAGCTAAACTGTGATGGCCAGATAGTAAGCAAAAGTGATATGAAGGGTTAAAAACACTGCAGTCGTGGCTCAACACAGGGACTACTAAGAAGGGAAGTTACCCCCTCCAGCAAATTAGCTCTGGCTCCTGAACGGTTGCGTTCAGGATTCGACCTGCCTCGAGAAGAAAATAAACTCTAAAGCTTTTATAAAGTGAGAATCAAAAGTGCCTAGCCTCACAAAGTCTTCTTCCTCTTTTAGTGACCCTTAGTCTTTTTCACCCGGCTTTATTTCAATGCTTTTTAACAACAAAAAAAAACTTGCCATCGATATTTAAAGTGTCAGTGGCCTCTAGTGGTGAGTTTTCAGATTGCAACTAGCTGAATACACCTCCACTCACCTTACACTTTAAATTCCTGTCCTTGTTTCAGCTCCAGTCGGGCCACTTTGACGAGCGTTACGTGCTGTCGTCCCGAGTGAGAACGGGTCGCAGTATCCGAGGGCTGAGTCTGCCTCCCGCCTGCTCCCGAGCAGAGCGCAGGGAGGTGGAGAGGGTGGTAGTGGACGCCCTCGCTGGCCTGAAGGGTGACCTGACCGGGAGGTACTTCAGTCTCACCCAGATGACAGAAGCGGAGCAGCAACAGCTCATTGATGTGAGTGATGTAGATGAAAATTCATACACTATTTACAGACTAATGCATCATACCCATAATGGCTGTATTGGGTAATGATGAACAGAAGCCGATTGCCTTACAGTACAAATTATTCTTGTGAAATATGACACCAGAGCATCTTTCTAGTCCATAGCACTAAACTCTGCTGCATAACAATCGTCCAAATGGCACATTTCCATCTTTGATATAATTAGTCATTTTAAAACAGTGGCAGCAGTGGTTACACATGATCTGTCAGTAGACCTGTTGGAATCCTTCTGGATCTGAAAATACAGCAAGAACCTGCGAAGCGATTGCAGTGGTAGGTGTACGGATCTGATTCGCAATGAGGTTACTTAAAAAGAAAAAAAACATAGGTGCTCATGGTAAGAAGCCTACTGTGGATGTGGCTGAGGTTGTTGCTTGACATTCTTCGATCTATATTCTTCACATGTGATTAAAGTCTATTTTTATTTTTGTTGCAAATTGTTCATACTGTACATTGTGCATTGTACTATGTTGGTTTATTTTATACACATGACATCTATTGCCTGCCTGTCCATCCTCAGACAGGAATCCCTCCTCTGTTGCTCTTCGTGAGGTTTCTTCCATTTCTTCCCTGTTAAAGGTTTTTTTGGGGGGAGTTTTCTATCCAAATCAAGTGTTTATGGACAGAGAGTAGTGTGTGCTGTACCGATTGTAAAGCCGTTTGAGGCAGATTTGTGATTTTTTTTATTAGGATATGTAAATAAAATTGAACTGTCTTGACTTGGCTTGGGTAAAAAGATTCATCAAATATAATCAGAAATAGTTGTGGGCTGTGCCTGCCAAGACATTTTCCTTCTACCCACAATGAGAAAGATTGACCAGATTGTTGAATTCTCAAGTCTCATACCCTCGTTTCCCTGTGACAATACTGTCCAATGTAAGTTTTCACTGCTTCAGTCATAGCCATTGTTGGCGCTTTTATGATAAAACTTCTTTTCTCTGTATTTACATAGGACCATTTCCTGTTTGACAAGCCTGTGTCTCCCTTGCTGACGTGCGCAGGCATGGCTCGTGACTGGCCGGATGCCCGTGGTATCTGGTAAGTGGAAAAAACAGTAACAATAATACAAGTTTCTGCCTGACATTTTTTGCCTTTTTATAGTTTAGATAGCACCCCAAATAAGGTTTCTGTCTTGTTCACTGTATTTTAGAGACAGTCACTTTAAGTGTAAATGCATTTCCAGTCACTTTTTTAGGACCCAATACAGTATTAATTATTCAAGCTGGGCCTCTAGTAATTGATGTTGTCAGTATAGTTTACTTGTTGTAAATTGCAATAACCAGAGAAGAAGGAAATACAGTATGTGTGACATCAGTGTATGAATGGTAAGATACACTGAATCTCATTAAATTGTTGCCAAGCAGGGGCATGTACAAATTAAAAAGCAAAGGTCCCAGGATTGACCCTTGTGGAACTCCTGAGAAAGGTTTTGTTTGAACACAAGTAAAACATCTGATGGAAACATAGGACCTCATGTCCTATAAATATACACAGATCAACTGATTCTCTGTCTTTGAATTGAAATATTATGTTTTGACAGGGGGAGCATGGTCAATAATCTGAGACAGGGGATATCTCTACGCTGATGAGTTCAGCATTTTGACAAATTAACATTCAGTTCAATTCACTATGATCTGTATGAACCTTTTCCTCTATTGGTTGAAACTGGCAGCAGGTCAAACAAATAATTATGTAACATTATCCCTCTGTTCCAAATCAGGCCTATCTTAGTTTTCAGATTTAACAGCTCTGTAAATAAAATTTAATTCTTTAATCTTTAATTTGACTAACTTCCCCGTTCAGTTCTACCCTGGCACGGTTGCACCGGTAATGTCATGTCCCTGTTGCTGAGCTGCGGTGAAGGTGTATTAGCAATGTGGACAATGCTCCCTCAGCTCTGAGTTTCAGCATGTACCCAGGAATAGCCCAATGCAACGTGTCAGCCAGCCAAAATCAATCACCACCCTCCCTCCTCTCTCCTTCTGCCAGCCATATCAGCCTCTCCTCCCCTTAATAATTCACCTTCACTTCATCCCTCTATCATCTCTTCTTTCAGGTCAACTGGCAGCTTGCTCTCTTTCCCTCTCCTGCAGTTTTTTTCACCGCCCATATGCTCTGCTCTACTTTCTCTAAATTCTGCTTGTCATCCTCCCACCCTTATAATAGTCCCTTCTCTCTCTGTCTCTCTCCCAAACCTGCTGTCTCCATAACCTATCCATTACCTTATTAAATCTCTAACAATATTAAGGAGGTCAATATGGACAAAAAGCCTCTGTAGTGGCTGACAATGGAAATGGGTCATCAAAATCTAATGGATGCTTCCTCTGGGGAGCATGCACACATTCAGCAAATGTCCCTGTACTTACTTTTCAGATTTTAATTATTTATGAAGTTAGGGAAGGTCATAGAGTGACAAAAATCTTAATGATAAATATACAACATACAATGAATATTTACAACAAGATTTTGGTCTTTTGGTGTTTGCAGTATATTGCCATTTTTATCTTGCCTAAGTAAATGTATATGCTCTCAGGTCTCTCTTGAAAATTAGATCTTAATATAAATGGGACTTGCCTGATTAAATAAAGGTTATATGAGTGAAAGTGAAATGTTTTACCTGCTAAGGGGACCAGATTGAAATTTAGATTTTGTCCTTATAATTCATACTCTGAAGACCCTGAATGTCTATACCATCGTTTTTCAGAAATGTCAGAGAAAAACAAACTGTTTTGTACTTGAAATGACCAGAACTGTAAGCATTTCTCTATTGCTGACAAACTGATCCTCATGAGTTGTGCAGTCTATCTAACAGATTTGACTTTTTATTTACTTTTATGAGGTGTCTAGTTTGTCATAAATCAGTACACTATTACAAGGTCTTGTAAGCACAGTGTAGCCTTGCAGACCACTTGCAGAAACACAGCAGTCAATGACCTGTGGCAGAAACAAGCATTATCCTCAGTGAGTGATGGTTAATGGCTCTCTACTCACCAATGTCACATGGCTCCCTTAATATAGAAATCAATCTCTACTTATTAACTTATCCTACACACTTCTTCCCAACATGCTCCCAAAATATCAAGACTGTATTGATTCAGTCTGGAAAAAAACAGATTTAAATATTTATTTATGTAGGAGTACCATATATGTTTGGAATCAGTAAATATATTACTGTATACAATATGGAAACTATGGATAAGAAAGCTCTGTCTGCAAGTTGACTGGTTTACTGCATCAGAATAAGTTATCCCTCTTTGTTTCTGTCCACTGCTACTTGGGGAAAATTAAGAGGACAAATAACCCACTGGGATCAATACTGTATAACTCAATGTAACTTCCTTTTGTGCAGGCACAACAATGAGAAGACATTCCTGATTTGGATCAATGAGGAAGATCACACCAGGGTCATCTCCATGGAGAAGGGAGGGAACATGAAGAGGGTCTTTGAAAGGTTCTGCAGAGGCCTCAAGGAGGTAAGTCTGTTTGTATATGTGTGTGGGTTGATTAAGATGTTGAGACGAGAGTGAGACTATGGCTGGGGTTGAGAAAGGAAACTGAACTTGTAATTGCCTTAAGATTTTTCACTCAGATCTGTTAGTTTCCACTGCATCTCAGGATGTCACACCTAAACAAGGAGTATATTGAATAACCACGAGCGAGTTTGATGTGCACTGTAGCACATACTGCACACTTGTGTGGTTATTTTGCAGGAGTCTGGTGTCAGTTGTACATAATTCTGCATGTTGTGATAAAAAGTTACTGGATCATAGTGGACCGTTTTGCACTTGGGCACAGCTGTAACAGACATGTCTGTCCAGCTGCCATCAGATGGCTGTAGGGATATAATCATCCAAAGGGGAGGGCATTAATACAGTGTAAAAGTATACCGTGTATCCTTGCAGAAGCAAACTTCTCATACTAGTCTTTGCCCTGCCACGCACAAAAACACACTGTACAAACACGACCGTGCAAACATAAATTATTTATCCAAGCGGTCCAAGTTCCGCATTAGAGAAAGAGCAAAGGACAAGCAGTTCAATATGTGGTACTGTTGCATACTGAGGGTGTGACAAAACAGCTCAGTGCTACATCAGCATCAGTTTAACTCCAACACTATGTTAGTGTTTGTGTTTAACAGTCCTACAAGTCAACAAGTCTCCTTTCTTTCAGCTGTCACCTCTGAGAAATTAAAAACCAACAGCTACTACTAACAATTTGCTGTGTATCAACAGTATGTACACATCCATCAACATACCAAAGGTCAGAGATTGTATGAATAAAACACACATTTATTGTGCTGTGACTCTCTCTCTCTCTCTAAGGTGGAACGTTTAATCCAGGAGAGAGGCTGGGAGTTCATGTGGAACGAGAGACTCGGTTACGTTCTCACCTGCCCCTCCAACCTGGGCACAGGGCTCAGGGCTGGGGTCCACGTCAAACTGCCCCTGTTGAGCAAGGTAACACAATAGTTGCAGAACAAAGAAAATAATTTGATACTTAGTAGATAATGGGTCATCTTTTGTGTTACTATGTTATTTGTGTTACACTTTTACAGACTGAAAACAGAGAGTCTGCTTGGCCTTAAAAAAAAAAAAAAACTGTTAAATTACAAAAGTTAAAGCCTCAAAAAGCAGACGATTATCTTGTCTTCTCAATCTGTGCAACTTAGTATATCCTCCAGAAAAGATGAGAATGGGACAAGCAGCAGAATTAGTTCTGTTTTCTCATGTGTTATTACATTATTTTATTATCATTTTGGACCCGCATGAATGTTGCGAGATTTGTTCTGTGCATGGCTATTACAAAATGCTTAATACGTTGTTGTTTTCTTTTCATTGAATCTGTTTTACTGTTGGAAATTATGTTGTGCAGTTTACTCTAGAAAACAAATGTTGGAGTTATAAGGTAATTAACTGTATAAAATAATTCTCTCCCCCAACCCCAAGGATCCCCGCTTCAGTAAGATACTGAACAACCTGCGTTTGCAGAAGCGAGGGACGGGTGGTGTGGACACCGCTGCTGTGGGCGGTGTGTTCGACATCTCCAATCTGGACCGACTTGGACACTCTGAGGTAGGGAAAACCTATGTGGAAATGTAGGGTGGGATCCGATCTTTTGTCATCGGAGCAAAGCAGAAACCTGTCGAATTGCTCTGCTGGAGTTGCTTGCCAGCCTAAAGTAGATACCTGGTTGTCTCTTAGGTGTGAACGTGCGGAGGCATATCGGTGACAAACATCCCTGTATATAACAAATATTCAACAGACTGTGCTGTGTGCTGCATCATATTGTTATTAGTGTTCTGGAAACTCACCATGTTACCTTGGAGATATTAGTAATGTATCAAATAGCTTGTCAACAAGTTGGATTTCTTGGAGCAAAAATAACTTAATTATGGCTGTTTGTTCAGATTAAATGGCGCTTAAGCTGTTTTTCACAATTTGGAGAGGAGAGAGGAAGAGAGCGGAGGAGAGGGGAGACGAGGACAGGAGAGGGGAGGAGAGGAGAGGAGAGGAGAGGAGAGGAGAGGACTTATGTACTTGTCCTTTGTTCAGGGTGCGAGCTGAATTTGTGAAATGTTACTATTATCATGGATCATGCATAAAATTAAGCTGTTATTGATGTATGTATATCATTAACTGAATATTTTCAGATGTGTTTACATAAAGGAAGTAGGCCATGACTGCAGCTCTGACTATTTCTTTAAAAGTAAGCTCCCCGAAAAGCCACGGTATAGTTTGCACACTGCCTTTGTTTATTTGTTATTATAATTATTTTGAGAGGTTGGGATGGGATGGGAGGGATAAATAGTAGGTATTAGCCTATAAAGTTATTTGTTGTTTATCCACTGTTTTCTTTTTCTGAGAACTAGCTACTGCACAGGGGTCACAAATGAACAAATAAAGGAGAAGAGAAGAGTGTTCTTGGCCGGGCTGTACACAGTAGTTCGTCTTTGTTACTGTAACTCCTTGGTCATGAGTCATACAGTACAATAGTGCTGTTCTCTACTGTTGCGACATACTAATTACCCCCCTATGGTCATCATCTAATGTAATCTACTGTAACTTGGACATGTAGCATTTTGTGATTGAGAGAAATCAGACTGCTTGTTGCTTCTGTGCAAGAGGAAATAAATCCAGGACTTTGACATAGAGAGGTTAAAGTGTTGGAAGGTAAGTGAAGCATTGTGGCCGTCTGGATCCAAAATCCACTCGTTTTTGAGAGCGTGGGCTGCTGACTGTTGTTTGGTCCTCCATCATCCTGACTGATGAGTGGGTGGAGTCAAGTTGATAGATGGAGGAACAGGTGAAGTAGGTACAGCTGGAGCAAAGTACAGGAGGACAATAATGAGAAGTTCATCAGAGCAGATACAGAAAACAGAAGCTTGTAAGTCTTTTTATGATAACCGAGTATTCACCTGGGATTAAATTACTTACTTTAAATGTGATTCTCAAAAGCAAAACGTACAGCCTATCTCAGGCTACTGGTTTCTAAGATACAGTTTTGTGATCCTCACACACATTAACATGTAACTGAATCCCTATTGCATCATGTAAAAAAAAATGATGTTAGGAAAATAAGATGTTTCTTCCTGTGAGAATGTCCAAAATGATCCTGTGTAGTGCCTTCTGTATTGTGCAAGTGTAGTTTATAAACCTTACAACTGACGTCGTTGTAAATGAGTGCAGCAGGCAGGTGTCTGTTCTGGAGGTGGGCTGCGCTGACTAGTTTGGAGGAGACATTCCTCGATAAGGTTATCGGCCTCTAGTTGATGCTGAGTTGCACGCAGACTGCTTGTGTTTATATTTGGTAGTGTCTGTAATGGTAGTGAGGGGTTTGCAGATGTCAGGGCTGCACATTAATCCTTTTTTCTTCTTGTGTCAAATACATCATTCTGCACAGTGAAGGTTCAACATCCAGGCAAAATACATTGTTGAGCAGAAGATGGCATTTTATGTTCCACTGATAATTTTTCTTATGAAAAATTGATTAAAGCGTTAAAATGTGATGGGTCCCTCCCTCAGGTCCAGCTGGTGCAGACAGTGGTGGATGGCGTCAACTACCTAATTGAGTGTGAGAAGAGACTGGAGAAAGGCCAGGACATCAAGGTGCCCCCACCCATCAAGTCGTTCAAGTAGACACTAATCCCTGACCGCACTCCACAAACGTCTGGGCACACACACATGCACCAACACACCCTCTTTGCCCATAGATATTATAAATATCTATGTCAATCCTTCATTTATTACTACTACCTATCTTATCGCCTGTCTGTGCCCTCCACCTCTCTATAATATAATCTAAATATACTATTCACAGCTATCTGGCCAAACCAACCCAGAGTCCCAGAATACTGCATTGGCCATACTGTTTTTATCTTTAAACTCAAATTCAAACCTAGCTCTAATATTGCAGCAAAGATTAATGAAGGATGCACAAACTGTAGGCTGTTGTAATAGCACAAGGATGGCCGGCAGTTTGCCCATCTCTGCATGACCAAACAGTATCTATGGCTCTGC
Organism: Dicentrarchus labrax; assembly: GCF_905237075.1. Lineage (NCBI taxonomy): Eukaryota > Metazoa > Chordata > Actinopteri > Moronidae > Dicentrarchus > Dicentrarchus labrax. Next base: position 21,174,911 of record NW_026136720.1, on the reverse strand, counting down.
TCCCAAAGCACTCCTCAGCCCACCAGACCTGGCTTTACCCTGCCTCTGTCCCTTCCTGAAGCATGTCCTATACTCAGCCTGTCTCTTCCCCCTTCATTCCTGTGTGTTGTTTGGTCATTCCTACTATATGGTGCTTGTAAAATAGTCCATCCATGTGTGCTATACTTTCCATCGTGGTTTGTGTGTATGTGGTTTCTTTTCACCATTTTGAGTGGATTTGAATGTAGATTAACAGCACTAGAGACTCGTGTTCTCCAAAGGACTTGTATGTTTGACACACTGATGTCAAAATGTAACGTTATAACACACACTGGCCAGGCTGGGTTCTGTACTGTAAGCCACTGAAGCAATATCATCCCAGCTCATCACTGAATGTCACACTATAATGTCTTTTATTAAAGAAATCATCTATTTAACAGTAGCTGCTCTTTCTGTCTGTCATTTGTCGATAGTGTTGCTTTTTTTAGCTTCTACATGCATGGGACTTAATTGTTTGGTAACCAAGAGGATTTTGCCAGAGCATGAAAGCTCAAGTTTTATGTAACCATGGAAACCAAGCTCAAGGAACATGATTGCGATCAGTGTGGTTGCATAGTGTCATGTGACAATATTTAGTCAGAAGCATAACAAAACTGTATTATGCCTGAAAAGCCGGTACTCTGTGTTCTTGTTTTCACACAGAGCCAAGACCTTTAAATCTGGAGGATGTCAGTCTCTCTTCACTTAATTAAAATTGAGGAAATTATTAAATAATTAAAATAATTGTTTGCTGCAGCCCTAATATGTATATATTTGGGAAGTATTTTTAGATAAACTAACGCATTGTTAGTTTTGGTCTTTTCATCCGATGTTTTGACAATAACAAACTGAGATATACAAAAATATATAATATTGCCAGACTTGATGATGAATTACTATTGCTATGAACACATGTAGTATGGTGCAAACACCCAGTGTACTACCAGATATAAAATATGCTAAATTAATTCTCTACTGCCTTATCTGCACGTGAGAGTGAATACATATGTGTTTGTCTTTTATTAAAAAGCAACTGCATAGACACCGGCGTTTTGTCTGCAGTGCAGGAAGTATGTAACAAGTGCTTTGTCCCATTGTGTCTCCAGTGAAAAAACAGGCTAACAGTTTTTCCAGTGTTTTGGTCTGGACGCTGACGGGACAACAAGGCGTTCAGTGTTCTGACAAGAAGCAGCTGAGACGCAGCTGAGACGTGAAGTGTTGGTGTTGTGAGGCATGAGGAATCTGCTTCTGTCTCTCTGAGGATTTGGAGGAAGGTTCCTCTTCCTCCCTCCCTCCTCTATCCCTCACAGCTTTCGGAGCATGGCACAAGCATAATGCCGCAGACCTCTCCTCTTCTCTCCTCCTCCTTGTTCCAGATATGGCTGAGGAGCAAGCTGGTTGTCGTGGCAACCACTTCACAGAGGCAATGGGGGCTCAGATTGGGAAGGAAGGGGCTTTGTGGGTAACAGAAAACAAATCTCTACAGTGCAGAAGAGTGCTGCAGAGCGCACAGCCACACACACACACACACACACACACACACACACACACACACACACACACACACACACACACACACACACACACACACACAGGATAAAATGGTGGTTGGATTGGGATGAAAATACTGTAACAGGCTGTGTTTAGTGGGATAAAATGTTGACTAGATGATGAGGTAAATGTTTTAGCCCACAGTATTCAGTGTAATGTGTTTAGGTGATATGCTGAGATGCCAGTAGGTGTCCGATCAGCGACCTTGAAAGTTATAATTTCGGCAGTGCTGTGTAGTGCAACACTTTCACCACTCCCTAGACTCACACTTTGATGCTGTCAGTCTGCCCTCCTCTAACCTCATTTGGTCGTTCAATTATTTCCATCTAATTCTGTTATTCCCATCTCAACTGTAAGTTTACAGTAAATGGTGGCTGGTCTAGAAGAAAGGCAGCTGTGCTTTAAAGGATTAGCACAACACCCCAGACCAGCTGTGGATCTGCAAGTCTAAGGCCCCAGAAATGAGGGAAGAAACTGGTCTGTTTAGGAATCAAGGTTTATAAGAATTAAGAGAACGGTACTTTCCACACTGACACACATGGTTTTAGGTGTGTATAGTGGAGCTTTATTTGAACTGTAAGTCATGAAAGTCCATCAGTGCATACACAATCATGTCAACTTTTAACCCAGGCAAGAAATACACTTGAATGGTGAATGCACAATGAAGTATCAAAACTCCATACCACTCTATGGTTAAATATAACATGAATATATTTTTGATGTGGATGTGAATACTTTTAATCTCTTTCTTTCTCTTCATTTTAGTCATCCATTTCTTTCGCAACTAGTCTGTAACTGTCTTCAAATATAGTAGTAATATGGCTCCTTGACAGAGTGAACTACTACTTTGTTGGGGTAACTTTCCTACAACTGCAGTTTGAAGAGGAGAAACATAGACGGATATATTGGCTTTTTCAAGCATTTGCCTTGTTACTCTTGGTTTTCACTGGGCATCAGAGTAACATGTACAGGTATGGATAGTCATTGAGAATGTCTTAAAAATATATAATATAAACAAATACTTAAAAAGTAGAGGATTCAAAAGTATTTGAGGAACTCTAGTGTGCTTTCATGTAACACTGATGGAATATTTATCTTTAAAATAACCAGACTGTGTGTGTACAGAGTTTTGGAAACCAGTGATTGAGGAAGACTCAATCAGTTGTCAGAAAGCTCCCTCTGCTGACATGTTAATATAACTGCAGCTTTATAAAGAAGAGAAATGTTCATCACATACTGTATAAGACTGTGTTAATGAATATGATGCAAATACAAATATCCATCCACCTGAAGAGATTTGAACTTTTATACAGTGGTGGAATGTAACTAAATACATTTACTCAAGTACTGTACTTAAATACAGTTTTGAGGTACTTACTTGAATATTTATGACACTTTATACTTCTTACTCCACTACATTTATTTGACAACATTAGTTAGTTACTTTGCAGATTCAGATTATTAATATAAAATATCAAATTATGATGTATTATTACAGATTAAACTACCCAGCAGTATATGAAGTAGTTTGAATTAGCTCCATCTTTTCATTTGTGATGCTTACACATATATAATGTTTCAATAATTATTAGGAACCATCACCTTACCATGGTGGAGAGCTTTGGGTGCTTCTATGAACCTGAGAGCTGCGTTGTCTGGAGCAATGTGCTCCTGGTAGGGTCTCCCAAGACCAAGTGGTCTCAGGTGAGGGGCCAGACTAAGAATGGTTCACAGAAGACCCCATGAAAGAACGTGGAAAATGGTGTCCTTCTGGAGGCGGCCTGGAAGGGGGGCCCGACAGCGAGCGCCTGGTATAGTGTGAAAGAGTGACGTGGACACATCTTCATCCCTCGGGCCCACCACTCACAGGAGAAACCACTGGGGTCGGGTGCAATGCCAAATGGGTGGCAGTGAAGGCCAGGGGCCTCGACAGACCAGACCGGGGCAGCAGAAGCTGGCTTTGGGGACGTGGAATGTCACTTCGCTGGGGGGGAAGGAGCCAGAACTTGTGCAGGAGGTGGAGAGCTATCGATTAGATCTGGTGGGGCTTAAGTCTACGCACAGTCGAGGCTCTGGATCTTTACTCGTGGATAGGGGTTGGATCCCATAGTCTTCTCTGGAGTTGCCCAAGGTGTGAGACGTTGGGCGGGTGTGGGGATACTCACAAGTCCCTGGCTGGTCGCCTCCCTGCAACTATGGGCTGTGGGTGGGGAAACTCTGACTGTTGTTTGTGCTTATGCACCAAACAGCAGTTCAGAGTATTCAGCCTTCTTGGAGAGCCTGAATGTAGTCTTGTTATAGGGCTCCAGTAGGGGACTCCATAGTTCTCCATGGAGACTTCAACGCACATGTGAGCAATGACGGAGACACCTGGAGGGGCGTGATTGGGAGGAACGGCCTCCCCGATCTAAACCCGAGCGTTGTTTTGTTACTGGACTTCTGTGCTAGTCATGGATTGCCCATAAGGAACACCATGTTCGTACATAGGGATGCTCATAAGTGTACGTGGTACCAGAGCACCCTAGGCCAAAGGTCTATGATCGGTTTTGTGATCGTATCATCAGACCTGAGGCCGCATGTATTGGACACTCGGGTAAAGAAAGGGGCAGAGCTGTCAACTGATCACCACCTGGGGGGGGGGGGGGCAATGGAAAAGTGTTGTAAGCCCAAAGTGTAGTATGGGTAACAACCCCACAACCCCACCTCGGTGAGCTTCTCTGCATCCTGTGGCTGGGGATATCGAACCAGAGTGGCTGGAGGAGTTCGGAGAAGTCATAGAGAAGGAATTGTCAGGACGGCACTAATTTATCCCGAGGACTCCAGAGGCACCTCAGGCAAGGCCGGAGCAGCTGAAAAAAAAAAGGGTTTTTGGGGAGATTTGAGAAGAAAAAAAGAAAAAATTTTTTAAGGGGAACCCCCCCCCCCCCCAGGAGGGGGGAGGGGGGAACCATCCAAGCTGTGCACAGTGGCGATGGGACGCTGCTGACCTCAACTGAGGAGGTAATTGGGCGGTGGAAAGAGCACTTTGGGGAACTCCTGAACCTGACTAGTCCAACAATCCCGCCCTCTGTGATAGAGGCAGGGCTGGAGGATGATGGGGGATCTACATCAATTTCCCTACGGGAGGTCACTGAGGCAAAGCCCCAGGGATTGATGAAATTCGCCCAGAAATGCTGAAGGCTCTTGGTGTTGAGGGGCTGTCTTGGTTGACACGCCTTTTCAACATTGCGTTGAAGTCGGGGACAGCGCCGAAGGAGTGGCGGACTGGGGTAGTGGTTCCCCTATTTAAAAAGGGGGACCAGAGGGTGTGTGCCAACTACAGAGGCATCACACTACTCAGTCTACCTGGAAAAGTTTACTCTAAGGTGCTGGAAAGGAGGGTTCGGTTGATTGTCAAACCTCTGATTGAAGAGGAACAGGGCGGGTTCCGTCCTGGTCATGGAACAACGGACCAACTCTTCACCTGGTGTCCTGGAAGGGGCCTGGGAGTATGCCCATCCGTTCTACATGTGTTTGGTGGATTTGGAGAAGGCGTATGACCGGGTTGATGATGTGGTCCTGATGGCATCATTGGCCTGTGAGCTGGGATGAGGATCAGCACCTCTAAATGGAGGCCATGGTTACATACAAGCGGCCAAAATGGGTTTCCTCAGGAGGATGGCCGGCGTCTCCCTTAGGGATAGGGTGAGAAGCTCGGTCATCCGTGAGGGAGTGGAGCACTTCGCGTAGAAAGGAGCCAGTTGAAGTGGTTCGGGCATCTGGTGAGGGTGCCTCCAGGGCACCTCCTGAGGGAGGTGTTCCTGGCACGTCAAGCTGGGAGGAGGCCACGGGGCAGACCGAGGACCAGGTGGAAAGATTATATCTCCACACTGGCCTGGGAACGCCTCGGGATCCCCCAGTCAGAGTTGGCCGATGTGGCCAGGGAAAGGGAAGTTTGGGGTCCTCTGATGGACCTGCTACCCCTGCGACCCGACTCCGGATAAGCGGATGAAGATGATGATGAAGATGATGATGATGATGATAATTATAATCCAGTGATATAAAATACATTACTCTGAAATGGCCCTTTTTTGGATAATGACTATTGTTACTTAATTACTTATACATAATAAGTACGTATAATTTCATGCCAATACATAGGCTACCTTTACTCCAGTAAGGTTTTACATATAACACACTTTTACACTACAGTATTGCTACTCTTACTTAAGTAAAAGATCTGAGTACTTCTTCACTACTACTTTTATTTAATCAGGTCGTCCGGTTGATATTGAGATCTCTTTCTCAAAGGGGGCCCTGAGAAACAGGACACATTCATAGTCTGACAACCACACAACCAGCATACAAGACAACACAAATAAGACCAGCCAACCCACAATAGAGTATCATGAGATGCTCTCGACCAGCATTATACTATTATATACTATTATTATATTCTATTATATGTTTTGCACACATTTTAATTTGAATTGTATATAATTTCAATCTGGCTGTGGATCTTCACCTGATTTTCAAATAGAAATTTTAAAAGTCTTTAACAACATATAGTGGGATTAAAAGGAATTTAAGAAAGCTGTTGCCTACGGAGTTGTCTCATAATCACAGTCAGATTAGCCTGCTGAACCTGTGGAGCCCCTGGGGGCTTTTTCCACAACAGGTTTGTGGCACAGTGACTGTAAAAACATGCAGATCAACATGGTGATCAGTGTGTTTGACTTTTCCTCTGACATCTGAGGATTTGTCAGAACGTATCAGCTCAGAAGTGGTGCTGTCAGTCTCCCAAAAAGTAAGATCTCAAAATATAATCGAGTTGTGGCTTCCGAGGTATAATACCAACTAGATCTGCAACGATTAGCCTCAATCGATCAATTGCTTGACAGAAAATTAATCAGCAACTGTTTTGATAATCGATTAACTGTGAAAATTTCCATACATTTTCTAGTTTCAAATTCTCAGCTTTTCCTTCTCTTAACATTACAGTAAACTGAATATCTCTGTGACTTGGGCTGTTGGTCGGACAACACAGGATATTTGATGAAATCACCTTGGGCTCTAAGAATCTGTTTTCTGATACTTTATAGACCAAATGATTAATCAATTAATCTGTAAAAGAATTAACAGATTTATCAATTGTGAACTGATAATACCAACATGGGTAATCATTCGATGTTCTGTGGTTCCAGGAATTGAAATAAATGAACATTGCACACTGAATAAAGTAGCATACACATATCTTAAAAAGGTCAAATTATGGTTTACAGCATGATGTTAGCTGGTCACCATCAAGGACCACAAATGGAAAAAGTCCTAAACAAAACAAATATAAGAGTAAAAAATACCAGAGGCTCTTTGATGACCAGTGTTATACTTTTATATATATTATTATTCAACATATCATTTATTGCACACATTTTAAATTGTATATTCCCCCCAAATGTCATCCTGACTGTGACCTGATCTTCACCTGATTTTCTTACCAAGACCAAGATTATTTTAAATTAGTAACTTCAACTACATTTAGTGAGATTACAAAGAATAAAATAAAAAAAAAAACGTGTTCAGCCACATAGTTGTGTCATATCACAACCAGATTATCCTGTTGGACCTGTGGACCCCGGGGCAAAAGCTCCCCTCCCTCCTTCCCCTTTATAATTTTTATGTAACATTTTATAATTTCTGTTTTGTTTGACTTGGAGTGATTAAATTGATGAAGATATTTAAAATTGTTGGTTTGTTGGAAGGATGATCATCCCTGATATGTACTAGATTTCTTTGGTAACTAGTGACAAAGAAGTTGGTGTAAACTTTTGCACTTGAGCACTTTTTATTAGTGGATTTTTGTGTTTGTTTTTGTTTTGTTGTACTTGTTTTAATCGTTATTGATTGGTGTGTAAAAGCCACAGGGCTCCTTGGGGACATAAAAAGGTTTACTCTTACTCTAGTGTCTTTGTTTCATCACTGCAGCGTTATTGTTGGTGTTCGTAGAAATAACTAATAAATAACACAACTTGCTGTAATCAACACATTTAGAGTTGTTTGCAGATCATTAAAAAAAAAAAAACAGGATTTCAAGCAGCGAACTATTACCATAATCACTTCCGCGTGTGATAGAGGAGTTTTGATTTTGTCGAGCTGTTATTGGTTCAGGGAGTCCGAGGGGTCGTTTGCCTTCCTCTCATTGGCTGACCGAGGCAAAGCGACGTGTTGATTCGACCAATGGGAGGCTGCCACACTGTGGTTAGGAGAAGTCCCGGCTGCCTCCACCTTTCTCTTTCTCTATCGACCTGTCTGCATCTGGCCCCGTCCGAGGAGCTTTGCAGCCTGGGCTTTCACGTCGCCGAGGAGCCGAACAGGGAGCTGCCACAGACACAACCTGCAGCTGAACCTTTTAGTCTGAACAAACAGTGAAGAAGTCTTGAAACGGAGCGCGGTGGTGAAATGTTGAGGCTGATCTTTGTGGCCGCTCTCGCTGGGTTTTCCCGGGCCAGTGATGTGCTTGATTACACGGATGATGATTTCGAAAGCAAGATCGGAGACCACGGACTCGCTCTGGTGGAGTTTTTCGCCCCTTGGTGAGTCTTTTAAGTCTTTTTAAATGCTGCATGCAGTTTGTATCTGAGCAACTACTCTGTTCAATAAGCTAACGCTAGCTTACTGGCGTCGTGCTATAACGTTAGAGCTAGCTGACGTTCAGTCGCAGGACACTGTGGATTATCTCCACGGGGTTTTTAAAAGTATGTCCTTGCTGGTATAAGTTTCAGATTGCCTCTGTGTGTGCTCGTAACATGAACCGAGCCGGTAACGTCAGTTAGTGACAGACTGTCTGTGGTTAAACGTGACTCGCTGTTAGCATGTTAGCTAGAGGCGGAAAGGTGTAAACCAACTATTCGCTTTACTCGTGGGTTGTTTTTAAGTGGAGCGGTGATTCAAACACTGCTACAGCTACAGTGTGACACTGCAGGCAACATTAAACTCTGAGGATGAAATAAAATGAGTTTTATCTGGTGTTTGTAACCGCTTTTAATCCTTTTCAATGGAAACTATGTGCGAATGAGGCTATGAGGAAGTTAGGGGTGTGTCCTCTCGCTGTTGTAACCTTCTGATTGGCCAGGGAAGTTTTGGTGTCCACCTCTGATTGGTTCAGAGGAAGTATGACGTGGTTCTACTGTGCCAAACTTGAATAAAGCAAACTAATCATGATAGTAGTGTTAAAAGGTTAATGTTAAAAGTTATATAACGTTTGGTTCCATCATTTAGGAGCAAAACTACCAAATATTCACTGGTTATAATCTATAGACTGTGAATATTTGCTGTTTTTTTTAGTTGTCTATGATTATAAACTACACATCTTTGGGTTTTAGGCTCTTTCACTGACCAAATAAGCAGTATTAATATGCCAGGTTGAGTTTTGGGGAGTTGTATGTACATTTTTATTATTTGCTGACATTTTCTGGACTAAACAATTAAAATGACCAACAGAGTACTCAATAATTAAAACAATAGTTGGTTACATCCCTAATACTTTTCATTAACTAATTTAAGTTGGATGATTTTCAGTCGGTGACTCCAGTTTTTACTTTAACAGTTAATCCTTTGGTATTTTACAAATCCTATTGAATTACCTCAGATGTATCACATTCCACTTGGTGAAATCACTACATCTCCTTCAGGATCTTTGCCAAGCTGAAATCTGACTACAGCTGACTTGTAACTTGTTCTCCTCACTGACTCATGTCCTCTGTCCATTAGGTGTGGCCATTGTAAACGGTTAGCACCTGAGTACGAGGCAGCCGCCACACGGCTGAAAGGCATCGTCTCTCTGGTCAAGGTATTGCATAATACAGCTCACTTAACTTTGTCCGCTTTAGCGTGGCCTTCCGGCCTTCAAAGTGATTGGTTTTCTTTCCACTTAGGTTGACTGCACATCCAACAGCAACACATGCAGCAAATATGGTGTCAGTGGCTACCCAACCCTGAAGATTTTCAGGGATGGAGAGGAAACTGGTCCCTATGATGGTCCCAGGACTGCAGGTATTTGCTTATGATGTAATTTATTTAAAAGGCACAAATACTCCTTATATTGCTTATTTATGTCAACTCATGGTCATCTTTATGTTCACTGCCTCTTTCCATATTTTCTTCCCTCTGTGATTTTCCTCTGCCTTCTCTTGCTCTCTGTAGATGGGATTGTTAGTTTCCTTAAGAAGCAGGCTGGCCCAGCTTCTGTAGAGCTCAAGACAGACGCAGACTTTCAGAAGTACATTACAGACCAAGATGCAAGTGTTGTTGGTGAGTTACTGTTTGACTTTCAGTCATTGCCTTCTCTAGCAGTCAGTTTCTGTCCCCTCAACAGTAATATGAATAAGCATGTTAATCCCAGTTTGGGTACATTTTGACTTGCATACTAATTTTGAATACAGAATTTTTCTGGCAAAGTTGGTGACATTTGTAAACAGTGAGACCATGTTTATTTCTTATCTGAACATGATTCTTCTTTCCTTCTCAGGGTTCTTTGCTGATGACAAGAGCACAGCACAGACAGAGTTCCTGAAAGCAGCCAGCGCCTTGAGGGACAACTACCGCTTTGCCCACACCAACTCTGAGGCTCTCCTCCAGAGCCACGGCATTGACGGAGAGTAAGTAACTCTTTCTGCCTTTGGCCTAGTCATCAGACCATGTGGGCAGAATCTGTCAAAATAACTTGATTCCTCACACATTTGATATCACCAGTGTAGCTGCTGGTTGTGCAGCAAGTCTACAGTGATGTTTCCTGTGTTGGTTTACAGGGGAGTCATCCTGTTCCGCCCACCACGACTCAGCAACAAGTTCGAAGACAGCTCTGTGGCATACAGCGAGGACAAATATACCAGCAACAAAATCAAAAGGTTCATCCAGGACAACATGTGAGTGCCATCTCAGGCCATGCCCCGTCTTCTATTTGTATCTAATTCCATTGACAGAAGTTGGTCTCGTTGGCAGTGGTAAAACCTGCATAGCAACAGTAGATATTTGCATGCATGGCCCAGTGCCAACAGGACCTTGTGTAGTAGGTGAGGTGTCCACTCTGCAAACACAGCCACCTTTCACTGAAATCCGGGTTACTGCTTAAATAAATCAGGAAGATCTGTACATTTACTGTAGGCTGTGACAAACAGTGTTTTTGGTACTTGTGATCAGCATATACAAGACTTTATAATCTTGTGTCAGAACACACAATTTTAGTTAATGAGATGGCTTGCCTATATGTTGATTTAAAGTTTAAAACACACTTTTAGTAAGAACTGTAGGAGTGTGAAACCACTAGCATGCTATTTCCTTTGTTATAATTGTTGTTTTAACCCCCCATTTGCTTTTATGCTGTGCTAAAGGGCCCCTTTAGACGGCACTAAAAAAGCGATTATGGTGATAAGCACGTTGCAGTTTTTTTTCTGTATATATTTCACCCAGTATGTTTGATAAGTGTCTTTACTTTGACATTTTGTTGATTTTAAAGGCAGATATGAAACTTAGTTTTAAATGAAGCAAAAATTATTACAGTAGTTGCACACATGTCTTGTGGTTTACCAGTGTTTCCACTTCCACAGCTTGTGGATGAGTCTCCTGTATTTATTTTTTTCCACTTGATACCCCTATTTACTTGTTTTACTTTCACTTTGTTACAACCTTACCTCTTGTCTAAAGAGTAACTTCAAGACCTTGAAGTTTGCAAAACATCACAATACTTGGTGTATTTCTGAAAGATGTGAACAGTGTTCAGCTCTAACCCTTTAAACAAACTAAATGATTGCATGTTACACTGCTGTTTATCACTGGATTGTTCCGTTTTCCATAACTTGCTAAAACAAATATAGCTTGTTGCTTTAAATTTCTTTGTAAACTGATCAATTGTTACTTTTGTCTTCAACTCAGCTTTGGAATCTGCCCCCACATGACAGACGACAACAAAGACCAGCTGAAGGGGAAAGACCTGCTGGTGGCTTATTATGATGTTGATTATGACAAAAACCCCAAGGGCTCCAACTACTGGAGGAACAGGTATGCTACATTAAACTCTCCCCAGGGTTGTTCTTTCCTCAGCACCGTGCAGTCTTCTTGTGTCTTTTTAAAAAGAATAAAAAAGAATATTGAAATTAAGTCATTGCAAATGCTTAGCTAGACTTTTTTCTGTTCTTATGTTTCATACTCTCTTCCATAGTTGGATTTAGCGAAACCTTCCACTCCCTACATACAGCCATTGAGTTGATGTACCACTTACATTTTACAGGGTGATGAAGGTGGCCAAGAGCTTCCTGGATCAGGGCAAGAAGCTGAACTTCGCAGTGGCCAGCAAGAATATATTCAGCCATGACGTGTCTGAGTTCGGCATGGATGGCAGCTCAGGAGAACTGCCTCTGGTGACCATCCGCACCGCCAAGGGAGACAAATACGCCATGACTGAGGAGTTCTCGTAAGTCAAGTTGGTTCCAGTTATTCTCACATATATTACGACAGTCAACCCTGCCACAACGACGCACAGTAGTCAAATGGTAGCAGTCCGATCTGTTGAAGGAATGATTATTAAATAAACAGGTGAACAGAAATACAGTACACTTAAATATTCTGCATGTGTTTTCCCAAACCCTCAATTTCCTGACTGATTACTTGAACACTTTCTGCTGTTTTCCTAACAGTCGTGATGGAAAAGCTCTGGAACGTTTCCTGCAGGACTACTTTGATGGCAAGTTGAAGCGCTACCTCAAATCAGAGCCCATCCCAGAGAGCAATGATGGACCTGTCAAGGTAAGATGAAACCTCCAGGAAAATGATCTTAATATTTGCTGTATAGTGATGTTTTATAGTGTTTATTTATTAAGTGTGGCCTCTTGGTTTTCCTAGAAAGTATTTTTCCATGTTGCTCCCACATTCATACTTCATATGTAATATTTACACTCCTGTTGTGTAAAGGAGTAAGAAAATACACACAAATCATTGATCTTCAATACAGTCAAATCACACCCTAAGGTGTACTATGGGGTTAGACAGTTGAATTTATCTCCTGTTTTGTAAGGGTTGGATTCCCATCTTTCTGTCTCTCCAACCAGTTAGCGTACTCAAAGTGGAATGATTGTTTAATAGAACTCGGTAGAACTTTAAATACTATAAAACTTTAGTCAAACAAAAACTAGCTCACAGTAAATGAGTTGTAAAGCTAAAACAGGCATTTGAAAGCAATGTATATAGTTACTGGTTGGTTCAGCAACTATGATGAAACATTAAAGCATTTAACAACATAATGCTGCTTTCACATTTTTGCACAGTTTTGATTTTTGGCCAGGATCCAATGATGTGCTTGTTGAGAGCCTACAAAACTTGTGCTTTGCATAACATTACAGCCACATCGCTCATGTCTTTAAATACTGTCTTTTAAAAAGAGCTACTCGTCAATCCATAATGATGAACTTGTGATGTCTGTCGTTTGTATTCAGGTTGTAGTGGCCGAGAACTTCGACTCCATTGTCAACGACGACAGCAAAGACGTGCTGATCGAGTTCTACGCTCCCTGGTGCGGACACTGCAAGAACCTGGAGCCCAAATTCAACGAGCTGGGAGAGAAGGTGAGGGAACAGACGCCTAACAATGACCAGATTAAAGGTCCAGTGTGTAGGATTTAGTGGCTTCTAGCGGCGTCTTTAAAGTGTGTGTGTGTGTGTGTGTATGTGTGTATGTGTGTATGTGTGTGTATATATATATATATATATATATATATATATATATATATATATAATATATATATATATATATATATATATATATATATATATATATATATATACACACACGTCTGTCCGTCCTGGGAGTGGGATCACTCCTCGCTCTTCTGAGTTTTTACTTAACTGAATAAAAAGTCTAAGAACAGAGGGGGTTGAATATTGTACAGATTGTAAAGCCTCCTGAGGATTGTGATTTGTAACTTTGGGCTACATAATTAGAATTTGACTTGACTTAAAAGAAACAGTTTTAGGTTTAAAACTGAAGGGAGCCTTGCGTTGTCTAGATTCATGATTTCAGTTCTGTATTTAATAATTAATTAAAAAAACAGTTTGTAATTAATAGAAACTACAAACGCATTAAGTAAATATTATTAAGTACTGGTTGAAGGACCAGACAACACTTACAGACTGTCTAGAAGTAGATTTTGTGAACTAGCTTGCAGATGGTTAACAGTCTCTCTCCTCTGCTCTTAAAGCTCGGCAGTGATCCCAACGTTGTCATTGCCAAGATGGACGCCACAGCCAACGATGTGCCATCTCCATATGAAGTCAGCGGGTGAGTCATGAGTCGCTTCAATGTAATATTCAGCCTTTCCTTAAGCCTGGGAAAGCCTTAAAGGTTTGTGAATTCATAGAAACAAAATATAACTCAAATTCTTCAATACTGCTCAAAACATCCCTTAGAAACTTTACTGTGGAGGTAATGCTTTGATAGTTTGGAATTATTCACCCCACAGAGATACAAACTCTGCACAGAGATGCTTCCTAATAATGGCAGACAAATCTCACCAAAAAACCTTAACTGTCCTATGATTTGCTCATTTACTTTTCATTTAGTTTTTTTAGAGAGTTGTTCTGGATAAAACGGCAACAAAAATCAGGCTCAAAAATCCTGTGTCTGTCTGGCTATACAGTAGATTTTTGTGGGTGTGTTAGCTCTGGATAAGTTAGTTTTGAAATCTTGGTCAGTGTAATTACAGATTTTAAATAAAAAAAGTTGCTGCCTGACACACTCATCATATGAATTCTCATCACTCTCCTTAACCTTTGCTTTTCCAGTTTCCCCACATTGTACTTTGCCCCAGCTGGACGTAAGATGAGCCCAAAGAAATACGAGGTGAGTAGCTACATGAGCGAAAGTTAAAAACAGAGTAAAAATCGTGTTTGCTTGAACTCCGCTAACTGTCCCGTCTCACCGTTAATGCTCCAGGGAGGTCGCGAGGTGAGCGACTTTCTCTCCTACCTGAAGAGAGAGGCCACCAATCCTCTGGTGATGCAGGAGGAGTCCAAGAAGAAGAAGAAGAAGAAGGACGAGGACGACGACGACAAGACAGAGCTATAAAAGCTCCAAACAGGAACTCAACACCCCCCCCGACCCCCCCACCCACAACAGGAGGAGGACGATTGGGGAAAAATCATGCAAAGAAAGAACTAAATTATATTCCACTGTCTTAGTGAACTACAGAATGCTCTGAAGCCAAGTCGAAAAGATGCGGCGCTCCCTTTAGGTCCTCCACTGCTCTGGGAAAACTGTGGAAGGTGGTGGCCTGGGCCTGTCCGTTTGTTTAAAAACAAAAACAAATTTTTAGGGAAGAGGGGACAGCTTTTGAAAATTGAGATTTTTATTTCCCCTGGTCTGTCTACCACACCTCAGACTGATGCACTTTGGTTTGACACCAGTCTCCAGTCAGCAGTCATCTATTGGTTTTTGTTATTGTCGTCGTCACAGGGGATAATGGTAATGGTGAATTCCTTTTTTTCTTTTCTTTTTCTTTTTCTTTTGTTTTTGTAACACGTTTTTGTTTTTGTACATTTGGAAGGATTGTGAAATAAAAAGGCCCACAAAATCAAAACCAACTGTATGATCTCATTCATGAATGTAAATGTTTAATCATATCGCCCCGACGGGTAAAACCTTTCTTTTAATTCTCAATACTGTATTACGTAGTTGCATTCAGTGATTGAAACATATTGGACTGCAATTAAATAGTTTTTTCACTTATTAATGTGGTAATTGTAATGAATTCGATTGTTTGGGGTATGTAATGTCAGACTGGAAAATATACATAAGTTCTAAGAGTCCAAGGTTCAATTATTTTATTGTGTTCAACCAAGAGGCACAAACTTAAAGATATTCTACTTATAATGAGAAAAGTAGAAAATCCTAAAAGTTTCTTTCCTCAATAAATAAACTGAATTATTCAGTTACTCAAAATTAGCGACTGAATGTTTTTGTCAACCAAAATCTTTAGCACTTGTTATATAAATTGTATCGTGTGGGTGTAAAATCTGGATTGAACCGACTGGTCTAAGAATTACAATGTGGCACCAGGAGTCTCCCATCATTACACAACTGTAGAAAATAATGAACAGCACGGCTTTTCTACAGTATTAAGTACATTAAGGTATTTCTGTACGGCATCATAAATCACAGATTAGTTAGACCAACACGTCATGCTAAACACTTCAGTACATTTAAACGTATGGCTTTTTATCAGTCAATCAGCATTTCATGTAACCCTGTAAGTCAAGAGATTGGTTTCAGTTTAGAGAATTGTTGGTTTTCAGTAATACAACAGGGAAAAGGTGCAGCTGAGTTTCTGTGAATTGGACTACAAGCTACATTTATATTGCTGTGTTTATTAAGGGGCTGATTTAATGGCTTTGGTTCACTATAAATACTGTGTGTGTGTGTGTGTGTGTCTGTCTGTGTGTGTCTGTGTGTGTGTCTGTCTGTGTGTGTCTGTGTCTGTGTCTGTGTGTGTGTCTGTCTGTGTGTGTCTGTGTCTGTGTCTGTCTGTGTGTGTCTGTGTCTGTGTGTGTGTCTGTGTCTGTGTCTGTCTGTGTGTGTCTGTGTCTGTGTGTGTGTCTGTGTGTGTGTGTCCCGGTTGAATAATGAAATGTTGCGCTTGTGAAATATAATTATTATTATTGTGGGCTAGTACAGCTTCCAACCAGTAGGCGGCGACTCTACAGGTATTTGGCAGTTGAACACTTCCTGACAAACAACCAACGAAGAAGAGAGAGAGCCAATCAGGTCGCGAGCAGAGGCATCTTGCCCAGACATGTCCCGATCGGACACGTGCTGCCTAAGAAGGTAACGTAGAAATGATTTGATCTAATTTACGTTGTGTTGCTCTCTTGTGTGTTTTGTCAACTAGTTTATATCCTCGCATTAGTCTTTGCTATATTTATTTATTTATTTATCTTCGAGAAATGATGGTTGTTATCTTATTTCACGTGACTTTGTTCAGCTGTTTTAGCTAGCTGACGTGAAATGTCTGTCCGTTGCTGTCGCTGAACTCCTCGCCAAACTCCGTTCAAATATGTGCCAGTTAAAGTTAGTGTCGGCTACCAACACAGTTAAACACTACATTGAACACCAGTCCCCGACTTTTATGAAGCCTTAAGGTCCAGTGTTCAACGCGGCTTAATTATTATTTAAGCTCATTTTGTGTAAGAGTAGGATTTGTATACGATAGTCGGGTCAGACACTGCACATGGCGACCTGCTTGAGGAGGCACGTCTGCTGTGAATGTGTTCGCTTGTACAGACAGATACTAGATTCACAGATTTATCACTTTATACTTAAATTAATTAACAGACAGGCTGTACGAGCTGTACACTTTAAATAACTTAGTGTATCTGCCGACAAAAAAACCTCAATGTTAAACTGCCGGAATTTTGAATGGAGTTTGGTGTCAAGGCATTTGTCGTCCCTTAGGCGAAAAATCTGGGAATAATGCCCCTCTGACAGCTCCCAGGTTTTCATTAATAATTTAATTAAATGACAATTTGATTAGGTCATTCTTCTGTTAGTTTAATGATGTAAACAACGTATTCTCTCTATTTGTTGCTTCAGCGTGTTGTAATGTGTTGCTGTCAATCACCTGCCCCTTAAAGTCAGTGACATTTCTGCAGGGACACGTCTGTGAAAAGTTATGTGGGCTGTAAAATAAGAGTTATATAACCTTTCCTTTAGTCTGTTGTATTGGACAAATGTCTGGATAGTAATTTATTTCCTCCACATACAGTGATATAAAAACCAAGGTTATACAACAGGCTTTTCAGAGCAGATGTGTAGCCTTTAGTATTAGTGGTCACCTACTGAATGTCTTTCCTGATTATTGTAAGGCTGACTTTTTTGTTTTATTTCCTCAGAAATGACTGCAAGGCTGGTTTCACTGGTTGATGATGGCAGAGCCGTCGAAAAGGAATAAAGCCGCCTCGTGGGGGCTTCTGAGCAACTACCGGTATTTGTGCAAAAAAACTATGATGCTTCATGTCATGGAGAACACAAGATCCAGGAAGAAAAATCAGCAGAAGATAATCATTGGCAACACGAAGAGGAAAATGACAGACATCCACAACGAACAATTGAATTCAAATAAACTGGTCAAAAGAACTAAATTTAGTGACCCAGACCAGGAAAGTCAAAGCACCCTGAACTCTGAAAACAAGAGCACTGGTGTATCTAAACCTGGACTCTCTGTGTCTGAGCCTAAAGCTTCTGACCACTATAGTTTAGTAACCGCCCTCAGAGACAGCTGGGAGGTGGACAGTGGTTTCTCCTCTGAGGCGAGTCCTCCGGCCAGTGGTCGGAGTTCACCGTGCCTCAGCACGTGCTCTACCACAGTGGTGGCTTTGGACTGTGAGATGGTGGGGACAGGGCCTGGCGGGCGCTGCAGTGAGCTTGCACGCTGCAGCATCCTGGACTACCGCGGTAACATTTTGTATGATAAGTATGTCCAACCGTCCCAGCCCGTCACAGACTACAGGACTCGCTGGAGTGGCATCCGAAGGCATCACCTGCACAGCGCCATGCCCTTCACTCAGGCCAGGGAGGAGGTGAGTCCTGCTTTGATCTGAGATCTACGGATAGACTTTAATGATCTTAATATTGTTGTGTAATCAATAACTTAGCATAGAAATGTATCCATGTCCAAGGTTGGGTGAAAGCGTAGTTGGTTTATTGACACAATCGTTTTACAGGATCAGTACAGTGTTTAAGATACCTGCTGTGTTTTCCCTACATTGTAAATCATACATAAGGCTCCACTAAATATGTGTCAGAGTGGTTTGAACCCTCAAGTTTGACACAATACGCTGCCAACCCAGTTGACACTCACAATTTATATTTCTCCTCTTCTGCACTGGCTGCAGATCCTCCGTGTACTTGAGGGTAAAGTAGTCGTCGGCCACGCCATCTACAACGACTTTGAGGTGTTGGACATGCTCCATCCAGGTCACATGGTGAGGGACACCAGTACAACGCGCCTCCTCAGCCGATTGGCCGGTTTCCCCCGCGAACGCTGTGCTTCCCTCAAAATCTTGGCCAGTAACCTGCTGAACAGAAGAATCCAGGTGAGACCTCAGAAGCATTTTCAGTTTTGACTTTTTTAATATAACGTCCATATTGTCATATTGGTATCGGCCTCAAAAAACTGTTTTCCGTATCTGAGAATTGTTTTTGCATTTGCATTTTTCAAGTCCAGTTGCCAGTATGATAGTATCAGTTTGATTCATTGTTAACGGCACTGTCCGTGTTTCAGGTGGGGAGGAGAGGTCACTGTTCGGTGGAGGACGCTCAGGCCGCCCTCGACCTCTACAAGCTGGTGGAGGGCGAATGGGAGCAGGAGCTGCAGAACAAGCTGAGGGACGACAACGCTCCCCAAGAGCCAAGCTTCGCCTCCTCAAACCATTACATGCAGGACGAGTACTGGCCAGATGATGTCATAGCTGACAGCCAATGACATGAGAGTATTCGTCATATATGACACAGACGCATCTAGTGGGAAATACCTCAACAGACCCCTATTACGTGCCGATGGACAGTACAATAGAGCGGGTTCAGATCACTATAAATTATGTGAATGAAAAACATCTTGACAGTATGTCAAGTGAAAAGTAATGTAAGAAGTAACTAAATGTATTTTGGGGGAAATGTGATAAGAGTATCTGTATTGTCTCATGGGAAGACGTACTCTATCACTGGGACAATAATTTAATTTTGAAAACACTTGCTAACTTATTGGATTTAATAATGGTTGGAGTTCTTAACAGCATTATTGTTGCTGTTATACCAGATATTTGTCTGCAGAGTTGTGACAGACCTTTTTATGTTTATAGCGTGACATTGATGCTCTTAGAGTTGGGGGTTATTAACTTATGCAGAGTTTAAAGTTCTCTTAACTATCTGCTCTTACTTGAACTACAATTTAAATAGTAACAGGAACATGGGAACTCGTAGGCCACAGATACACCCTATTTTGGAAAACACAACTGTGTTTCTTGGTTGAGTTTATATTTTTAAATGTCTCTCTTCACATGAGGACATACAAGTGGCTGCTATGCGCACACTCAAAAGTGGAATATGTTGCAGCTTTTAAATGTTTTTCACCATCTACCAGGCAAAAGGAAAACATTCTCAAACACTATACTTGGGGCAAGAAGTTTTAAACTGTTGCATTTTCATGTTTAAACTGTTGCAGTTACCTCAATGTATATGTGGCCTTAAATGTTTTATATTTTGTTAAATTGTAATGGTGGTATTTCATTACCTCTCATTGTAAGCTGCTCTTAAATGTCCTAATAAAATGGCATCACGTTAAAATGAAATACTATCACTTTGTTTGCTTTCAATGAGTGAATGTGAAACCAAACATTAACTACTATTATATTACTTATTCTTTATTTATTGTTGTCTCTTCTATGTCTTGTGCTCTGCTTTAACATAATTTTGCTGATGTATGCAACTCGAGTTACAGTTTATGCCATAGTGTCTCCAAGAGCTCTTATAATGTACCCGTCAGTACCGAGCTTCATTCTTTTGTCTAAAAAAACATAATGGTTTGTACTCGGGTTGATTTCCTTACTGGGTGAACAGGTTTACTGAGGTCTTAGAGACGGACTTAATGTTGACGGGAAGATGACTGAAAACTATGATTTTGTCCCTGAATGGAACTGGAATCATTTTAAATTGGTCAATGTTTAAAGAGGCTATAGCTTTTATAATAAAGGCTGAAACTACTATTTGTATGTGACAGCTGTTGTGAAGAACACAGAATCATCACCTGACTGCAACCCCCTCTCCTCTCCTTGTTTTAGGTTTCAGGCTCACAGCTTTAGTTGATTCACTCTCTTGCTACAAATGTGATCATATCTTAATGTTCTGTTTGCAACTTTAGCTGCCCTCAAGTGAACAAAGAAAAAGATAAAAAATGTTTAAAAATGTTATAAATTGATCAACTAAATTTGCATTTAAATGATTATTAAAAGTTAGACTTTTACAGGAAGCACACATTTTATCATATCTTTTAAACTGTGAAGCTACTGTATTTGTGTAATGTAGTCAGCTCTGTTATTTTACCATGTGTATTCTCATGGATCTTTTTACGTCTCTGGGCTTGAATCATTATATTACGAGTAACTAATTGCAGAGGAAAAACTACGGCATCACGGCCACCCCACTTGATCCAGAGCCAGATCAGCATTAACAGCAGCACTGTTGGCACCAGCAGCATTAACGGATGAAACCACAGCTCTGTTGGTGTTGGGAAACATTTTTTGTGATCATCCAGACCAGCAGGTCAGAGTCTGTCACAAATACTGAATCAGGATGTGAAATCATCTAATTGCACCATGTCCAACAGGGTTACAAAACCCACTGCAGTAAAGGCGGATTGACCCAAAACAAAGCACACTACAGTGGGAAGGTTGGCAGTCAAACAAAAGCAGCATGTTCACTTTTAACAGTTATGGTTTTCTTCTCTTCCAACATTCCCAGTTAAATCCCAGTGACTGAAATAGCATGGCACTAGATTATTGCATTGTAGTACATAATTTTATTTTCATTGATTAAATATAAAAACACAGCAAGATGCAGGTGGAGTTGTACATGTTGTTATGGCTCTGTAAATGGCTTTGTCCATGTGCCTCAGCTTCTTTCTCTCTCACTCAAACTCATAAACACACACATCTAAAGCCTAAACTTGGCCCCACAGCTCAGGCTATAGGGAGAAAACAGAGAGTAGCATTGTTTGCCCAATCCATCTAATTTTGTTCCCCAAATCGCTTTATTGAGCAGATCAGGCCTGATTTAGCAGATTACTAGTTGGCTGCCTGCTCCTTCATCATTGCATCAGGAGGAAAACGTGTGTTGGTGACGTTAGTGCTACCAGGGTCAGAGAGGAAAATGGCCAACTTCCAAACATCACACACAAAATAAACTGGCTGCAGCGCTGTGTCCATAGCCTGTTGGATGTACAGAAACCTGCCTGGAGAGGCAAGAGGAAGAGGAAAACATCAACAGAGCCTCACATTCAAGGCCGAGGATATATGACAAGTTTAAAGATATTAGACTGTAACTAGGTTTTATTAACTACTAAAATCTGCTATGGTGACCTGGGTGTTTGGGATGCAGGCCATGTGGCGTCTCCAGCTGGGGACCTTTGTTGCAAACAATTCTAAAAAAAAAACAGAACAATCAAAACCTGCCATTGTTTTGGCCTGATGGAGGCCCCCAACAATTTTGGACTAAAATGTATTTTGTGGTTCTCATGCACACACAGTTTGAAACAGTTTGCAGGACTTTCCTGTTCCAGCCTATACAAAATTATACTCTCTAGAAATAATGAATGCTAATCTAATGATGAGAAAATGTTCAGGTCGTCAGTGGTGCGAAGCAAAAACCAAAACAATTACTAACATCCTGTTTTATTTACTGTGCAGTAGCTCTTTGTTGATTTGTTTTCATGCACCTCACTGTTGCTCAATTATTTGAGATTAAATCTAGAGATTTTTTACTCAACCTCACTCAGTTGAGATTAGACATGAAGACCGAGCACATGCGTGTCCGATTAGATGAAGTGCTGACAGAACTGATCACATTATATAAACCTTTACTCTCTGGTCCTAAAGCTCGCACACAGCACAGCTATCAAGGTGTTTTCAGATATGTGAGAACTAATCTGATTTGAGCTTGTGGATAGTTATTGTCTTATGTTAACTGATATAAATGCACCTAAGTCTACGAAACGAAACACCAAAGATGTTTCGTTCATTTTGAAGCTCTCATGCTCAGTCAGAACGATGGAGTTCTAGTTGTGTGATTTGCGAGACATCCAGAAAAAAACCTGGGCTGAACCCTTTTTATTATATTTATATATATTTCTTGTATTTTCTGCACCATAGGGTATATTCAGTGTACTGCCAAATAGTTGCCCTTTTCTCTTTTGCTTTGCTTTTTTCCCCTACTGTTGTGTTTAATTATCGTTCACTTGTAGCAGTGTAGGGTTGCAACTAACCATTATTTTCATTATTGATTAATCTACCAATTATTTTCTTGATTAACTGTTTAGTGTCTGAAATGTGAAAGAAATGCCAATTTGTCCAATTTGACATCTTCATATTGCTTGTTTTATCTGTCGAATGGTCCAAAATAATATTATAGTTTAGGACAATTTAAAAGATCCTCAATTCTCAGTTTTTTGGGGCAAAAGACCGGAAAAAACAATTGATGATCAATTTATCGATCATGTTGCAAAAATTAGATTGTATGGACTTGATGGCAGCTACAGACCAAATTATGCACAACTCAACAAAACCTATTCTCACTGTAGACTAAAATGACCATGATACTTAATACCTTTAACCACCGTCAGCTGATAGAGTTTAAGCACAGTTTGTTACATGTATAGACTGTATAAAATAGGCGGTCATGAGGTCATGTTTTTGCCCCTGTAGTTCTTTCAGCACAATATTTCAAAACCTCGGACAGATTTTGGCAGGTGTCTATGAAATTTGGTGGATTTATTTATTAGATTTTGCTGCTAATCGGTTTCTGGGGTTGCCTAAGTGATGAATATTGATTCTAGTTACACATAGAGACAGGGGATATATATGATAAAGCCCTTTGATTGCAGAGTAACTAAATCCACTTTGCTTTAAATAGTTAAAGACAAATTTAAAAGGCATTCATATAAGAAACATTAGAACCAGGCTGAACTCCCATTCAACATCAAGCCTCTAACCATGTGAAACAGACCATTTGAATACAGTCTCTCTTCTCTTCTCACCCGAGTGTGCTCACGTTGCTGAAATCAAACTGGGAATCAGCGTTCACAATGGTCACTTTTCACTACATCCAAGTCTCCTTGGAATGCAATCAAATCCCTCCAACCCCTCAAATCACCTTTTACCTAAAGTGTATATTGAACATTACATCATCCAATATGTGCATTGGACCTGCCTTTCATCATGGGAGCACCTCCACCATTGGCCTAACACTCTCACCATCACTTCCTCCTCTCCTCCCCCTTCTTTCCCACCCTCTGCCACTTTTATGCTGATTGAAAAGAAAAAGGATGTAATCCGGTGTGACGCCACTAATCCCAACACTACAAATCACAGGTCCCGTCCACCTCGCTCCACACAGACCCCTGTGACTCCCCGCCAAGCAACTTCGCATCTGCTTCAGGTAGGTCTCAGCCTCCTCTACTGATATGCTACTTCACACTTTTTTCTTCTTTGCATGTTGTACAGCTCTCAAACTCTGCAGCTCTTCTGGGTCCTGCTGTAGTTCAGCTGTTGTTAATGGAGCAGGGATTTTGACCGGGGACACTGACGTTGTTTTATGAAGTGGATATGAATAGTTGGCTGCCATTGAGTTGGGACTCAAAGGTATTTTGTACCTGCTCATTAGGTGCATTATTAGACTAGGGCAAGGTTCAGAGCTGCATTAAACAATCAACAATCCCAAAAATACAAGTGCTTATGGTACTGCAGCTTTGGCCTTAAGTGTCTGAGTGGCATTTATTAAGTTAAGTCTGTAGGGGCCCCTCTCCACATCCATAGATATTCATTCTAGTCTCTTTGCGGGCCCTCCTCACTTGAGGGCCCTGTATAAATGTGATGCAGTGATTTTAATACGTATGCTTTAGAGACACAGAATAGCAGGTGTTTAGTCTTTCCAAACTTCTGCATGCAAAATTTAAATGTGTGGAAAACTGACTTACTTATATTCAATTTAAGGAAATTGACTAGAAAGGTATTTTAAATAGTCATGACTGCTTGTCTGCCCACAAGAAAACTAATTATTAACTACTCAGTTAATAATTTGGGTCTAAAATATGCCAGTTTAGCATTGTGAAAATATTCAAATATCATCCAATTCCTTAAAGCCCCAATGTGATGATTTCAAGTTGCTTCTTTTGTTTGAGCAAATGTGTAAAACCCAAAGATATTCAATTTGCTGTCACATATGTCAACAAATGAGAGTCTAGAGCTAGCTTGTATTTGTATTTTTACTTGAAATATGAGTAATCAATTATCAGAATGGTTGCAGATAAATTGTGTGTCAATCCATTAATTGATTAGTATTAGAAAAAGCGGATGCAGCAAATGATACAGCACACTTTGGGAAAAGTTTTATTGTCTTTAAATCTACTTAATTTAAGGGAAGGTTTCAAGGGAACATTAAAGTTCAAGTTGTTGTATGCTTTACTGATTTTCTGCACTTCTGAACATTTATGGTAATACTGAATGTAACGGCATGATAGAGATGAAGAGTTTAAACCTGAACAACAAATGTGAGCCTGTAGATTACGAAACCAAGAGACGCTTGACCTTAAATCCTCCTGATAAATCATCCAGGAATGGGCAAGTGCTAAATATAGCCGAATCAAGGTACCCTGTGATAGCAGAGAGGGTGGGGTGAAGGGGATTAATGTGGAGTACAATGTGTCAGTTGTTTTTCTTTTTCTTTTTCTTTTTACTACGATTCATGTGAATAACAAACTCCCTCTCGTGTTGCAGACAGTACGAAGCTAATATAAAGAGAAGGAGATATGGCTGTGGTTGTAAGTATTTACACTTTTACCTACTTTAAACTGGGTTGCTCTGATTTTGCCCAAAGAGAGCTAACCATGCTGATATCTTACATGGATTACTGAGCTGTAATGGGGCGTTGAAGGAGTAATAGGCCTGTGATTAATGTGAGTAATACTCACACACACACAAAAAAACTATTGCCAAGACAAATATCTATTCACCTTCCTGTAACATGGACTCAACTGCAGCTCAACATTTCTCAAGACCAAAGCCTATTGTTACAGATTCCGTATTTACAGGCTTTACTGGACCCGTGAGGGAGATTAATAAAAACACTGAGGCCTATTGATTATGTTCCTGCAGCACTGGTGACATGTTTTAAACCTCACACATTACAACCAGGTCTTGTGAGAGAATTATATTGACACAGTAAGGCATTTACTGTGTGCCACAAATCCATTGCCAGTAAGTGAGTATCCACAATGCCAGAGGCCTGGAACTGGCACAGCTAAATGCATCTACTAATGTCATCAATAACACCTGTGCTTCTCCTGCTACGACAAACTGTCCGCAGTGGAAAGGAACTTTTTTGGTATCAAATTATGTTGGAATCAAAAGTCTGGTCAGATTTGTAGTCTTAATATTGTCAGTCTTTAGCAGTGCAAGTTTTTCTACAAAAAATTCTTATTTTGTACACGAGTGTTGGAACCACAAATGAAGCACATATTGAATAGACACTAGTAAAACAATTTTGGTTACGATATCCAGGCCTTGTAGCCTAAAAGCTTGGTTAACATGGTAAAACTGTAATATCTGTAATATCAGCTAGTGCATAAATAAGATGTACTATGTTTAACCAGAGCTACAGTATGTAAGCTTAGCTGCAAGGTAATCAATGGCATCCCTGAGAGAAATATGTACCATATTCACTTTTATCCATATAATTTAAGTTTCTCAATTGAATTGAATACATTCTCAATTGAATCTAGTTATCTTATCTTATCAATCTAATTACTCTAGAAATATAATATAAATATAATATAATATAAATATTGCTTTTTGCTAAAAATCACACATCTTTAAAGTCACTTAATACAGACATTATGACCTGTCAAACTCAAGTGAAGAGTGTAGCTAATATTCATGTAGCCAGTGTCCGGTACTAGAACACACCGCAGAGCTATCATAATCATTAAATGACTGACCTGTAACACTTGACCTGTTAGTGCTCAACCAAACTGTACTTTGTATTTGTATTTGTGTTTGCTCCCCATAAGTAATACTGACCCCTCTCTTTTCAGAGTGGAACTTACCGTATGGTGTCGGAGGAGGAGCAGGCTCTCAGGGCCAAGCTGGAACGTCTAACTGTCAAGGACCATGGGCCAGTGTTTGGACCCTGTGCGAGTCTGCCAGACCACACCAAGCAGAAGGTAGTCAGATGTGCTCTCACATTAGCAAATCAGATAAATCTAGACACAAAACATGGTTACGTTTAATCACTGTATTACAGTATGTCTCTGTAGTCTTACGGTATTCATTTCACACTGTTCATACTATTAATACTGTTCATAATGTATACATCTTAGTATATTCAGATCTACTTCTTAATGTTTATTCTGTATATTGCATATTACTCTGTACTTTACTTCTTTGCACTACAGATGCTATACTGCATTTTGTTGTCCCAATACTTGTACAAAAAATAACAATAAAGTTGAATGTAATCTAATCTAATTAAATTACATATAACTATAGAATAAAGACAGAAAAGAAGGTAAGATGTATTATCTCATTCTCTACTAAGAAAGAGATGAGTTTATTATTCAGCGGAGTCTGGCTATGCGGACATTTACTAATTTCAATTTTTGCTCCGGTTAAGTAACAGTACCAACCCACCTGCAGTACTTTTTCTTATGTTATCACATAGTTAAATAGTTAAATTAATGTTCTTTGAAAAAAATGCACTAAAAATGGCATATCAGAGGGTAAAATGTTGGTTAGTCTACCTAGGTAGCTAGCTAGCATTGCATGCATTACAACCATTTAACCTGTTAGACAGTGATCCGTGCTTTGCAACTCTCCCTGCACATTCATACAACCCATCATTCACTGGCAACATTAATAAACACACGTTTTCATTTACTTCTTCACAGTATGTCTCTGATCCGTATAAAACCAAAGCTGTCCAAAAGTGTGAGCTAACTGTCTGGTCTGGCTCCCCCTACAGGCCAAGGACGAGCTGAATGAGACAGATGAGAAGCGGGTGGCAGCAGTGAAGGAGCTGCGAGGAATTATTAAGGAGAAGGCAGATGGAGGCGATGACCTGGCCAAAGGTGTGCAGGATACGTTTGGGGATAAACCAGACGGTATGCTGGTCCGCTTCATCCGCGCCAGGAAGTTCGATGTGCCCAGAGCCTTTGAGCTTATGAAGGGTATGTCAGGAGACTGAACAGTTTGAAGTGGCAAACCTAAATATATACTATTAATACTCTTTTCTCCTTCCAGCTGAAAATCCCAAACTCTTAATTATATCATAAATCCATAAAAGAAAGCAATATTGAACATGTTAATCTGTATGTACAATATGAGTCTGGTGTCTGGGATATTATGTAATGATGGACAGACAAATGTTCTTTAACAATTCATAATTTTACAAGAAAAAACACTTAAAGTGACTGATCCCTAATGAATTTATACTTGCATTGACAAAATAATGTGTCAAAATTACAACTGATCATTTCCATGCTACACATTAACAGTGATTTATTGCTTCCACCACCGATTTGTCATTGTCAGGGTGAATTAAGATCAACATGGGACACTAAAACCCAGACTGACTAAATAGTTTTAGGTGCATTATCAGCTTCTAAGAACACTGTGACCCAATCATCGACTATATGTTGATGGACCCAACCTACCCAATCATGAAGTAAAGTTCTCAAGTGTTATTGAACAACTATGATTCCAGTTGCCAGACTATACAGCATGGTGTGAGCCTACAATGTGTGTTCCTGTGTTTCCACCCAGGCTACGTGCGTTTCAGGAAGGATTACCCCGAGTTATTTGAGAATCTGACCCCAGAGGCCGTACGCAGCACCATCGAGGCCGGCTACCCCGGCATCTTGCAGAGCAGAGACAAATACGGCCGTGTGGTTCTGCTCTTCAACATTGAGAACTGGGACTATGAGGAGATCACCTTTGATGAGGTAAATGAGTGGTTCTGGGTGGCCACATATCCCACAATTCACCTGAAAAGCTTATTAAATTAAATGGGTACAAAATCAAATATCAAATTACAAATATCTGCACAATTCCAATTAAATAAACAGCCAATGAACATGTGTGTTCAGATCCTTCGGGCCTACTGCGTGATCCTGGAGAAGCTTCTGGAGAACGAGGAGACTCAGATCAACGGGTTCTGCATCATTGAGAACTTCAAGGGCTTCACCATGCAGCAGGCATCTGGAATCAAACCCACCGAGCTCAAGAAGATGGTGGACATGTTGCAGGTGGGAAAACCTAAACTCAGGTCATGGGCTGGTCTGTGAATACAGGCAGATTGCTGGGTGGCTATAGTTGTTATATCCCATTTTTAATATCGGACACTCAGGACTGCAGGACAGTTTTATTGAAAGCTGTATAACCAAACCATCTGACTTTTTCTTTTCTGCCAGGATTCATTCCCTGCCCGTTTCAAAGCTGTGCACTTCATCCACCAGCCCTGGTACTTCACCACCACCTACAATGTGGTCAAACCACTCATGAAGGGCAAGCTGCTAGAGAGGGTGAGTTAGATGGAAGATTTATGTTTGTCTGTTTCATTTTTTTAAATAATGTGCTTCTTATTGGTGGAGCTTACTGGAGGCCTGGGACTGGTTTTTTTGATTAGCAGAGCCGAGTGCTGGCAGCTGACTCTAATAATACTAAAATACCCATAATAAAATAACACTTTACAGTCAAGCATTTTTAAAAGCATTTAATGTTTTATCTATTTTTCTTATATTACATTTTCTGTTGCTTTGAATTTATGAATAATTCTCACCTCCGGCAATTAAATTTACACTTATTTACATGTTGGCTTGTCAGGTGCTGAAAATACCCACAGTGCCACAAATGCCTCTAACAGCTGCTGTTCTTGCTCTAGGTGTTTGTCCACGGAGACGAGCTGGAAAACTACTACAAGGAGTTTGACGCTGACATCCTTCCCTCTGAGTTTGATGGAAAAGGTTCCAAGTATGATGGCAATGCCACAGCAACCAAGCTGTTCGACTAAACGTCCTCCCTCGCTTTACGCCAACCAGGCGGAGAGCCATTATATATTACAAACCCCACAGACTGTGGAGACTCAAAGCCCAATCTAGCTGTGTGGCTGTAGGAAAAAAAAAAAAAGAATGAAAGTCATGAGTGTGTGAGTTATGTTGTTTTCCAGAAATCCTGACAAAGCACAGCATAACAGGAGCGAGGCAGGACTGGCTTGAAAGAGGCAATCCCTCACAATGAACATTTAGGCAGGAGCTGTTTTGATGCTTCCTTGTTGGTGTGTTCAAATAAGCTGATCCTCATCATCCTTTTTATTACACAAATACACCAAATTCACAATATTATTTTCAATGTTTTGTGTGTGTTATTTACTGATTCACAAGAAGACCTTAGAGCTTACTGAAAGTCGCCAATAAGGAAAAGTTTTCACAACAGTACGTGCTCACATCGGCATCACTGTAACTGATCATAAAATAACAGTGACCAAATATCCAGTGGTGGATTACTTATCTCAAGCAGATTTCAAGGTATTACAAGTTGATTTTAATGCTTAACCCAGATGAATGAAAGCCAGCGGCTGTCTGGGAGGCAGGATATAATCTAAAATAATTACTGTGAAGTATTATTCTTTGATCTTTCAGATACAATAAAGTTTCTTAATTTCATGAAGGAAAAATGTATCAGATAATCATTCAAAACACCCATGTTAAGTCATGTTAACAGACTTTCTGTCTCCCACCTCTGTAAAGTTGTGCTTTGTTTAGATCCTAGCTCATCCACACAGCTTTTTTTAACACGGGCAGGTCCCCAGCTTTCTCAGTCTCCTCCCTCTGGTCCCCGTCTCTCCCTGAAGTACAAGGCTGATATTCCAACAAGTGCCTGTCTCTCATGTGTTTTTTAGATTGTTCTTCAATATGAATATTATTAAGTTTAACCCACTGTGCTACCTGGTGCACCAATAAGAATGTCAATAAATGTACAATAAACTGTATATAAATATAAGTTGTAGCGTTTGCATCAATTTCCTACTAAAGGAGTCATTTGCCACACTAGCAGCTCTGTGAGGCTGCACATCGGTGCTTCGAGCTAACATGCTGATGTTCAGCGAGTTAGCATGCTAACTTTCGCTAATTAGCACTAAACTTAAACTACAACTGAGGCTGATAGGAATGTTTTGGACCTGTTGAGGGCACTGGATGAAAAGTTATTTTCTAACCAAACTTATTACAATTCATTCTGAGGGAAACATAATATGAATGTGTGCACCAAATTTAATTGCCCAACAGTCACTCAAAGCCACATATCAGCCTCAGGACTTTTCCAAATAAGAGCCAACTGGAAACTGGTCGTCTGGGGACTGTGAATGTCTGAACAAAATTTGATGCAGTCAATCCAATAGCTCTTGAGAGTTCCAGAGATTTACTAAAGTGGTGGTCTGACTGACATTACTGTGCCAAGAGCATGGCTAGAAAAGGAACATCTAGAATAGGTTACAATAAACAACAAAAACAAAATCTATGTGAAAAATATTTATTAATCGGTGAGTTAAAATATGACTAATCAGTCATGGCTATGCACCACATCAGAAAAAAACACATTTGTTTAGATTATAAAATGTTACACCCATAAGCTGATACAGTACATACCACAGTGCCATACAGAACAAAAGGAACTGTAAAGACAGTAAAGTGCAGGCAAAGCAGTCCATACCTCAAACACTCAGGACATATTGCACAGACAGCAATGGCGCTGTTGCAAATTGTATTCGGCTTTCAAAGGGCAGGTATAGAATTAAAGTTGCATTAAATCTAATGGTTAAAATGTTAATGTAACAAGCACGGTCAGGAAACGGTGTTTAATATCAAACATTCACACCATAGGCACTTCTCAAAATAGTCATGAAAAAAGGCCCAGAATAAACCACAGAAAACAAAAACAACTGCTTCACATAAACTTCACCTCTTATTTAGTCAATGTTTGAGACCTTCATCAGAACATTTCTCATGGAAATATGCTGTATCATGAGATGAGACACAACAGAGGCAAGGTTTGTGTGATAGTTTTAATGTTTACTGTGTTTTAATGTAACAAAAAAAATGTCATTTACACCTCTGTTCACTGTATTTATTTCTCACATGTGGAAAACTCCACCCGTTCTGTATGTACCAATAAGCAGCTTAAAGCAAACCCCCAAAAACGATAGTGACTTAATTAGTCCAGAGTAATGTCTAATATGAGATGTTCACTGTATTTGAGCCAGGTGCATTTTTAGGTCACATGGCGAGAATGCGACAGAATCATTAAAAAATACAAAGTTGAGCTATTTTTTTTTTTATTGAAAAGATTTGGTCCATTTGTTTGGTAAGTGCATAAACTGAGAGTGCATAATTGGATTTCTTATTTAATACGCTGTTGTGTCCCATTTGCACTTTTCTCTCTCCTTTCTGCTGAAAGTGTTTGTAAACACAGTTTGACCCAGCTCTGTCCTGAACAGCCCGTCAGTCAGATTTGTTTTTCTGTATCTCGTGTCCTGAATTGTAAAATTCTAAAAGGACCTTTTCTGTGGTAATAATCAGAGCAGCAGTAATAAAAATGAAACCGCCTGACCATCCTCATGCTATGGCAGGATGCATCTAACAGCTGTTCCATGCTGGTTTTAAAGGTACAATTCATACAATAGCATAGGACAAGCTGACCTGGAACAGGACAATGCGTGGCGTACAATGTTAAGGCTAGTTTGTATGAACTGTCCATATATCCATTCAACAACACATAAAGCACTGGCAGATAATCACTAAATCAAAGATAACCATTTGTCTGTGTTTTTTTTGAACTCTTAAACCCTTTTAAAAACCCAACACCCTGATATTTATTTTAAAGGTCAGCAGCAACAATGCAGGCTGATGGTCCACCGCACACAATGGAAATGCAAAGTGTAAAACTGGAGATCGGTGTCACAATGAGCAAAATGATGCCTCAATACATATATAAACCAAACTGCTGTTATTGAACATATTTTGCAATAAAACAGCAAAAGTCTCTTAATAGAAAACAAGAAACAAGATCCTACTGTATCATATTAAAGAAATTAGACGCACAGTTTGACTGAACAGGACAGACGTTACGTTGAGCCCTAACAACAGGTGGAAATCATCACTGTAAACCATAAGTCTTACAGAGGTAGCTTAATGGTTCTGGAGATGCCAGAAACCAAATCTATCGCAGATTCACATTAATATTAAGGTGCTTAAATCTGCTTGTGAACTCAATTCTATTCTTAAATATCTATATTTAAAATAATGTGCTTCAAAATATAACTGATGTGGGTCACCAGGTACATTTTAAAGTTTATTATGGTTAAGGTTTTAAGGCTTTAGACAATGTGTCCTTCACACTTCACTGAAGATAATTTTCCATTTTTTATAGTTATTTAATTTATACTAGAAGTCTAATTTGTATGTAAACAGGATTGTGAATATTTGAGTATCTAGAAAGGTTTTCGGTAGTAATTCATGTAGAAAAATACACTTTTCTTTCTTTCGACATGCAGGTCAAAGGTAACCCTGCTGTATCAGTCCAGACTTAAGAAGCAGCAGCTGCCAAAAACCAGCAGAGGGTGAACACGTGTTATACTGGAGGTTAACTGAGAACAAGAGGAAGTACAAATTCACCATGGGGTCATATTACATTTTCCAGTATAATTATCTTCTGTGAGTTTCAGTTTACAACTTGGTGTACTTCCACTCAGCCTCACTTTTCTGATCCGTTTACTGATTTCCTATATTTTCCAGAATTACTTACTAAACTGTAGGGCCATTAGTACAGAAGGCTAGGGATGTGCGTTTTTTGTTTGGTCTATTGTTTTGTCTCCAGACAACTCTCTCTATTACCCATTAAGTGTTACCCCTGTGCTCTGCAGGTAGGAGTTCATGTGCTGTTGGCTGCTCCTCTGGCAGGACGGCCAGTCCTTCTCCCAGTGGCAGATGGCGTTCGTGTACTCGACTATGACCTTGTCCATCCAGGTGAGGGGCTGAGGGAACAGCACGGCTCCCTCAAAGAAGCCCAGGTGGCCTCCGTGTTGGGTCAGGGCAAATATGACATTGGGCATCTTTTCTACAGACAGAAGGAGAGGGAGTCATTTTGCAGTATTTACTATTACCGAATTTAGTGCACATGTCCTTCCAAACAGCTGTTGACACATAGTGGAAGTTTCTGTAACAGGAAGTTGGGGCTGGTTTGGATTGTCTCTGTACCAGCCGGATAAAGTACTGATGACAAGAATCAATTTGTAAAGTTTCAGTTCACCAACAAGATCCATCAGCTTCTGGACAAACAAATCATATTCACTTAAGTGAAGTGTACAGTACGGCCCCTGATGGAAACACTGGCTCAGAACTGAAGGAGACTTTTGGATGAAAAGTCTTCAGGAATCTAAAGTGAAGGTGCTCTTAACTAAACCTTTTGGGATATACTGGCTCCAATATTTCATACAAATAAGGAAACATCTCCTTCTACAATCAAGCTGACTCATTTACAGTGTTTGCTTGTTTAAAGCTGCAATAATGGATTTGTGGTCAATTGGGGGCAGCGGAAACAAGCTGTGAACACAACACTGACTATATCGCTTCATAAAGTTGATACTTGTGAGCATCCAGTTAGAGTCAAATTTCATGTCACTAGGGTAACATTAAAGGTCAATGTGTAGGGTTTAGTGGCATTTACCAATGTAGTTGCAAGGAGAAATTACTGCGGCTTCGAAACGTGTAAAAAATGCGAACTATCTACAGCCAGTGTTTGGTTTGTCTGTTCTGAGCTACTGTCGAAACATAGTAGTTCAACATGGCGGACACCATGAAAGTGGAATGAAAACATACCTATCAATATTATAATCCATTTCTGCCGAACAGATTCCCACTTTTACACACTGTAGCTTTAAGTCCAATATTTACTCTCCTTGGGGGTCTGGCCTGTTCTCCACCAACTCCGTGTCTTTTGTTTGCTGGATGCTAGAACAATTCTTTACAAACCGCTTGTTTACTTTGTTTGATTGTCTAAGTTTGTTTGTTGGAATCAGCTGCCTAAGTTTTCTACAGGGGATAAGACTCAACCATACTATGTCTATGTAAATGTTAAATTACATCTACGTATGTGCAGCCTGTGAACAAACAACAAAAAAAAATAAGCTAAAAGTTGTGGAGAGCTTCAAAGTTCTTAATTGTTTATGGGTTACACACAATGATTGTTTTTTAGTAATTTTATTATACAGTGACTTGTGTCAATGTCCTAACCAAAAGTATTATGTAACGGAGCTTTTATAAATGAATGACTACTGACAAGTAAGGAATTTTGGCAAAGATAAACTTCCTGATTATAGCGCCTAACGGTGGGCTCAAATTTACACCCTGCACAAGTGTACTATAGAGCACATAACTGCTGAATATTGACAGTTCATTCACTGTTTCATCTGACAAGTTGTAACTTTTTGCACTTTTTTTTGTGTCAGTTTGGTTTTCTGGTGAAGAATCTCCAGCCATTTGGTAATTAAAGGCACCCTAATCTTGTCAACGTGAAGATAAATAATTAAGCTCTCCTGCTTTGTGGAGGTATCATTAAAATGGCTTGGCGACTGACTCTGAGGTCAGTGGCCAAGACGTTCGGTTTCCTCACAGAAATACTCCTTTCCCTTTCTGTTACTCTACACCACCTACACGCTTTCTGCTGTTTTCTTCAACACACACTTCCACAATATATCTCTCTCTCACACTCACACACACACACACACACACACACACACACACACACACACACACACACACACACACACACACACACACACACACACAGCTCTCTAAATTGTCTCAAGTGTTGCACATAATATTAAATATTGTCACCAAATTTAATAAAAAATATTCTTTGAAAAGCCAAATTTTTAAAAACTGAGAAAACCTGTGGCAATATTTTTAATCAGTATTTTTAAGTGAATTCCCAATGTGCAAGAGGTCTATAAAATCATCAGAACTGAAGAAGATAACACAGTTCAAACTTAATCAACAAAATATTCCTTGGAATGTTTGGAGTCACTGTAACTAATGTAAGGTAAGGGAGAAATGACAAGAAATTCATTCATGTTTCCTTGAAGTAGAGGACAAGTTTAGAATTTCACTTGTCAGGGTCTAAGTCATTATACACACTGATTTACACACACAAGGGTCAGTGCATGTCACACACACACACACACACACACACACACACACACACACACACACACACACACACACACACACACACACACACACACACACACACACACTGCTCTCTATATATAATCCAACAGCCCTGGTGGATCACATGGCCCTGAAAAATTCAACAAGACTGTCTGGGCTTGGCGGTGTTGAGCAGATAGCTGCGACAAGACTTTATCAACAGTTAAGACTCCGGCTCCAGTGTCCAGCTCCAATGAAGGAAGGACAACGGGTTCATTTGTTCCACACTAGTCTGAGTTTATGTGACTTTGTATGTTTTACTGTTGTAGTTGTCATTGTCTAGGAAACACGCAAAATGTTTAAAACAAACATTTGAGTCATCATAGCAACAGTTTAGTTAACCCTTCACACACTGCTGTAAAATCAGCTGTGTAGAAGAGAAGATTATACTTGCATACTTCCTGTTGTCATGTCATGAGACCTTATTGAAAGCTTTTCTACCAAAACGTGGTGGCTTTTATGTACCAATCAAGAAGTCTTAAAGGTAAGCCCAATTAATTTGTTAAATATTTCAAACCAAGTCAGGGCT
This sequence comes from Dicentrarchus labrax, assembly GCF_905237075.1. Classification (NCBI taxonomy): domain Eukaryota; kingdom Metazoa; phylum Chordata; class Actinopteri; family Moronidae; genus Dicentrarchus; species Dicentrarchus labrax. The sequence goes on along the minus strand of NW_026136720.1, from coordinate 21,138,711 downwards.
TCCACTGCAGTCACCAATACTGACAATAAACAGTGTATTTGTATAAAACATGTTAAATATTTTTAACGAATATCTCTACATCATGGCCAATGCAATACACACCTTCACATAATAGCCCAAATAACACAAACCTGCGAGTGTGCGTGGAATAGCCAGTAGTGACTGATGAATTAGGGGATCATCTGAGGAGTTTACCAGGAGCAGAGGCACAGTGACCTGGAGATGAAACAACAGTTTGTTTCTGAATGACTTTGTAAGGTCTGGTTACACACTGCTTCTGGAGGGAGCAGCAGCAGTAGGAACAGTAGTAGTAATGGTAGCAGACGTTACTGTATTGGGTTAGTCAGTGTAGTGTTCTTGTTGTAGAAGCTATAGAAGTATAGTGGTACCAGTAGTAGTAGCAATAGTAACAGCAAAGGTAATAGTGTTACAGGCAGTAATAGTAGTAGGCTACAGTACTGCTGTAGCAGTAGTAAAAACTGTTGTTTTAAAATATTTATTTAATTCACTAATTCATAGTTATGGTAGAACAACCAACATTTTGGGTTCTTTGATTATTCACCTTCTTCCAAGCTTTCAGTGCAGAGCTATAGTTGCTATTAAGCTATTAGCTTAGCTTAGCAGAAAGACTGAAGACAGCCTGGCTCAAGATGACAATGTGTGACTTTAACTGAGCTGCAGGGGTAATGAGGTTACCAGGCAACTAGCAGAAACACACAAGTTCTTCAAAAAACGGTTACACCACATAACTTCCTCTGAAACCACACAGCATCAAACAAGTGAGATACAGCGTGTTTACTAGAAACCAAACTTAACGTCTCATCTATCGAGCCTTCTGTGCAAACATCTACACACACTTGTCACTCACGTTGTGGATGTAGTGCACACAGCTCTCCTTCTCGTAGTACTCTTTCAAGGAGCTGTAGTCGTGAAATTTCCTGCAGTGCAAATTGTGTGATAACATCAGTGACCGAGATAAGAGCTGTAGAACTGGGAGCAGCCATTAGCAACTGAATCAAAATAAAAATCCACACAAACTTCACCTCATGATGCTGTCATCAATCTGCATCAGAGATGTGGCTGAGTACAGTCTGTTCAGGTCTGCATCCCCAATGTTACTGGATTTCATGCTAAGCAAACTGCTCCTGTTGGACAATACAATAAAAGGTTTTTAGACAAATAAACAATTAATGTAATTTTAACAACTCAATACATTGGGGGAAAAGAGATCCAAGCTTTATCTTGTTGCTTTCTGGCATACACACCAGAAAAAGAGCAATAATGTAATTTATGTATAATGAATGGCACTGTCATAGACTTAATGTTAATCTGTAACTGCAGAAACGGTTGTTGTGTTTCTCCACCTGTGTGACAGGATGAGCTTCTTCATTTTGTCCGCCAACACAAAGTTGTAAAGCCTCCGGCACTGATCCCACTGCAGGAATGTTTCCTGGGCCCTGCACACACACATACAGAAATGGCAGGTATGTATAATATATGTATAATATATATTATACATATCAGTATCCTAAGCAATTTTAATCATATCCAGTTCTGGTTCTGTTCATTTGTTTTTCATTCTACCAACCTGAGGGCGCTGTAACCCTGACAGACGCTGACACAGCAGAGCACTCGGTCCTGGTTCGATGTGTGCTCACCCAGGAACTTACAGACAATGTTTCCCCCAAGACTGAATCCCACAACCACCAGCAGCGTCTGGGGGAAAGCTTGTTTGATGTAGGCTACCATGGCTGCATACTCCCAGGTACAACCTGTATAAAAGATAGACACTTTTACAAATGTGTAGTATAAGTATTTATTTAAAGGCTCCAATACCGTTCCAATAAAGACCTTCTATACTTCCGTCATTGTCTTTACACAAGTTATAAAACATGAAAATTTCCTTTCTCTTTGTTTTTCCTTTGTTGCAACTTTGACTGAATCCTCTGTTTTGTTTCACTTCCCCTAATTTTAATAGACCAACATCAAAAATGCTGTGAAGTCAACTTCCCCACTACGGTTTGGACTATAACATGTATGTGATGTTACCGTAGGTGAACATGCGTGGAGAGGTGAGCTCCATGTTGGGCAGGGCTCCCAGGTGGTTGAGGACGGCACAGCGGTAACCCTGCCGCTGGGAGTGATCCACAAAGGTCCGAATGTAGTTCTGTTCACTATGGTTACCGATCCCAGGACAGATTACCATGGTAATGTCATCTGACATAAAAAAAAACACACACACACACACACACACACACACACACACACACACACACACACACACAAACAAACAAACAAGAAGGAACACATGCATAAACATACAAAGTGGAGTCATGTGTGGGTGTAAAATGGATGGTGTGTGTGTGTGTGTGTCTTGATTTAATTGGCTGCTGAAATGCATGGTATTTTCGCTCTAGGGAGTTCATTAGTGCTCTCCCTGCTCATGCATACTGTAGTATAAACTGATTGTTACTTGCGGCTCATGTACTCACAATCCAAACAAGCACATAAAACTCAGGAGAAAAGACAGTCAAATAAAAACAGCTTAACAAAACAATAATTAGCAATAACAAAAAATAAGCTTTAAAAGTGTAACAATCCTAAACATGCAGTAAATCCAAAGCCAGCTGCTTTGGTGCTTTACCACATAGACTCGTATTTGTATCTGACCTCCTGTGCTGTGCTCTCCAATTGGTTCGAAGAGGTCAAACGTTGCTGTGGCCCCGTCCTGCATTGGGAGGAATTTGCGGACCCCGAAGGGCGTTGGGGTGTTGACACGGCCCATCTTGCCATACAGGGCTGTCTGAAGATGACCGCTCTTACCCCACAGCAAGGGAGGAATGTATCTGAAGAGAAGGATGGGCTCCATTTTACATTACAAATATAACCGCTGCCCTGAAGATGTTTCAGCACAGTCTTAGGAAAGATTATCACAGTACAGTGAGGCACATCTACACTACTCAAACCAAAGACAAATCTAAATGTATCATCAGTCATTTAAATGACAAGCTCAGCCAGTGAAGATTGAACCCTGACCTAGAAAAGATTTATTTTGTGTGGTTGACATTTTCAAATCACATACATACATACATACAACACCATATTCCCATGTACTTGTGGGAATATGGTACATGTATGTGGTACATGTGCTAGAAGTATGTAAGCATAACTTTAAAATTATGTTTGTATGTATGTTATGTATGTAATGCAAAGCTAAATTGGTTCTCTTTTAAGAGTAAAAACTGCTTTTCACTTGGACAAGCTGGAACCAAAACAGTTAAAGTCCCCCTCCACTCAAAAATATGTCGTTTTTCTTGTTCCTACAGTTGTTTGCACTTCACTGTGCAGAATGATGAATGTGCAGAGTTTGACACTAGAAGGATGTTTTCACATTCATCTGCTGAAAGTGGAAAGTTTCTCTGTGCTCACTGACAATCTCACTTTACTACATATTATACATATTTTTTTCTGTTGATTCTTTGTCAAATTCTGTATATAAGTACCCGTATTAATATTAATAAGTACGTTGATTAGCCGTTTTACATGAAGAATGATTTTGTCAATGCAGAAGTCATCCAATGTTCTTAGTGGTTAAAACTAAGATTAGATAATAATACACACTCACTCTTTGGTCAGCATCGGGCAAGTTTTGAACAGGTACCGGCTGAGCGGTGTATCCTGGTAGATGATCCCTGGTGGTGCTGTGGTACTCTTCAGGTTCAGACAGCGTACAATGACGTAGAGGACAGTTGCCACCGCTGCCAACTTCATGCCATCAAACATGGCAGGCAGCTCCGGGCCGAAGGTGTTCATGTCACCATCCTCAAGGGCGGCCATTGTGGAGACAGGAGAGGACCTATGCACAGCATGGTAGGAAAGCACTCAACTCAACATGACTTATTAAGAGTCTACAGGGGGTGAGCCTTCCTAACTCCCGCCCCCTTTTTGCTTTGTGCTCCAATAACTATTGAACAAGCCTCGTCACAACCTCTGTCAGCTTTCTCCTTTTTTATACTTAACAAAACGTCAGCTTAATTAGCTCATCTACATCAATTATTATTATTATTATTATTATTCTTCAGTTAGCTGGTTACATCTGATAGCGAATGTTAGCAAAAGGGAAGCTGATGAGCTAGCTAACAATTGATGTAGATCAACTAGCTACTTAGCTAATGTTTTTCTAACATTGCTAATTTAAGATGTGACTATATACTGTATATGTCACTTTTATCTTTTAACCATCTTCAACATTTGGTTGTTTCTTAACCGTGGAGAAGTTAACTTTAAGATGAACATTGGTCCGACATTCACTCCGGAGCCAGTGACGTCTTATCTTACAAATTATATTCTATATATATTACTACACTAGACACATGTCATATGATTATTAATATAAAATAGAAGATGCAGTAAAATCAAATCAAAATCATCGTAATCACTAATTGATTTGAAGACACTGGGTCACATGGAAGCTATTAAAAAAAAAAACATGCAGATTTTTTCTGTAATTTATTGATGGTCCCTAGAGAGCAACTGCTCAAGGTGAACTAATGCTGCCAACACTGAGCGAAACTGAAGACGTTACTGGATCCAGAGTGAATATCCAACTTAAAACTAACTTCTCAACGGTGTTTAACATACATGAGCCCAGCACGCAACATATAGGAATGGAGAAAATTGACAGTTTCCAAAAGGGGCGAGGCTTAGAGAGGATCAATTATACAGTTAGAAGTTACCTTCTGTTGATATCTTGTAGATTTCTACCTGACGAAATCTACATAAAAACAGTCAAAAAACTCCCATTATTTTTACTTCTATATATTCTATATATATTTATATATTCTATATATATTTACTTCTGACTGCTAACCTGTTAAAAATGTGTTTCTTTGCACTTTTTCCTACTTTGTACTCAAACTGCTGCACAACAATTTCTCTCGGGAAAAATGATCTTATCTCAAGTTAAGTTAAATGGGCAAACAAAGGAAAAAAACATGCACTACTCATTGTCTTTGAGTTAAATCTCTTTAGGGCTTCAACAGCTAGGAGCAAAAGTCTACCGAAATGTACAATTCAATAGGGCAAGCATTCACAATTTCTCGTATACACACAGATTAGTTTCGGGCTCTTTCTCAACATGCTGTAGTTACTCTCTTTAAGAGGGCTTTATTAGCCCTAGTAATATGTCTGCAGTCTGATGTTGGTGGTAGGTTTTATTTTCTCATTTATTTTCAGAATCTCAGAAACATCCAGTATTAGATGCTTCAAATCAAAAGTACTAATATAGATATTGTCAGTTTTTACCCACCTTGTTGTCTGCCTTTGGAGAAAATACAGTGGTTGTGGGCCCTCCTTTTTGAACCCAAAGTCTGATGTTGCTCACTTAGTGCTGAAAAATACACAGTTAAACCAACTCATAATAACTTACAGGATCTAGTGCCTCAGGGAAAACATATACAAACAAAAGTCTACAGCAGGAAACATCATGTTACTTCAGATAGATAGACAGAAAGATAGATAGATAGATAGATAGATAGATAGATAGATAGATAGATAGATAGATAGATAGATTCCCCGCGGGGTATTAGCATTTCACATGTAATTATAAGTTTAAAAGTTAAACAGATGCATTGCACTGTGGCAGTTGTTACAGAAAAAGTAGCTACTGAATCCAGTTGACAGGCATTTATGATGCATGGACGACAAAACCGGAACGACAAAAACTACAACATAACAGAACAAACCGTCAGCTACCTCTCTATTAGCGTAAATGTGAGTCACAAGAAGTGTCCCTGGCCTCAGTTTCTTGTACTCTTTTGTTTAGTCACTCAGGTAAAACAGTTTGTAAAGGTGGTCGAGTGAACCTGAAGGCCTCACAAAACACAGACACAACGCGGACATTACTAAAAAAAAGTACATAACATTAGTTTAAAGAGTACACGGAGGACATTTCCGGTCTTACCATCGTGCCTTGTTGAGTCAGTCCAGGTTCTGGTCGGATCCACCCGGAGTTGAGCTCAGTCTCCGGACACCGTCTGTTTACAATACAGGAGCTGACTGACCAGTAGGGAGCTCACGGTGCATTCAGGTGCTCTTACAAAGCTGCGACGTTTGGAGGAGCCAGAAATAAATACAGCTTGCAGTAAAAATAACACATTGTAGCGTTTCCTTTACATTAATTCAGATCTTAAAGTTTCGCCACTTACACAAATAAATTATCACAGCTTATACGTGAATCCAATCCCCTTGTTTTGAGTCAAATCCCTTTATCTTCCGTCTATGTCGAACTAGTAAAAACAGGATATCCAACAGCACGGAAAGGCAGCATAGCAATCAGCGGTGTAGTTTACTTCCTATTTTTCTTTCTTTAGAAAAACTAACAGTTGCCCAGTTTACTGTAACAACACGTGGTGTTTGCATTGGACACATCCACGTCCGCCTAGACCATGTAGTCCTACCTTTTATATCGACACACAGATGTCACACAAATCATTATTTAAATAGATATTGGTATAATGTACCACAAATAGCAAATATATCCAATCCAATCCAATCCAACTTTATTTGTTAAGCACTTTAAAAACAACCAAAGTTGACCAAAGTGCTGTACAGGAGAATAAATAGGACACCATAAACGTAAACAGGTCTATTATATAGCTGATCAAGTTCACACAAACTTACAAGTTCTATCTCAAAGATCTTATGGTGTATATAAAACAATAGTAAAATAACGAGAGGTTAGAAGTACAGATAGGATGTAGGGCTGCACAGTTAATCGAAATATTATCGAAATAATAAAATGGCAAAGTGAAATATTCAAATCGCAGAAGCTGCAATTTTTTTAAAAATAAAAGTAAAGTTTAGCAAAAACAATAATTCCCACACTCACTGTGAATTATATCTGTCAAGCGCAATATCTGTCAAAATAATTGCAATATGATGTTTTTACTATAAGGTGCAGCAGTAGGATAACTTTTTCAATGGGAAATGTTTTTATTGATTGTCGCATGTTTAAAACTGGGTTCGTTCTTATTATCAGAAACGTATTAATCACAGTAGTGATAGAGTTTTCAGTCATCAGTCCTCCTTTATTGAGTATTTTAACCACGGGAGGGCGCCATCCACCAATAGGACTTACAGTATGTTATGTATGTAACTTAATATTCATTGATGGTGACCTAATCATGATTTTAATATATTGTTTTATTGATATTTGTGTCGAATTATTGTAAAATGTATTCTATGTTTATTATAAAATAAATATATTTATTTTGATTAATATTTGTTTATGACGATTACTTTGTATTTATGAGGAAAATATGACATTATAAGTAAATATTTTTTGCTGACCAGGAACATACAGGCCCATCATATTGTTTCATAGCAATTTATCATAAGAACTGGTGAGAATATACAATGAAACAACAGTGTAGATAATAAAGTGAACATGATAGACATGAGGGAGTGTGAGTGGTTTGAGTTGCTGTGGTGTTTTTTGTGTTTTTTTAATGTAATTTTTATTTTTAATTTAGAAACTCAACACTCATTTCACGTAAAGTGACTCCACAAATTAAAAAGAAAACCTTTCAGAAAAGGAACATTTGAGGTTGCTTGAGTTTTTGGGCATCCAATCAATCCAGTATTACTTCTGAAAATACACTGTATATCTTTAGTCCCAAATAAACTAGTGAGCCTACACGTCAGTTTATGTTGTTGTGACTGTGAACACCAAATTAGGTTTCAGTTGAACTGTAGCTTTCTTTTTCTTCCAAAGAAATAAAGCCTCAGGAATGTACTCCCCTCCTAAATTATTTTTATTTCCTTATCCATGACGTTGTTTGTAAGTGTGAATCCTCTCTTGCGTTTCCAGATGGAAGACAGAAGTGAAAGGGGCTTGATCTTGTTTTTTGTGTGGGAGACAGAAGTGAAAATTCACAGATACTCCTCAGTTACGGATGTATAAATCCTACGACAAATTTCCCTTTGAGTAATTCCCCTGCAGGTACAGTATACCACATTTTCCCAAGGTTTAAAGATTCTGCTGCACTCTGCGTTGAGGATTAAGATCAAACAGGCCTCTGTCACATTGACGCTCATTCTCTGGCTCAGACTTAGTAAGGGTCAGTCATGAGAAGAAGCTTTGTCTGATAGGAGAGGAACATCAGAGGAAGCTGCCAGTGCGGAGTCTCACCACATTTGACGGCTGCTTCACGTCAACCACATGATCTGTTCATATGGTTTTGTGACAGTAAGGATAAAGCAGATTTTTCTTTCTGCCTGTTGAGTTTCACAGTTTAGGGATTTTGCTGACATTCTTTTTCTTGGAAAACGAAACCAAGAGGGGTTTAACTGTTTTTGCTGAAGCACACTTCAACATGATGGAAGCATTGTCATTTTAGGGATCACAGCAGTGACTCCCCAGCTACAGGATACAAATCTCTCTTATCCCTGCATTTTGCTTTCCTTTGCACATTTTCTAGGCTTATGGTGGCTGTTACCTAAAGTTGGGCTACGGTACAATTTCTATGACGCTCTCAAGCCTGACTTTGGTATCATTAAATGTCTTAAGGACAGGATGCATGCTGTGAGTTAAAAGACAGATATATACTGACATGCACAGAGATATGGTTTTAATTCAAGTAAGACTGCACAAACCTTAAAGGAAATACTTCCTTTTAATTATATTACATCTTTCAATTAGTTATTTTAAAATAAATGTTTTATTGTTTTTATTGTATAGCTGACAGCAGATGTAAGACAGTAGACAGTAGATGGAAGAGAGACAGGCCCAGACTAATCCGCTGTGGGCACAAAGGGTAAAACTGAGCTGTGTCCCCTACTGACCCTCCTGTGTCTATCGCGTGCCATGGATTATGTATAGTAGTATTTATTAGTATAAATTTAATCACATTAAAAACTGAAATATTTAAATTCTTGAGACTAGATTTTCACACAGGCCCCCAACAGAGGCCTCAAGATTAGGTCGTAAAGCAGGTGTTACTTTAGGACCGCCAACATTCAGTGCATATTGTGCTAGTGTGGTGAACACAGAGTTATCAATAATCCCCTTGAACAGCAGTTCACCCCTGATTCATTTGTTTCTGATTTTATGGATGGAAAGACTAATTTTATTTATGCATATTGTTTAGTTACATACAGTGAATTGATACAACAAATTTCTCTTAATCTCTCATTTTCCATAACATATGTGCGTATTGCGTAATCAGAAGAAGCTTGTACTGTTATGATACTGCTGCTTTCGGTTTCCCAGCAGATCCTTGGTTTGTCTTGATGGAAAATACCTCAAATAACATTCTGCATTTAGGCTTCATAAAGGATAGAAGGAGGAACATACCTTTCCCAGATATTTGAAATATATACTTTCACTTCTTTTTCATGTACATGTTCCTCATCCCATTAAGGTCACAGAGTCCTTCACTTCCCATATTATATCCACCCTCTGTTTGACTAATGAGTTAGGATGTATCACTCCTCTGGTATAGCTTTGATGTGAAAAAGTCTTCTGGGGGAAGGATTTTTTTTTTTTTGTGGGTCCAGCATGTGAGAGGAAGGGCTATAGGTTTCACTCAGCACAGTTTCAAGACCATATCATCATTTTCAACTGCATTTGGTCTAAACGTGCATGAGAACAGAGTGACAAACCAAGCATGGAGACGTGACGAGAACAGACCATCAAAGCACAGCAGCCTTTCTCTTCTGTATTTGAGCTAGTCGCCAAGCATGAGATCACTTTAAGCTGCATTTAAATCACTTTGGCTTGTTACTAGGCTACAGAAGAGTACATTTTACCCTGCCAGTCAAAGTGTGTAGAGTTCATTTGAGAATATTGTTGCTGCTGTTGTTTAATGTGCCATATTTTCAAGTTACATGGAAAGAATTGTAAAGAACAGACCCAGAAAGACACTTCCAAGGCGATTAAGCAGGTAACGTGTCCTGAAGTCGGCAATCTGTTACTGTATTTTGTCTGCTTTTTGTCTCCTAAACTTGGAGCAGGAAGAAAAATTACTGCTAAACAGTTTCATCCATACAAGAGTCTGACACTCTTGGACATCCCTCTCAAACTCACACCCATTAAAAACAAGTCTTCACCTCACGCCCACTCCCTCTGAGAGCACAAAAATCAACTCTGACCCACTGCTGGATCTCGGCTCAAGAAACGCCCACAGATGAACCTTTTTGGCTTTCCACAATCAAACATTGGCCTTAATCTGCATTTCAGAAGGGGAATTCATGCGTGGCCCGTCATCATGGGAATTTTTCCCATTTCAGTGTGTGGACTACATGTGCTACTATGAGCTATAATTTAACAATTTAACAATTTAACTAGCCTACATTTATTACCAGGGCCAGATAAAAAAAATGATAAATTAAAATAACTTAAAATAAAAAGCAGAAAATCCTCACGTTTGAGAAGTTGCAACCATGAAATGTTTTTGCATGAAAAATGCAAATCAATTATATTAATTAATCAGCTAATTGTTTAAGCTGTAGATATACAAGTGGATTTAATTTATGACAAACCATCATATTTTATAATTTTTTTTTTTTTAAAAAGCATGAAAATAAAATACTCAAGTAACATCATAAAGTACCTCAAATGTAAGTAGCCTACAGTAGTTGAGTAACTAATTAAAGAAAGGCCTAAGTATCCCCATGGAAACACCATTAGGTCATAGGTTAAATGCTGCAATCATTTTCCTCTGACGGGTTTTATATTAAAGATCTTAATCAAGACCTTGGGTTTAATGCAGAACATTAACGCTCCTTTTGTTTCCAGGGTAATTACAACCGAGGGAGGGGGCGGAGTTACAATTAAAAGTCGGGCTGCGATTGGCCGAGAGCTGAGGCGCACGTGCTCGTGCTCTACGCCTGCTGCCTGGGAGTTCTGAGCCGCACAACAAGCTCGAGACACAGTTGTAGCAGCAACGTCCGAAGAGCCGCTGTCCGCCAACGCTCCTGCCGTCCCTTTAACCGACCCGTGAGTCGACAGTAACAGCAGCCATGAAGGAGCTGAAGAGTTTTTTCCTTTTGCTGCAACTTTTCACAGCTTGTCTGGTGTTTGGGGTGAACGGTAAGTTGCCACTTTGATTTTGTTTACAGTTTAAACCGCCAACCGTTAACGTTTCCTCGGACCGTTGCTGTCTTGGAGGGTTGTTTATTGTGCGTTAACGTTAAAGTTGATTTCTCCCCGCGTCCTTTTCTATCTCTCTTGTTTTCTAATGTACTCAGTGGAAATGTAAGTAGTTAATGTGCTGAACACCTCGGTGAGTTTTCTTCTATTCGCTAAGTGTGTTTGGTATGTGAAGGTTGAATCTCAGCCTGGCACAAGTGGCACCGTCAGTTCATCACCACAGTAATGGTAGCAGTGGGCTTTTGTTTAGGGGGACAAGTTCAAGCGATCCTTGAATAAGTTGACAGGACGTGTGGGAATGTGAGAAGCTCTGAAGCTGCAAGATTAGACATGTTCAGAGACATTTAAAGATGAAATAAAGCAGTGAATAATAAGTTAAAATCCATGGTTTTTGTAGGGCAGCCAGACTATATCAGGACTTATGGTTACAGAAATAATACCTTAGGGCATTTCTTTTGTGCAGAGTGCCCCCTTTTAAGGAGCATGGCACATACAGGCTGGCTATTATACTTGTCCACTGTTAACCTCATGCTATTGGCAGTTGGCTTTGTTTGCATTTCCATGCATCAAACACATTTAGGCCGATGGACAAAGAGTGAAAAATGGCCTGATTCTCCTGCCTTCATTTTCTGCTCTTAGACCAGGGCGAGGGCAACCTTATGTCACACAAGTGTGTTTTCCTTGGTGTGTTAATGTATTTTCCAAATTGTAAAAATGTTCCTGTTCCATTTAGTGCTTTTTTGCACATTTACAAAGGGCAGAATTCATGACTTGGGTTGGTGCTGTGTGGAAGACAGATTGCGTATTTCCTGTCAGAGGGAACATTTGGACTTTTGACTTTCTCGAGTTGACATTTGCTCACTAAGGAATCAATGCTCTCTATCTCTATCAGGCTATTTGAAAATGTGCAGGCGATAGAAAATGGTTGAATAAAGCATTTGGTATATCATATTACGATACATCCGATTATAGTAGTCCTGAGATGGACTATAAATGATTTTATTGAACCTGAAAGCAGCATTACATTTTATTTAATCTGTTTTTGGAAACCTTTGTTAACCCCATAGTCTGCACATGCCTTCCAGTGCTTGTGTGGATACACTGTTTTGACAAATGCACTGCAGGCTGCAGATACAAACCTGTGACTTCATTAGTGGACAACTGGAGATTTGCCCAGTTTGGAGGTAATGCAGGTAATTAACTTGGAACTACGTAATAAAAACATTTTTTTGCAGCCAAAAAACACCCAAACCCGAGTATGCTCAACTTATATCATAAGATATGCACTGTAGTTCCAGTCCTTGTCCTGTAATGTCATTATATAGACTGTGACAGACAGGCTGCTACATTTTTGTTGGTAAATCCTTTACATGAATGTTTGATAAACGTTCTAAAACTTAAAAAAACAAGGACATTGAAAAGTGGAAGCACATATCCCAACATGTTTGTTCCTCGATGCTAAGGGACGGAACAGCCACAGAGAATAGGTGTGGTTTCACTGACCACAACACTGAGTCACCAAACACAGTCTTGCCAGTGAACTCCCCACCCACAACAGCACTCACTAAGACCTTTCCACACTGTCAGGGAGTTGGGGGGGGGGATGGGACTTGTTGATGCTGTGTGATGCAATATGTTTACAGGGCAGAATAAGAGCTGAGGGGAGATGTTTTATTCTGTGTTTTACCTGATCAGGCTCAATTCATCAGGTTGTTTCTCACTTGTCCTATCAGTCTGCTGCTGAGGGGAGAGAAGTGGAAAATGGTGTTCTGTGTCAGGGCTGAGGCAGTCTTTTCTCACAACAAGACCACTTAGGGCAACTGAGTGAACCAGAGCTAAATATAGCCTGACGCCGGGCCAATGGTGTGGCAGGAGTGAGTGTATGTGTATAATTTGTGGATGTAGGCAGGTGCATATGAACACTTTTCAGTCGAAATTGCTGCAAATGTACTTGTGGGTGTAAGACAGGCTTTAATTGCCATTATATTAGGGAGTTATTGGACTTTCTTAACCAGAAATTGAATTTCCTGCTAATGTGATGGATGTTTCGTATCCCCAGTTGCACTGCAATTGTCAGATCATAAAGTGATTTATAATTTGATACTTTTTACAGTATCTATCAGACATCCTAACCTCATGCAACCGAACCAAAGAGTGGATTAATCACTTGTCAGAAAATTATTTTTCAACTATTCTGATAACAAATTAATTGTTTCAGTCATTTCTCAAGCAAGAAGTCCAAGCTTATACAGTACAAGGTTATAAATGTGAGGATGTCATGTTGCCCTTTGTCATGTGTGTCAGTAAACTGAATATCTTTGACTTTTGGACTGTTGGTTGGAGCAGGACGTCTGAATAAGTCACGTTGTGCTCTGGGAAGTTATAATGTGTATTTTTCACTATTTTCTGTCATGTAATAGACAGAACAATTATCTGCAGACTAATAGATAATGATATAATAGTTCGTTGCAGCCCTATGAGCTGTGTGTGTGTGTGTGTGTGTGTGTGTGTGTGTGTGTGTGTGTGTGTGTGTGTGTGTGTGTGTGTGTGTGTGTGTGTGTGTGTGTGTGTGTGTGTGTGTGTGTTCTATAGTCAAATCTCGCTCTTACCATCTGCCTGTATTGGGTCTTCCCTTCAGGCTGCTGTACTCTTCAGCACTGATGACTTTATTATTACTTTTCCCACCAAATCCCACAGGACACGACTCTCAGGCTCTTTTTCTTCCAATTTGAATTTTGAATAGCTTCCTTAATCAATGTTTCATTACAATATGGAGTGTCTTCTAATTTGGGCCACTTTATTAGTGTCTGTCGCCCTACTTTCCAATCTGCCATGTTAAATATTTTACATGCTGTCATGTGAGCTGAACACTGAGCCAATGACTAAATAGGTGGTACTTTAATCCACAAGAAGAAGAAATGTTAACACAAAACCTTTTATGTTCATAAGATGTTCAAACGAGAAAATGACAACTTAGTGGCAATATTGCTATATAGGTTGGTCCATTCAGTTTAAACTGCTGCTGTGTTACTATTTCAGGATCTATTACAGTTACAGTACTTCAGAGAAAGGCTTGTTGTTTTGTTATTGGTGCTTGACACGTGTGTGTATTTTTAGTGGCTGTCCCTAGTTTTTTTTTTTTTTTTTTTTTGGAACAGCAGCAGATGGCTGTGTTGCTCTGGCGTAGCACGTGCAGATTACAGAAAGCTCACCTGCAGCTGGAGTCCTGCTGATCTTAATATTGAAAAGACTTATTTTAGGCTTCCTTGGCCTCGATAAATCTACTCCCTGTGTCCAGGTTACCTTCTGTCTGTAGCTCTCATAGTGCAGTTTGGCAGTGGCCGGTAATCAGACTAGATGAGCACTCTTCTAGGTCTCAAGTCTTCTTATTATGCTTCAGCACATCCTTAACAGTTTTAACAAGGACTGTGTGTGTGTGTGTGTGTGTGTGTGTGTGTGTGTCTGTGTGTCTGTGTGTGTCTGTGTGTGTCTGTGTGTGTCTGTGTGTGTGAGTGAGTGACACGCAGGCGTTTCACATTGACTTTCTGGAACACTGAGTCCCCACACTTGCCTGCTAGCCTATATGCTACAGAATGCCAGTGTGTGCGTGACAGAGCAGAGGGCAGAGCGTTTACTGTTTTCAGGCCTCGGGACACATCCGACATGAGCACTGACGTAACCACACGCACACACACACACATACACACATATGCATGCATTTATCAGCCGCTGCACAGCCATCAGGTATGGAGCAGATTTGTGGAAAACATTAAAACATTGACTTTTTAAGCTAATTGTCTAAATGTATTATTTTTTGTATATATCTGATTTTTTCCACATCATCTTTGATAACTCAAGATAAATTCAGATGAAAGAGATTCTTGCCCATTGCTGCACACTGCATTTTCCTAATGGCATACTTGTGTGAGTGAAACTTCTCTAAAACACAGCTGAGCCCAGAAGTTATTTTGTTCTGCATCAAACTGATTAAGGCTCGTCTGCTCACTTAAATCAGTTTTATCCAAAGTGCTATTTTATTTCTGTAACCAGTCGCTGCTTCTCTGAAATGGGCTGCAGTGTGTCCTTAAAGAGTCCACCCCCACTCTTTAAAGGTCTTCCCTGTCATGGCGCAGAGCCCCTAAATAACTTCCTAGAGCGGGTTTGACCATTCAGTCCTGAGGTGTTTAACTCTGTTGTTGTGACATCTGCTTAGCCTTGTTTCTTTTTTGTCTTTTCACCTGGGCTCTAATATAGTCTGAGTGCAAGTGTGTTGACTTAGATGGCTGGTTGATCCGCTCAGAGGCATCCATTCATCTTGTACCGACTCCTTCTTCTGTAAAGCTCCTACAGGAAACATGTGCGCCATGTGTTGTGCTGCCTGCTCATTTGTTTCCATGAAGTAAACACAGGACTTGTCATGGTCATTCATGCCAAACCCAGCCACCTGCAGCTAAACACCAGTCGCTGTAACCATTTAAGACTCAAGGCAGTTTTTTTGAAAGCTTTCTTAGCCAAGTAGCAAGTGGTGTATAGCGAGATGTATAGAGGCAAAAATAGTACAACAATTGTATGCATGTCAATTAGTTGTTGTTATCAGTTAACTGTTAACTGTTGAAATGAAATCCTAAAATACCTAAACTCAGATCAGAAACACTGATTTTCTTTTAAGATGTTTGATATCTTTTGCTTTGCATAAAAAATATTGCTACATACACTGACATGACCCCAACTGGGTCCTTAAATCTGAGGCTCAAGCTTTTGCCGAATCACATATTAGGGACTGGATCATGTGATTCTCACTCTAACTGCTCTGTGTTTTTGGTCTGGTATTTGACGCTCATTCTTGGTCGGAGGCATCATGGGAAAGGCACAGACATGACTCATAAGGAGAGAGAAAAGCACAATGCCCTGTGGAAATGGCTTGTCCTGCCAAACATAACTCCACATACCTTCCTAATCTGTCAATGTGGTTAGGACAAAGTAGGGCACAGTGTTGGGTGCTTTTGGCACTGGTGTCATTTTGACAAATGTATTAAATGTGTTTTTACTGCATTATTAAATGTTGCTTTATTTATTAGTTATTACAATTTGTTGCAATGCTTTGGAGTTCAGATGTCCACACCCACATTTATTAAAATATGAAGACAACATTAACTTGTTCAGGCTTGTTTTCATATTTCAGGCATATGCAGGCTGATGAGTGTTACTTTAGAGATCAGTGACACCTCTGGACAAACGGGTATTTGGAAAATTCAACAGCAAGATGTATGGTTCTGTCAACAGTTTTCATGAGGACTGTGTCTTGAGTGGAAAACAGTTCCACTGAAAACTGAGTAACAGAGACAGAGATTCTGGAGAGTATCACTAAAAATGTGTTTTTTTTAATGCAGTGAACACCACAATTCATTCTGTATTTGGGTTGAGGCAGAAATCTCACAGGCAAACTTCTCAAAACCCCCCAAGTACAAAACAAAATTCTCAAGATATAACTAGAAGTAAGGAAGGAAATATGTCTTCTTGTTTTTTTATTTGACCGGCCAGACCCTCTGGTTTGCCGGTTTGAATTGTTTTCTTATGCAATGATTTCTCAATAAGCTAAACTGAAACTGAACCAGTCATATTACTCTTGTATTAGAAACTCATGCTTCTCAGCAGATAATGAAAGTCTCTGGTTTCCTCTGAAATGGCAGCAGAGCTTACAGTGTCTGTGTGTGTCTGTGTGTCTGTGTGTGTGTGTGTGTGTGTGTGTGTGTGTGTGTGTGTGTGTGTGGTCCCACATAACACATAATTGCATATTTTCTTTAATTTGTTGAATTCAAAGGTGTTTTGTGCAAAGAAAAACCTGTTTAAATCTGATTTGTATTTCAAATATACTGTGTATGAGGTAAAAAAACAGACGTGGTTTTCACAGACAGTGGCATCACTTTGGGAATTTTCAAGGAGGCTCTAGTGGTTTGGCCACTGTCTCTCGGCTGACCACCTTGACTGATACATTGAAAATTTCATTTCCTCAATAAACCCAGGCAAGCTCCCGGCTAAATTATCCCTTAGTCAGACCACAAGCATTTACAGAGACAGTTAAATGAATTTCATCAGTCAGATTGTTCCATTAAAATATTCTTGGAAGGTCATTTATTCAACATTGTTATTTCTCAACTCTAAGGGGGTTTCCTGAAATGAACTGTCTGCCAATGCAGGAAGGGAGGTTGTGTTCCTTTCCAAAGATAAACAGGCAGCAGCTTTTGGATAAGGATGTGTTGCCGGTGCCAGCCCAGCCTGTTGCAGAAAAGTCCCACGGGACGTGAAAGCACTTGAAGGCCATGACACTGGATACAGCACTGATAAAACTTGACATCCATGGGAAGTGCAGTCCAGTTGATAAACAGCCAAACAGGATGCTGGCAAAGTGGATCTCCCTTCTGTCTCAGTGAATATGACTCAAATGTACAGTACCCCACATATCCTCAATTGCTAATGAATAATAAATGTGGTCCAGATTTTGTATATCATAAAGAAGTGCAATCCACAAACTACAGCATCTTCATGTAGTATAATTTACTTTTTAAATTCTTTATTCCTGAAGAGCAGCTAGTTAGTTTCTCCACAATGCTCCGCTGTTGCCCAGAGTTCACACGGAATAAACTACTCATAGTGCTCTCATCCTTGAGTGTTTAGAAGAATGAGAAAAGAAGTGTGTGTAGTGTGCGTGCGTGCGTGTGTGTGTAGTGTGTGTGTGTGTAGTGTGGGGTTAGAATATGGAGAGAATATGGAGCGCTGCACAGGAAGTTAGGATTCTCTTCAGAATGCCATTTTCAGCCTGGCCTTGTGGCCTCTGTGAATTATACCCTCAGTGGGACTAGAACGCCACTTTCCTTTACTGTAGAAGTATAAAGAAATATATATTTATCTACTCCCAGGAGCCTGCTTTGTTTGAGGTGGGAAGAGGTACCCTGCTGAAACACTGAAAAACCGGGGTCAGAGCTGCTTTTTAGCCTGTATGGAAGACACCATGGCACTGAAACCACCAATTTCACACTTGGGGTCCAACCTCAGTTTCCTAAACAATTATCCAAATGATAAGTCTTAACTTAGGAATGTCCTCCCTGTCATCACATGTGTTAAAAAACTCCCAATTATTTACTTCCTCCATATTCTAAGTGTCAAAACAGGAGATAATTGAAAGGTTAACTTCCAAACTGCTTTATGCTGTGTCTATATTGAGAAAAATGTAATTACTGGTTCATTGTGTGATACCTTGTATATACTAGATGCTAAACTTTTGTCATTTTGTCAGGAACCTCAGTCATGTATCACACTTCATTTCCATTTGCCCTTCATTATTTTGTAAGCAATGTTTCATAGTTTCTGAAGGGCAGAAATCTCCTTTTGGAATAAAACTATCTACTGTAAATTTGATTAATTCATTTAGGTTTGTTTGTTTCTTTATTGGACGAGGACAGAGTTATAGTAGCTATAAGCTGATTTACATCTTTAGTCAGGAAACAGAATAACAGGGCGGAAATTAAATAGTTATAAAATAAGAATTATATATAGTGTGTGTGTGTGTGTGTGTGTGTGTGTGTGTGTGTGTGTATATATATATATATATATATATATATATATTATATATATATATATATATATGTCCATGTCCTATAACAGTGTTAATTTTCTTAACAGCCCTGTTATTCTGACGGTGACATAATCACTATACATGAAAAACATCAACATCAGCAGCAACACCAACAAGAATTTACAACATTAAGACACATGAAGTGTTTGCATTATGCATAATTTGTTTAGCCATGATTGTGTCTTGAATTTAAAATCCATAAAGCTACAGCACTCTCTTATATAGCTTGGTATTGAGCTCCAAAAGTTTGTTGCTCTAACAGAGAAGGCTCATCTGCCAAATTCAGTAGATCTGTGCTGTATCTGTGCTGAATCATAGCTCATTCTGTCTTCATGCTTTGGAAAACCACTACACTCTTCTTGATTCCTTTTTTCCCACCCACTGTGAGCTGACATGATTTCCCTTGTGCCCAGAGAACTGCCAGATTGTCAGGTTCAGGCCAGACAGCAGCGATGCTGGTGGAAGCATCCAGTGTTTGTGTTGTGTTTACAGCACAGTGATGGCTTACTCAGCTGTTCAGACCATCACATCCGACCTGCAGCAGGCAGCACAACAAGGGAATGGAGTGAACGACTTTAATAATGTCTGAAAACAAGGTTTTAACTGATATACTAGTACATGTTTTACTCTTTCCAGCAGAAAACATTAATTGGAGTGTATATATATAAACTGGGTTTAATGCTAAAACCTGCACAAGCAACAAAAATGAACTAAATACAGTATAAACATGCATAATGCCAAAACTACTAAAAAATCACAACTGCCACAGTATCTGATCGTCCTCTTCCTGTCCTAAAATATATGGGCCTAGAAATATCTTATGTTGGACAGGAAATGGTGAGCTGTCAGGCATTTATGAATGTGAAATGAAGAGTTCAAACCAGATTCACAAAGTTTTATAGCATGCTTTTCTTTTCTGGTATTTTGAAAGCAATGAAAGTGAAATCCTCAATCTTAAAACAAACACAATCTAGGGTGCTTTATTACTAGTACTTTATTGGAAGCTCAGCTGTTACTATCTCAGGTGTCCTTTTGAAATGACTCCCATGCTGATGTAAAAGCTGTTGTGTACTGTGGTAGTCACCTTGTCACTCCCCTCCCTCTCTCTCCAGGTGATTATTGTGAGGTGAACGTGTGCACTAATGGTGGAACCTGTGTGACTGGAGCAGGAGCTCCGTTCATCTGTATCTGCCCTGATGGCTTCTCTGGAGAAACCTGCAATGAGACTGAGACTGGTAAGCTACAGCTCTGATGTTACTTTCAGATATGAAAGTATTTGTTGCTGCTCTAAAACATAGACAGCCATTTAAAAAACTCTTTATTACTGCTCACCCTGTTAAACTTGGCTCACATCTCCTTCCTCTTTTGTGTTGTTCTCCTCATCCAAAAGGGCCCTGCAACCCCAACCCATGCAAGAATGACGCCATCTGCGAGGTGACCGGTCAGTCCCGCAGAGGTGATGTCTTCAGTGAGTACGTCTGCAAGTGCCAACCGGGCTTCGAGGGAGTCCACTGCCAGAACAGTAAGTCTGTTCTCCCTCTTCAAGTAGCTTTATCGGGATAATATCAATAACTATTCAAAACTGTCAGTATTTCCTGTAGAGTTGTGTTATAAATTTGTTGTTGTGGCTAATATTGGAATATTTATATCATGTTCCATGCAAAGTTATATTTTTGTTATGGCCAGATGGAAATTTATTTACATTTTGATAGGCCATTTTCCAGGTCTTTAGGTGCCACTGTAGATGACTCTGAGTAAGTATAGAAGATGCAAAATGTCAAGATCTGTGGGTATATCTTAGGTGCCATCTTATACCAACAAAGCATCGCTTTTTATTAATTTTTGCTAAAAGTATTATTCGAAGTATTGTAACTCAATTATTAATCACAATCATTTGTCTTGATCATTTCTGGAAAACATAAATTACATTTTTTTTGTTAATCTAATAGCTACAGTACATCCTAACCACTTTCAGCTATAGCAGCACAAAATTAGAAGTCTTAAAAATTGAAGGTGTTACTGATATGCTAGTATCCTTCTTTTACCAACTGTAGATATACATTCACATACAACTAATTGGCAAGTCTAATGAGGTCCCTGTTTATCTGTCTAACCTGACACACTTAACATGCAGACAGCCTCTGTGAGTGCTGGCCACTAGACAGACATCTGTCGTCCTTATGGGAACTTCATTCACACGTCACTCAGACCAGGTTGGTTCAAGCAGGGTCAGCCTCAGAGAGGGAAGCAACGGTGGGAACATGTGCTGCGCTCGTCCAACTGCCTCCAGCCCTGCGCACAGACACAGATGGTGACTGTTTGCGCGAGAAGGCGGCAGAATAAGAGTGGCCAAGTGTCCACAAAGCAGCAATTTAGCAGGAATCAAGTGGGACTTTTAAGAAAAGCCCGTTTGTATTTTGTGTTTGATCATGTATACCCTTTTATCCTAGGTGTCCAAGGGGCAGATTTAATTTCACAAAAAGGTAACAGTTGAAATGGGAGTCGAAGAGAGAAAGATGTCTTGTGTGTTTTGTGTTTTGCGCTTTGGTCTCTTTTCCTTCTTCAATCCAGGTGCTCTCTGTTCTCTTGGCTGCATGCGGAGGCTGAGGAATTCAGCAACACACACGCACGCACGAAACATTGCACTTACATACACACATACTGACAGACTAGGAACCGCTGAGTTCAGCACTATCTCTGCTTGTTTCTGAGTCAAGACTGGCAGCAAAACTGGCAGTGAGATAATCTTAGCATTAGTTACACAGCCTTTTTATCAGTTCACACACCCTGACAGGAATATGTCCTTTCATACTAAAAGATTCTTAAATTTCCCTTGTGATAAATAAAGCATCTATCTATCTATCTATCTCTATCTCTATCTCTATCTCTATCTCTATCTCTCTCTCTCTCTCTCTCTCTCTCTCTCTCTCTCTCTCTCTCTCTCTCTCTCTCTCTCTCTATGATTTGTTGTTCAACTCCCTCATGCCTCAAACCACAGTGAAACTATACAAGTTACCATCTATTTTAATCTTTCATTCCCCTGCCCATATTTATGCTGCAAACAGCTCATTTAACTTTAAAAAATATAGCCAAGTGTTTACTGTGTTTTTTTTTTTTGCCCCTGAGAACCACAAATTACAGCTCATCAGAATCCATACATTCATAAGTACCTTGGCAGGTACTTTTAGTTTAGCTGCCAGATTAAGAGCCTCTGCGGAGAAAGCATTTACACTAATTAGATAATGCCTCAAGTATAATGATGAGGGGGATTTATTTGACCATGTTGGTTTATGAAACCTTCTCTGAGGACTTCCACATCAGGGAAGTACCCATCCATTCACAGCTACTGATGACTGTGTTGTGACAGTTTAAGTGCTCTCTAATTTGTGTGTGTGCGTGTGTGTGCGCGTATGTGTGTGTATGTGTGTGCGTGCGTGTGTGTATGTGTGTGCGTGTGTGCGTGTGTGTGTGTGTGGGTGGGAGTGTGAGGCTCATGGCAGCCAGCTCCTATGGTTTGTGTGAAAAAAAGAAGGAGACGGACTATAGAAATTCTGTGACTGTGGTGAACCCAAGGAGGCGCGGTGTAGTTAAGCATTTAACTAGCATCCTCACACTCACTTCACACATTGAAATTACACATTTTTGGTGAAAAAAAATCTGAAATGTCACCACAGTCCTTTCACTAGCCAACTGTGAGGATGTATAGGAGCCTGTGAATGGCAGATAAACTGTTTTTTGTTTTTTTTATCTGAGAACAGAGCCTGGCACATAGGTATTAGCAAATTGGAGCTAGATGTAGAATATGTTGTTCTCACACAAACCACTGCATCTAGAAATCTATAAATAGAAAAAACGCAACAGTAAAAAAGTGGAAGATGGAGTAGTTCAGAATAGAAAAGAATGGAGAAACAATAACATCTGCCTATTGTTCAATGGCTACTGTCAGTTTTTTTTTGCCAATATATAGTTACAGTGTATTTCATAGCTAAATAAATGTCTCCTTTTTAAAGGACTCAAATTCCTCTGAGAAACAGATCAAGAGAGCAAGAAAATCTCTCCTGAAAAAAGGCTTAATCACGTGTGTGTGCTGCTCTTCCCACATGAACAACCACACACAGCTTCATGATCTCATATACAGACTGTTTAGCATACACATACACACATGGTTCATCCCTCGTGCCAGCCTAGCCAACAGAAAGTGGCGGTCCACGCTGAGCGCTTGCAACGTCAGCGCTGCTACTGTTGCCGGGCGGAAAAGTGAACATGGAGGCGGAACAGTGAATTAAGTCTGCCCTCCTGACAATGTCACACTCA
Organism: Dicentrarchus labrax; assembly: GCF_905237075.1. NCBI lineage: Eukaryota > Metazoa > Chordata > Actinopteri > Moronidae > Dicentrarchus > Dicentrarchus labrax. The sequence goes on along the minus strand of NW_026136720.1, from coordinate 21,115,612 downwards.
CTACTCAGGTCTGACTGCAGCACTTCTGACTGTCCTAACAAATTGGCCTGAAAGCCTTTATGGGTTGCAGAGAAGGTGTGTGTGTTTGTGTGTGCATGCATATGGGGGACTCAAGTATGGAGATGCCCAGAGAGAGAGAGAGGGAGAGAGAGAGAGAGAGAGAGAGAGAGAGAGAGAGAGAGAGAGAGAGATTTGGGCCAAAACAGACGGATGGAAACAGTGAGGGGAAGAAGGAGTCTTCTTCTTGCTAAGAGTCTCTAAAGCTCAGATTCTCATAACAGATTAAGGCTTTGCTTCTTGGAAGTCACCAAAGGGGGTGTGTGTATGTGTGTGCTGCTTTTTCAGTTGTTTTGGGAGAGTTTGCAGCTCCTCCCAGGATGTGGTAATGTGGGCAGACTGGGCTCCATGCCCCCTGTGGAGTACAGGGTGTGTGTATGTATAATATATGTGCGTGTCTTAGTGCTGTCATGGACCAGACTAAGCCTTGCGTGCATTTCCTGGTTTACTATTGTCTGCGTTAAACAAGCTAGATTGTCCCATTAGATCCCCAAAGCTGGGAATCACACCATGATCTTAAGCAACAGAAGCAGCTGTTAGGTGTTGTGACTGGTGAGGCTGAACCTTTACACGTAAACATCAACATGAAAACACCAACAGACTTATAAGGGCTGTAATAACAATCAACTACAGTGGGTGATTTCCTATATATCAATACTGCTGATATGACAGAGCTCTACAGTTTTCAACTGTGGAAACTGAAATTATGTTACAATTGATACGATTGATTGATTTAAAATAGGGTTGCTGAGCAAGTATTCCTTTTTTATTTGCATCTGTAACTCCTCTTCTGTTGAACTTTAAGCAGTTGGAGGTGGAGTACCTTGCTAGAGATCCTTCAGAAACTATAACCACGTTTGTGTAAATATGTAACCATAATGTGGCATTCAATAACTCTATATGTTCAATCCATCGTTGGGAACTTCCAAGACTCACTCAAAAGGTCCAGTGTGTAACATCACGGAGGATCTAGTGGAAGAAATAGAATATAATATCCATAACTGCGTTATCATTGGTGTATAATCACCTATAAATACAAATTGTTGTGTTTTTGTTACTTCACAATGAGCCTTTTTCATCTGACGCTGCAGGTTGCTTTCCATGGAGTTCGTCATGTTGAACACTGGACCTTTAAGCCACAAGGATATAGTCATAAGTCTGTCAGTTTGATGAGTCTTTATTTCTCTGACTAATATGTTCTTAAGTTTAAAAAAAAAAAAAAAAAAAAAAAAGAGATGTCCATCTATACTGCAGCAAATATACAGTCTGAATCAAGGGGAGTTGATCTTATGATAATAAATGTGAAGTTCAAACTGCAGAAAGACAATATTATCAATATTTATAATGTTGCAGACAATGTAGTGTTTTAAGCACCACAGCTATCACTTACCAGTGCACAGGATCTGATGTCACCATGCCTTGATCTATAATCCAGAGAGCACTTAGAAACACAGCTTTAAATAATATGCTCTGTAAATATACTTTATGACATCAGATGTTTTCTGCATCTCTCCAGCAGAGACTGACACCCTGGCAGAGATCCGATTCAAAGCTATTTTGGGTGCTACTGGCGCTCCCTAGTGTACTGCAGCCAGTCAATACAGTACACATCAAATTGCACATCTGGAAGCCTTTTTTTAATTTAATAATGTCATTGTGGTTTTATCTGGTGACCATAATGCCTCCAGAGTACCCCCCTTGGTTGCTGTACCACGGCAACGTTGAGAGTGGTGATTAAAAGTATGTTATTTTCTTATTTCATGTTGTTATTATTCTTGGAAGCAAACATTAACTTTTCCTCTGCAACAGTGTAAAAGGTGGAAGGTTGATATTCATAACCATTACACCATAGAGTTAGTTCTTCAATACAGTATCGGACGATTTGTTGGTAGATAACTTTTCTTAGTTTCACTCCTCACACAGTTACTGTATGTTTTATATGTATAAACATTACAGATGGTTAACTTTCAAAACTCGATGATTACTGAGGCCTCACACTGAGATACAGAGAACACCATCCCCTCTTTTCACATAGCAACATAAAAGCATGTTTGAGCCGTCAAGACGCAGGCTCTCACCTTTTTTTTTTTTTTTAGGCCTTAATCCTGCTGGCTACAGCACAGATCCTGGACGTAGATAGCTTTGCTGATCACCACATATACTGCCAGCTGACCTTGGCTTTGTATCGATCAGGGTCAGGTTTCAAATAAGCTGCATGAGATTTGTATTGGTTTTCGCTTCATGCTGGGACAGATATTGACGTTTTTAAATATTGTGATGTGTGTGCTGTTTCCCTTATAGGCTATAGGGATTTTTGGATACAGTCCATTGAGTGTTGGTCTGTCTTGCCCAAGGTCCACCCCCAAAATCTATATGCAGTGTGCTGATAGAGGATAGTGCTAAATATGAAACAGCTGATTATATATCATTATTGTTTTCCTTGGTTGATATTTTGGAGTTACAAATCAGAGCGCCATGAGTGTATACATTTCAGGCATGTGTGGACCTAGTAATAAACAAACCTAGACGTGTTTGCGGTCATGTGCAACCACGTCTATGGGATGCTTTGGGCTCCTCAGGTTTTTCCCTCAGCTGACCCCCCCTCTGGTTGTCACATAAATGGATTAGACCATGGAGCAGACCAGGTTGTGTGGTCCTACTGGTGCCCAATCCTCTTACTGGAAAGAAAGCCATCAGCTGACGCACGTCAGGCCCAGAGTTTCCGTCAGTCTGTCCTCAATTACTGATATAGGTCTCTGGGTTGTAGGTGGGTGTAATTATTATTATTATTTTAGTAACCCTTGATCTTTTCTAGTTGATGTGGTAAATAACCAAATACAGTTAAGTTAGTTAGGAACAAGTCTTAATCCAAAATGGCCTAAGCAAATGGGTACTACACATTCGGCCTTTGCTATAGTCTGATAGTATTATTATTTTACTCTTAGTATGTTTGCTAATTTAGAATACTTAAAAAGTTATACTAAATTTACTGTATCCTTAAAAATGCCTCTCATAAATTCTTAAAACCTGAATATTATGATATATTATGATATATATATATATATAATTAATATATCAGCAAATCTGGATACAGACAGAGGTAGCTTCTACCCATTGACAATTTACTAAGTGTAGAGAGCTTGATGTTTAAAATATTCACCTGCTGCTGCTAGAAATCTGTTTTATGTGATTTTGTATAAGCTCCAGAAGTGTAATGACTGTGTGGACCTCATTATCCCGAGTTTGTGGATGTACATTTCAAAATGACTGTATTCCTCCTGTGACTGTGTGAAAATGAATGTTTGGACACGGAGCTATTTATGGAGAGAGAGCATGTGGGTAGGGAGATGCTGCCATGTGTGTGTTTGTTGGATAGAAACAGAACATCAGTGTGCCTGGGTTGTTTGCGTGCATTTTCCTCCAAAATGACAACCACTGAGGATTAAAGCTCTAGAGACTCACTGAAATCCCCCTTTTGGTGTGCAGTCATCTATACAACCAGCTAAATTTGTACCTTGTTCCTTGTGTATGTGGTCAATATAGAGCATGTTCAAAGCTGGTTTAGTCACACTTGACAATTCTTGTGGGTGAGAGATGAAGGCAATTTGAGTTGATTCCCGTAACATTCTGCTGATTCGTTTTCCTTTTCCTGACTCATCTAACACAGACTTTTTGAGCTGGACAGAAAGTGTAAATGGTGGCACCACCAAGAGGCAATGCAAAGAATTACATGGGAATTAAACAGACATTGCACTGAAATGGCCCTTTAATGAAACTTGACTCTTCTTTGAAAGCAACATTGATCATTAAATTTGGTATTTTTTGTAAAGCTCATCTTCACACACACCCAGCTAAACACATTTACTCCTGGGACCTTTCCGTGATCTACTCCACATCCTGACCACATGAGCTCCTGGTGCAGTTGGTTCTTTGATACTAGATATCTTGATCATAGCTACATTTACTGTCTAATGACAAGAAACAAGCTCCTCTTTCCTAGCCTTCTATTTGCTTTAGCTCCAGTCCTGTTGGCATGGCTTCAACTAACCTCAATGTGAAGTAGTTGAAGAAATATCAAACCCCGTCTCTTAAGCATGACATGTGATCTCACACTTCCAACTAACTGTGATCTGCTTTCAAACAGCTTGATAACAGTTGACCAGTAAGCTGTTTGACTACAGTAAATGACAGTGTTACTTATCTCTCTGTAGATGTGAATGACTGTGCTGGCCAGCCATGCGAGAATGGGGGCACCTGCAGGGACCTGAATGGAGATTTCAAATGCCACTGCCCATCCCCTTATGTGGGCAAACATTGCCAACTGCGTAAGTTGACCGGTCAACACACCTAGATGAATGGATAAAAATTACATCCTGTGATCAATTATTGTCATTGACATGTCTATGTCATTACTTTAATCTGAAAATACATCTAATTTTACTGGATATAAATACTGTGTGTTTTCACAAATTCAATAAATTCACATTTATTGAAGTAAACACACCCCATACGTATACAGATAGGCACACTGAATCCATATGGTGTACTATTGCCATTGTTATAGAATATATTAATTGAAGGAAGACCTTAATGATGATGGGAAAACAGCCAAACTGCTGCATTTTAGGATGATCAATAGGCAACTTAGAGAAGATCAAGAGAGCTTGCCTAATGAGAAATCAATACTTTATTCAGTTAAGCTGATTTAAAGCTCTGCATCCTTAATGAAGGTAGAGCACATGTAAGAGTTCTGGCGGAATCTGTATTAGACTTTGATTACCTCTCTGAGTATGTGACTATATACACAGACATTTCTCTTTCTTTTAACTATTAGTGTCATTGTGCACTCGCCATTCTTCTCTAAATGTACATATAGTTGCAGAATTTCAAGATGTGGTTAGGAAAATAACCAGCCAGTTTTTCTTTCTGAAGAAATGTGAGTATTTAGCTACATAAACCTTTAATGGGGCTTCTGAAAGGTTACTGTGTGCAAAATTTGCATTAGGACCACAGGGGGGAAATACTGTCTGAATCTGCCCCCAATCTCTCCTCTACAGGCTGTATTTCTCTGCTCGGCATGGAGGGTGGGGGCATCGCTGAGTCCCAGATCTCAGCCTCATCAGTCCGTTACAGCATGCTGGGGCTGCAACGCTGGGGACCTGAGCTTTCCCGCCTTCACAACAAGGGACTGGTTAATGCCTGGAGCGCTGCTGCACATGACAAGAACCCATGGATAGAGGTGGGAACAGGGACACGGTACAATGTAGATATATTGATATTCAGTAGACTGATACTATATGTGTGTAATGCATAGATGGAACAATTTATGTATTTATTCTAACTCGTGTTTTTTGTAGATCTACAAGGCCTTTTTTCTGCCATTAGAACTCATATATTAAAATATCAAACTTGCCTTATTGATACATTTATAGACAGCTTCATAAATAAAGAAGCTGTGGCTCAACACCTTTTTACTTTTGTTTTTGTTTTGTTTTTTAACAATTTTCCATTGCCATATTGCCTGCCTTCATTTTATGTCACTTGAGTCTTTAGTTGAACTTTTGCATATAAAACAAACTTAATTTACTGTTTGCTTTTTGCACAATTTCAGATCAACATGCAAAGAAAGATGCGCTTTACAGGTATTGTGACGCAGGGTGCCAGTCGCATAGGAACAGCCGAGTTCATCAAGGCCTTCAAGGTGGCCTCCAGCCTGGATGGCAAGACATACACCATGTACAGAACAGAGGGAGAGAGGAAGGACCGTGTAAGGAGACGCAACACAACTCAGCAAAAATCAGTGCACTATTAGTCCATATGTTTTTAAACTGATTCATTGCCCCCTAAATAAATGCACATAAGGCATCATTATGTTTAGATAGAAAAGAACCACTAGAGGGAGCTGTGACAAACATAAACAAATTATACAGCACACACAACACAAACAAATCTGGTAACGTTTACTGTAAATTTGCTGTGACTCTTACCAACAACAGCTGTGAAACAGAAAGAAGTTATGTTAATGGTAGTTTTACACTTTAACAGGAATTTTTATAATATAAAATAAAAAAGATATATTTTTATGTTTTACAAATAGAGATCAAGTTTACTTGAAATTCTGCAGGGAGTGCTTTTCATATGTTTTATATTATTTGATATATATTTAGAATACGTACATAAATCTACTTAAGAACTGCCACTAAATATCAATTATCAGTATCCCTCATCTGTGGAACAAAAATAATAATTAACAGTGCACTTTGTATGTTTGTTTGTTAACTCTTCCTTTCTTTGTAGGTATTTGTTGGAAATGTGGACAATGATGGCACTAAGACCAACCTGTTTGACCCCCCAATCATTGCCCAGTACATCCGCATTATCCCTGTGGTGTGTCGCAAGGCCTGCACCCTGCGCATGGAGCTGGTGGGCTGTGAGCTCAATGGTAAACTCACACAGAAAACCTACAACACACATCCACACACTGCTGATATTCAGTCTACTGATGTTTGTTAGTTACTGAAGCTAGTTGTTCACATCTTAAATCTTTTAAACAGGCTGGAAAAAGGGTGGGAAAATTGTTATCCAATAGTCTTCTGTTTTTTTAACCAGCGTTTTGCTCCTGTGTTTGCTGATTAATTGTTTTCAGCCCTAGTTTTATCATATTGCAAAGAATGTTACTCAGAGGATTGCACTACGTTATAACTTTGAACACAGATGTGTATTTTATCAAAACCATATTTTACTATAGTAATACTGGCAAGCATACTGCACATTAGATGCTTATGATTCAGATATTTATTACTACAGCATTGGTCATATTCGTCATCTCAAAATTGTCACCCCAGCAGGCAAATGTATTGCAACCAATTACTGTTCATGTTGCTGTTCTCTTTATCTAAAGCCAGTGTGGTTCTTTGGAACTCGCTGGCCTCATTACACTGTTGAATATTCTTCTGCTTCTTGATTTATCAGATCAGTGTCTGTTCTTCTCCAATCAGTCGTGCATCCCAGTTTCTGCATGCTTCCAAAATTGCTATATAAGCAGCATGTTTTTGTTTTGGAGTCACCTGTCAGTCTGGTTATAGATCACAGCCAGCATACATGAGTTTTAGCCTTTTTTTTTAAAACATAGAGAAACACTTGAACAGTACATTTGCATTCATGCAAAGCACCCATTTTAAAACTGACCGGTTGTTTCCTGAAAGTTGTTGGTCTGTATTTTAAACTCAAATTGAGTGGATCAACTGAAGAGTAAAATGATGACCAGGATGAGAAATGATGCATAGATGCAGTTACATGATGATGGACAGCAGTACAGGTGAAGCTTACAGACTCTTTCATGCATCTTTCACCCTCTGTTCATCTGACATGCATGCCCAGCTGCTTCACTAACCCACACCCATTACCAAGTCTGGTACAGCCTTTGTAGCCTGTACACTGAGCTCTACAAGTTTGTTTCTACTTTAGGATTGGCATGTATACTGAACATGTGAAGTGATACGGAAGTATGAGATTATGCAGAGGATTACTGTATAACTCAGTAATGTGGATGTGGTCAACTTGAACCACAGATTGTAGAAACAAATAGTTGAAGGCACTATGTGAGCTCCGCTAAGCCTAAAGCTGCACATTTATGATTTCTCATTCAACTGTTTGCTTTATCTCTGTCCACTGCATCTGCTTTCATCCTCCCCACCATCATCTCTGGGTGTTTGTTTACTGCTTCACATCACTGGCTGGCCTGGGCTGCTTCCTGTCCGTCCCCTGTCTATCATACTTCTCTCTCTCTCTTTCCATTCTTTTTTTTCTGTCTCTTCCTCTGTCTCTTCCTGGTCTCACCTTCACAGTGTATTCACACACTTCAGGTTGTTCAGAACCAATGGGCATGAAGTCGCGGTTGGTGTCTAATCGCCAGATAACGGCCTCCAGCACCTTCCGCACCTGGGGCATCGAGCCCTTCACGTGGCTCCCTCACTACGCCCGGCTCGACAAACAGGGCAAGACCAACGCCTGGACCGCCGCTACCAACAACCGATCTGAGTGGCTGCAGGTAGGAGAAGAGGACATGACAGAACTGCACATTGTTGTTTCTTAGTTTGTGCATCGTTTGCAAAGCGAGGCTGTTTCTGTGTCCTCAGGTGGACCTGCTGTCTCCCAAGAAGATCACAGGAATCATTACACAGGGGGCCAAAGACTTTGGTTCCATCCAGTTTGTCACAGCCTTCAAAGTGGCTCACAGTGATGACGGACAGTCCTGGACCATCGTGAAGGACGAGACCACAAAGACAGACAAGGTCAGTCCAGCTGTGGCCAGAAAAACGCTCACAAATGTTGAGTAAAAAACTTGAAATTTATAGAGGAAATAGTAATGTGAGGGCATGTAAAATACATTATTGAGACAATAAAACAAACCAAAATACATCTGATAGTTAAAACACCATATGATAAAATATGTACTTAATTACAATAATAATAATACATTTAGAAGAAAGAACTGGTTGTGAAAGATGGTTGTTGTGGTGTGGTGTGGTGTGGTAAAGGAAACCATTAAAAAGGCTTCAGCTTGTCTCTGACGTACTCGTCTACAAACCTTGAATCAATTATGTCGACACTGTATTTGGTTAGTTTTCTGTAGGCCCTCATTCATAATGCATCCAAAAATCTATTTACCTGCCAGATGTGCATCAAAGTACACCCAAATTAAGTTAAATTAAGGATGTGGAACACTCACAGTTTTATCCGATTTAAGCGATTAAACATGCAGTTCAGTTTATAATATATATATCGTTAAAAAAACAAGCAGGATAAAAATCTTTTGGTATCTGGATTAAAACTAACTAACAGCAGCTATGATATTTCTTATTTTGATTGGCTACTATTCTCTGTCCAGATATTCCCAGGCAACAGCGACAACAACGTTCACAAAAAGAACATCTTTGAGCCCCCGTTCTACGGCCGATATCTCCGCATCCTACCATGGGAATGGCATGAACGTATCACCCTGCGAATCGAGCTTCTTGGCTGTGACGAGTAGTGGTGCCCTGGAACCGCGTCCCCCCTCTTCCTCCTTTCTCTACCTCCTCCCTGCCTCCCCTCCTCCCCCCTTCCTCCCTCCCTTGTCCCTCCTGAGCCACACCTGCACTGCCTTGCTCTCAGCCCTAGGGGGCAGCAAACACCAGAGTAGCACACCACCACCCCAACCCTGGCTGGTTGGAGGTGAGAGATGTTACCCGTAACCACTGTCATCAGGGCCCTAGTGAGTTTAGCTCACAGAACCCCCTCTTTGTTCGTTTCCTGAATTGATCACTCATCTTTTCCAACTGAACCAAATCTGTTTTCATTTCAAGAAACAAATGTATGTCTTCTTTGTTACTGAGCAGAGTTGGGGTCAGATCTTTATCCCACCTACCTGGTAAATTAAAGGTGGACCCTTTCATCCCTTTGACAGTGGTCAGGGGTAACAGGACTGCTGCTGTATCAGTCGGTGCTGCCTAGACTCTGATCCTAGATCACTTCTACCTGGAACATTGAACCTCCAAGACCCACGGCTGGTGATGTACATAAGCTCCACTTAGCGGCTTGCACACAAACACACACACGCACACACCTCTGATTGACATTTATAGTTGACTATTTTTCTTTAATAAAAAGTGGATCTGCCCATCTGATTAATGTCTTATAAGTCTGGTAGAAACCGGCTTCTTGCTCTTTAGTGGGAAAAGTAGCAAGTAAGACCAAAGTTTAAAACCAATTTACAAGCAAATTTGCCATATTTTGGTCATATAAATAAGAGACTCACAATCTCAAGGTGTCCCACTATGTGTTCTTCAATATTCCTAGTATTTTTGGTTTGGACAGTAAAATCCTCAGTTCATTAGTTTGAACTGCTTTAGAGGGTTAACATCCAAGGTGTAAACATATTATTTACCCTGGTAAGAAATATACGTGTAGCAGCCAATAACAGAAGAGCGAACAACCCACTATTTACACAAATTCTCATTTTTGCTGAAGATGTGTACAAAAGCATATTCAAACGTTTACCAAGCTCTATCTATTTCTGTTTGAGGCCACAGCCTCATTTTGAGGCTTCAGGCCAAATCAGTGTAAAGTCATCAACTCATCTTGTGCCAACACACCCTCAGATTTTTGTTTCTGTGGGTTTCTTTTGAAAAATAAAGTATATGGTGTACTGACTCGGATTGAAAAATTAATCAAATACACACTAAGTCTCTGTCAAGGTGGTACATAATCAGTCAATAAACCATCAAGTCAGTCACTATAGCAGCCAAACAGATGTGATCTCAAAGCCAGAAGATACACCCTCATTGACAGACAGGATGTTATAAACAAAGGACAAAAGGAGTTTGACATCATTGTTGAGTAAAAGAGAAGAGACACTTTATTGCGTTTGTGGAAATGAATAATAGCCGCTGAGTAAGATTTACACAACCTGCTGTCAAGAAAGGTTGTGACATGTTCAGCCAAAAAAATGACATCTTACACAAGAACTCAAGTCTTAACATTTTTCATCCAGAAAATGATTACACCTCTCTCTGTCGTTTGATTACATGTTTTAACATTTGACAGTTTTTTGCAGTGTTCATATGTTATTGGCTGCTACAGCAAGCAGTATCAAATTTTGGTTTAGTAAAAAAATGCCACATTTATAGTCAGTTTATGGGTTATTAGTCTCATATTTAACAGCCTGTTTTGAAGTGGAATGATTCTGGAAAGAAGCATGTGTTGAGTCTGTTAATCTCACAACCACTACACAGCTGGACACTTCCACTTCAAATCAATCTCTTACTGGATTCTTGGAATGATTAGAATGACAGTATTAGATAGATAATAATCCAATAATTGCATTACTAATTGGTTAGCATCATAAACTGAGAAACTAACAATAATGTAGAGGCTGCAAGTTAAACATTTATGAAGGATGTTATTGTCTCAGGTCAAAGCAGATCTGCTCCTAATATACAGTAAATGCTACTGAACGCTACTAATTCACTCACTCGGCTGCGCTTCTAGTTGTGTTCACATAGTTTAACTTTTTTATGGCACTTTGATGTTTTGTGTTTTGACATTTGAAATATCCAAAAAAACCAAAAAAAACAACAGTTTTGTGCTTTGAAGAACAAACAGTAAACATATTAATTGCTACATGTAAAAAAAAAAAAAAGAGAGAAATAAAATAAAATATACTCACAGTTCCGTTTCTTTGTTGGATTAAAGCGAGCTTTGAAAGTCTGGATTGTTTAGTGTTAACATGTGACATGAATATATACAGTACTTTTGTACTGAGGGCTGTCCGTATTAGTAGTGTTAATGTTAATGTTCTTTTTAGGGTCCAACATTATGCCTCCAGTAGAAAGCTGAGGCCCCGCTGATAAGACTGTAAAAGAGAAACCAAATTAAAACTGATTTTTACGGTTCCACTGGACATGTGACACGACCCGCCATATCTGCTTCTGCTGCCCCCATTACAGTATTCTAAACCTTTACACCCCATGAATTATGAATTATGGGCTTGTGCAATATTATACTGTGTTAGTTTTGATAACAATGAATATTAATTCAAGGTCTTTAAAAATCCACGAGGGGATAGCAGTGCCACTGAGAGGTCGAGGGTAGATGTTGTTGTCAAACACTGTACAATATTTATTATTGTTGCAGACGATTCCATGATCACTCACCCTTGCTTTCCATGTCTGCATGCATTTTATTGACTAGTGTTATTCAGTTTAAGTTGAACCAATTTGAATTTATTGGTGGCATAGCTTCATTTTTTTACTAGGTATTCATCAACATTCAAAGTATTGTAGATATCTTGTTTCCCCGCTATTCAGGTTTTCTATGATTGATCAAAAAAATGATGACATTGATGTGTTTTTATGGTATTATATAAGTTCATTTCTTGCTATACTGACTGTTGACCTCATAGAATTTAAACTGGATATGAAATTTTTTTTATTCCGGTGTTGTGTTTCTAAGAGGATTCCTTTATGTTTGACCTTTGTATCTTAAAATCAAGAATAAATAAAGAATTTAAAAACAGACATTTTTTTCTATCGTCTCTAAATGGTTTGAATAGTACCACAGTCGTCTGTACTTCTACATATATATCACTGGATGGAATATTTAGCTTATATTATTATTCGTATTGCTGAATTAATTGGAGCTGTTTTCCATTTAAAAAGGTGGAAGATCAAAAGGCCGAAAGCACTGAGGGTCGTTTCGCCTGTTTAGCATTTAAACACCCCAGGGGCCTAATCTCTTTTTTACGACTACACAATCTTCCAAAGGTATCTCCACCGGAGGAGTCCCCTTCTCAGTCCCCTGCTCAGTCTCATTACAGCCTGTAAAGGTCACACTAAAGTGGTGAAATCCCTCTGTAGGGTTTCAACCCCTCCATCATAAGAAAACACATTTATACTGTGACACTGTGAAGGTTAAACTATGGAGAAACCTCGTTCTAACGTTAGTGGATGAATGTTTGTGCAGTGTTTTAGCACAACGGTACTATTTGAGGAAAATGGCTGTTGTATCACCAGATTATGTCACTTTTTTTGTGCTCAATTAGTAAATACCAGCTAATTATCACGTAAGACAACAGTTGTGAGATGATCTCATCGAGTTGCCATCAGCACTCTTCAACAGACCAGCTGTTTTTCCCTCTGGAGTTGCTGGCAGTTAAAGTGTTGAGGACCTAATGACAGCTTTCTCCTCTGTGTCTCCACCAAATCTCCATCTTGTCTTCCTCCTATTGTCCTTTCTCTGCACAGCTTTTCTTTTATGGTTTAGTATTCAGTGGAGGGATCATTGTTTTGTTTTTATATACTGCTCCTTTAAATTACACTAATTACAGTTTTAATGGTTGGATTCTCATCCTTTTCCAATTTATTATTTTGTTACAGACAACACTTAAACATACAAATAATTATCATAGAAAACTCTCTTTCAGATGCTCGAAAGTTGATTATTTACCATGGAAACAGCAGCTTGACCAAAAAGACCAACGTGTGCTTTAAAACACACTTTTCAGTGTATAGAGCTGCTGAGTGAGTTATTTGAAAAATTTTACTGGTACTATTACTGTAAACATCAGATAAAATCTTTTCATGGACATTAGAGTCACATTTTCTCTGGATTTGATCAACTATTATTTGAAATGGAATACAATAATGTCCTAAATGTATATATGTTCAGCATTTTGAGATTAAGTGCTGCTTTTACTACACCTGGTAAGAAACAGAAACACCCCTAAATACAATGATAAAACATTATGTTGCAGTATTGCAGGTCTAAAGATGTTTAAATGTGTCAGGATTATATACTACGGGGAAAAAATGGAGAAGAAAATCATGGACAAGGAAAGTTGTCTTAAGATTGGTGAAAGGAAGTGATGCGTATAAAACCAAATGCCTGTAACATATAATCATTTTCTACAGCATTCAGTCTATAAAACACTTCTGATTCTCTTTCTCGGAAACGTCTTTATTACCCAAGTTTGAAGTGTTAGTAAATGTTCTCCAAACCAAAACCCAAAATGTCTAAAGCAAATACTAATATTTTCTGTGTACATAAATTGCTTAACATCTCCCAGAGTTGTCTTGGAAAGAATGAGGAATTTAGTCCAACTGACTGCACCTCCATCAGCTGCGTGCCAGGCTTCACTTTGTTTGGTTTCCTGGTATGACAGCTGGCCAAGGATGGACATGGGCACTGGGCCAAAGGAGACAGGAAAGTGGAGGCACCGTAGCGGGTTTGAACAGGAAGGATCCACTCCTGGAAAACAACTTCTATTTCAGATCAGGTATGTACCAACATAGACTACGTCTCAAGGGGTGTCGTCTAAAAAAGGCGAAATCCTATGTTATTTCTGTGCAAATAGATGTTGGAAACTGTTGATTTGACAGGTGATGAGTGGTATTTACATAGTAAAGATCATAACTACACCCTTATTTGGTGTTTTGTATGTTTGGTCGGTGCTAAACTTACATCAGTGAGTAACAAAAAGATGGGAAATTGTAGTGTTTATTCGTTATTACAGCTCATTTTAATCTTTTTCTTTTTAATCAAGCTGGAAACTGTCACCCTGAGCCCTGCACTTCACTCTCCTGTCGGTCTTTTATTGAAGCCTTCCTCTCTAATCATTTCAGTCTCACTCAAACCACACTCTCTCACACAGACACAAACCTTTTGTGACTAACCATCCTTCCAATGAAGAGTCTCTGCTAATGACACTGTGTGACTGCACAATACTGACATCATCAGCTGCTTGGCTCGTCAGTCAAACCACGCAAACATAAACACACACAGTCATCTCTTCCTCTTTCATGTCGTCTTTCTGGACCAAGCTCGGCTCGCCTCTCTGGGCCTGAATGTTGCTGCTTTGCAGAAATTACACCCCTCCAACGCCACAGTCACCCAGCAGTTCACAGGGGCTGCTGGTATTTGGGGCCTCAGGCCAAAACCTTTCATCTGGGGCTTTGGGAAGAGCACCGGTCTGCTCTCTTCAAACACACTGGGAGATAATGGCTTAGACTCACACAGGGAGGGGAAACGGTTGTCACACTGGCTGAGAGCCGGGGCTGCAGTGGGTAACACACATTAAAGCTAGGTTTCAGGAGCTGTTGATGACTAATCTGAATGCCATTTAAATTTCATTAAAAGTTTAATTTAATTTGGGAACAAAGTGAGATTTGAGATTTAGTGAAATCCACCAAGTTTTATTTGTTTGTGGTCTGGTTGCATTTTGTCCTTAAAGACAAAAATAACATACGTCTTGAAGGTCCAGTATGTAATATTTTGGAAGATCTATTTGTATAACTATATTATTATTAGTGTATAATCACCTGAATATATGAATCTTTATGTTTTTGTTACCTTAGAATGAGCCGTTATACCTACAGATGCCGCGGGCCGCATTTCATGGTGACCACCATGTTGAACAGTCCTACTTCTACAGTAGCCCAGAACAGACAAACCAAACACTGGCTCTAGATAATGCCTTTTCAATTTCAATTTTGACCTGAGATGAAAAGTCAGAGGATCGCCAAATTTATTACAATTCACCCCAACGGGAAATGATTTCTTGAACCAAATATTATGTAAATCCAAAAAATCCTAAAAAAATAAAATAAAAAACCTCATGGTGGGGTACTGTTACAGTAGCGTCGGTACCACATTTCTTGGCAATCCATTTGATAGTTGCAGAGACTTTTCACTAAAACCCCACAAATGTCAACCTCGTGCTTGAAGAAAAGTCAGATTATTCAGATTCATCGTTTTTGGGACCATGAATCACTATACACAATTTCTTGCTAATCCACAGTTGTATTAGTATTAGTATTGTAGGTATTTCGGTCTGGACTAAAGTGTTTGACCGACCAACTAACATTAAAAAAGGGCTGAAAAGGAAATCTCAGGCTAGGAAGCAAACCCTTTTTTGGGCCCATCATATATATTTACTTTAGCCCATATTTTAGATGGTAATGAATACGGGAAGGGATGAGAGTGGTGGAGAGAAGGAGTGAGTATGAAGGGTTTACCAAAACAAAGCTGTAATTCATGGTATTCACCGTCAGTAACAATGAAAAATATTCCAACTTTTACCAAAATTTGAACCAGAGATGATTTAATTGAGTCAATTAAACCTCTTTTTGTGACAAATGTGAAGTTTTTATTTTTATTTTATGACACTATCCAACATTTTGTGGCTGGAAAGAAAAGAAAGTAAGAATGGATGGAGGAGGAGGGGGATACAACATGATGAATACTGAGGGTTAACTGGCATGAGGAGCTCAGCTTTGGGCAAACCACAACTGATGAGATGTTGGTGTTGATCCCAGATCAGGGATTTTTTCCATTAGATGATTATCATTTTTTAGCCGTGACTGTAATATTAATGCAGCTACACTGTTTGCAAGGTCACATAAACTCAAACTAAAGTTGAAATGCCCTTGAGTGGAAACAGATATTCAGCTTTAGTGAATAGCTAGGTTTTAGCAATGATAGCGGGATGGCGTGATGGAAATGTCTGTTGTTTGGTCCACCACTTTGGTCCATTTTTTTATTGCCTATAATCGATTGTGACAGCTGAAGAGTGACTGGAAAAGGGGGTAAATGGAGGCGGGGTGACACAAAAATTTAAATAAAAATAAAAAAAAAAAAATTTTTTTTTTCTTTTGGTATTTTATATAATATATTTATATTTAATTATTTTAATTTTTTTTTTTTTTTTTTTTTTTTTTTTTTTTTTTTTTTTTTTTTACACACAATATTTTTTTAATTTTTTTTTTTTTTTTTTTTTTTTTTTTTTTTTTTTTTTTTTTTTTTTTTTTTTTTTTTTTTTTTTTTTTTTTTTTTTTTTTTTTTTTTTTTTTTTTTTTTTGTTTTTTTTTTTTTTTTTTTTTTTTTTTTTTTTTTTTCTCCCAAAAAAAAAAACCATTAATTTTTTTTTTTAAAAAATGGTTTAATTTTATATTTTTATTTTTGGCCCCCCGTGGGCGCTCGCCCAAAACTTATTCATTGCAATGGCAAAAGCATTCTTCTTTTGTTCAGCCTGACTTACCGGGCCATCTAGGCTTGGACTTGCCGAAAAAAGGTGGTGAATGCGCAGATCCTAATAAACATCAGAATTGTCATGTGAGAATTTTTTTATTTTTTTTTTTTTATTTATAATAATGCACCGCAAATACAGCCTCACAGAGCCACTGGAGTAGCTGTATTGTTACACTGTAGTTAATATTTGGTGTAATGTAACTTTATGTTTCAAAAAAGAAGAGGATGGAAGAAATAGTAAAGGCTAAAACCATCCTTGATTACTGACCACAACAGTGATTTAAAATTCAACGCTGAACTTCCTGGTTGCCTTCAGGGGCTCGGGGCAGCTTTTTCCTCAACATCCCAAGACCCCCCCCTCTCCTGAAAGTGGTGGTCTTGGGTTTTTGTTATGTCAGCTGGGTGTCAGTCAAGTCACACTAAAAACATCAGCGGCTATAATCGGCTGACCACATAGGAAAGCATAGCGTGCAGAGAGGTTCAAGCTTTTAGTTTTGGGGGAGTCTGAGTGCTTTGGCTCTTCTGGGGGAAGGCAATGTCATGTCAGGGAGTAATATTTAGTAGAGCTTCAGGATTCACCGTGTGCCAGTGTCAGGAGGGCAGCTTCCATCTGCACCGTGATGACCAGACTTCAGTCAGATATTCAGGCGGCAGCGCAGCAGCAGCACATTCTCTCAGGCCCCAGCGGAGAACTGGAATTGCTGTTGTTTTCCACCACGGCTGCTATTATTTCAGCTAATGACTGATATATGAGTTCATGTGGCAATATTTGCTGTGTTACTTGAGGCCATGGCAAAACAGGGGCACGGAATATGCTCTGTCAGCCTCAACATACCAGGAATACAGAAGTTGGTAGCCTTTGACAAAGCTGCTGTTTGAGAAGACAGGAGACCAAACAGCTTCTTGTTAGTTGTTGTCATAAATAATATGTGCAGTTTTTCTTGGTTAGAGTTACTCCGTCACATGCATTACGTTTTACAAGTGTTTTTCCGATGATATCCCTTATTTATATTTTAAAACTCCAGGGTCAGAGTCAGTTCAGTCTGGGATGCATCATCCAGAGAAAGCAGTAAAATACACCTGTGTTGTTAACTGTTAATGGGGATTTTCTTCTGCTGTTAAATAGACTTAAAACTAGTAAAATTACTAAAGGATTATTGTTTGTGTAAAATAATTCTTAGGCATGAAGCTTAAGGTTATGTTTTATATTTGCACTTATGTTGTGTAAGTGTAGCTGTCTAGTTATTACATGTTTAAAACTTTGGTTGAGAAAAAAAACATCAGTTGGGTTTGACCACGATGAGATGAGGTCACGACAGGGGTCAACTGGGTTGACCTGACCCCCAATAATTTTAAACAACAATGATGCAAACAGAATTCAGGTTGCATCTGTGTGCAAGATGGGGTGATGTGGTATTAGTATCTGCACAGGTATTTGTATTTGTATCACTGTTGTCCTAACAGAGTTTTTAAACTGGAAAATGAAAACACTTCATCACTTTAAGTGATATTCTTTAATTTGCTACTCACATTTAGATGTTTAGTTTTAGTTTTCAATCTGCAGCCAACTGCAGAGTTCATTTTCAGCCTATACGATGGAATATTTTGATTAAATGTCACTATTCAAATAAAACTCACATTAAAAGTTACACTTTCGCAGGTCAACTTCTTATACATTTACAAATACTGCCAGTTCAGTTCAGCATTCAAACACCTACTGTATGTTAGTAAAAGTTCAGAAGTATTATCAAAATAAACTTAAAGTACTAAATTTCCCCTGTGACTGAAATATCATTTTATATGAAATTATTGGACTGAATTTTAATGTTGCAGCCTGTTAAGGTGGAGCTAGTTTAGTTTACTTCATATACAGTGTGGTTCTTCAGTCCAGTGGGTCCAGATAAATCTGATGAGAGGTTGTGAGATGATTAATGGGAGAAAAAAGAACAAAGTTCTGCTGCACACATTTTAATGGATTGTTTCAGACTTCTCTCTAATCTTGGTTTGTGTTGTGAATTGTAAGGGAGTAGAAGTATAAAGTAGCATCACAATTGTACATTATGGTAAGTGTAGTGAGTACTTATTGGTAATAGTGATGTTTACAATGGCAGTGGTGGAATGTAACTAAGTACATTTACTGCACTTAATTACAGATTTCAGGTACTTTAGTCTTTAGGTAGTCTTGTCTTTCTCCACTCCAGAGGTAAATGTTGTACTACCATTTTACCGCTGTAGTTAAGTACCTTAACAATTAGACAAAGCTTCAGCATACAAACATACAAAGATCTTATAAAATATGTCTTGTTATAAAGTGAACTACAGTACAGGTGTGCAATAATTAGTCCATTAATCAATCGATTGTAGTGTAGTAGTACTTACATTACAGTGTCTGAACACTTCCCACCGCCGGAGCTCCGACCACTACAGAGAGGATGCCTCGTCCCGTGACGTCACCGCGCGCGAGTGTCAGGACGGTCCGGTGAGCGGAGAGACAGCAGAGGATGAGGAGGGCATGAAGAGAAGACACGCTGGGCGGACAACTGCTTATCTGTGAGTGACTTTTTACGACTCTAGACCATTTCCCCCACAACAGAGGCTCCTGAGCCGGATTGGAGCCGCAGGTAGGTCGCTCGCTTTCTGTTTGAGGCAGGCTGGATGAATTTATGGTGTAATTCAGAGAGCTAAAGGGAACTGCGCTTCATACTTCGTAAGGCAGCACAGCCGCGTTATATATATATAATATATTATAGAGGTTGAATACTTTGCAGGGGGAGATGAAGAGGAAACTGCGAACGGTAGAAGTGAAGAAAAGATATTAAACGTAAGATTTGTCTAATGAGGTGTGAGAAAAGTTTCTTGTGTTTGTACAATCCACATCCACATCGTTCTGTAGTCTGTAATGTATCATAGGTGAGCACAGTGCACGTGATTTTAAAGGTTTTCATCGATTTTGGCTGTGAAAATATATTTCCATATGTGTAGGTGAGCAGACTCAATAAAAAGGTAGATAAGGCTACTTTAAAAGGTAGCTCGTGTTTTTGCATGCAGATTCACATGTGTGAGATGAAGGCAGGGGTTTAACATTTAAAACTACTCTTGTCAACCAAAAGTTCTGTCTCGCATAAGATATAAGTAATTGGAGTTTTTTTGAGAAGAGTTTAATTCATTATTTCTGACTGTTTTCATTCGCTGTGACAAATAATGTCTTTACTTCGACTGTGGCTTTTATCCAAACACTGCAGCCTGCAGTCACAGCGTCCTCCTCCCGGTATTTATGGCTGCTGAATAGAATAAAGAGCGCACTATTTATTCTGATCCTTGGTACAGCACAGGACAGCATCATGCTCAGTCTACTGCGCCCCCTACTGGCCGCCTGCTTGTACCTGCTGCTGCCCGGCGGCCAGTGCAGGATGCCCGCGTACAACAATGGCTTTCACTACCAGGACATCAGCAACGGAAACGGAAACGGAGAGAGTAGGTCCTCTTGTCTCTCTCTCTCTCTCTGTGTGTGTGTGTGTGTGTGTGTGTGTGTGTGTGTGTGTGTGCGTGTGTGTGTGTGTGTGTGTGTGCGTGCGTGCGTGTGGTGCGTGTCGCGTGTGTGTTTGCTGAATGTGTGTGAGATCAAACTCTTGCTTCGTTTGTGTACATCATAACACCTGCATGTGGGGAGAAGATAAGTATAATTCATGGAGGCCAGGAAGTCAACTGGTTTACAAGAACAAACACAGCTAGTGATTGATGTGGTTTATGTTACTGTCTGCCTCTTCCTGTGTGTGTGTGTGTGGGGGGGGGGTACTGAACAGTTTTCAACACTTTACATCTACTTACCTTAACTAAAATAAAGTGACCATGTTTATGTTGGCCTAAACATAAAAATCAAACAGATTCTGTAGCATGAAGTCTTTTGTAGACTTTGTAGTTTGCTCATTTCCAGTGGTGAAGGAGGTGTTCAGTGTTAAGTCTCCCTTTACTTGAGTAAAAGTACTACACTGTAAAAATACCCAGTGCCATGTAAAATGTTGCTTAAATAAAAGTATGCTAGCATAATTAGGAAAATGTACTTAAATTATAAAAAGTAAAAGTACTTAATGCTGAAAAATAGCAGATGTGGCTGTTCTATTATTATTATATATTATTATATTATTATTACTCATTAATAAGCAGGATTTTACTGTTGTAGTTGGCTGCCGTGGAGATAATTGTTTTATAAGACCTACTTGATTAATTGATTGATTGATTGCTTTGGATGGGAAACTTGAGAACATTTTTAGAAATTCCGTCACATTTACCAATCAATGGTCCAAACCTCAGAATTAATACATATGAAACACAGGCCTTTTTCACAGCAGACATTTTAACATATAGCACAGAGAGCACAAGTGTTACTAATAACATCAATAATTGCTGTATTAGTTTCAGGGTTTACAGGGACACCTACCTCATTATTAGTTACAGCTATCCTTTCCCCACTATTAGAATTCAAAATGTCAAAAAGGTCCACGGTGGGATCGGTTAAACCATAAATGTCAAAAAGGTCCACGGTGGGATCGGTTAAACCATAAGATAAGAATTATTATTAGCACACCAATCACATCCCACTTCATTACCTGGCCAGTCCAGTACTGCCTGTCCACACAGCAGAGATTAAAGGCACATACCTGAGAGAGTTGGCTTTAATCATCACTGTAAGTAATCCAATAGAGAACAAAGTTAGGATTCCACTGCCTGACACATGTTGTATTCCTGTTGCTTGTGTCCTCTCTCTGTTCAGTCTATTTCAACGGGGTTCGTCTCCATGTGGAGTCCCCGCAGCACGCAGTGTCGGCCGCCAGGGGGAGCAGTGTCATCCTTCCCTGTCACTATCACTACGAGCCTGAACTGACCGCACCACGCAGGACCCGGGTCAAATGGTCCTGGTTGCCTGCCAACTCCATCAGTGCACCTGTTTCCCCTGCAGCCTCCGCCAGGGAAACTGAGGTTATGGTTGCTATGGGCAACCGCCATCGCAGCTATGGCAGCTTCCAGGGACGGGTGCGCCTGAGACGCTCAGCACCAGGGGACATGTCTCTAGTCATCAATGAGCTGCAACTCAATGACACAGGCAGATACCGCTGTGAGGTGATTGACGGCCTGGAGGATGAGAGTGTGACGGTGGAGCTGGAGCTGCGGGGTGAGGAACGAGTGTGTGTATGTCTAAGTGTGTTGATGAAGGTGAAATGTTATGTGAGGATTTTAAAGTGAGTTTGAGACTTTAGAACACTAAACTCATGAGTCAGTTTATGCAAAATGTTTTTTTGACTTCCATCTTGTACTTTCATCTTAACATTGCAGTAGATAAGAGCAAGACTGAATCCACTAAAAGGCCCCAAAATAAAAACATAATCTGTGCCCACATGTATCACGAGAGCTTGATTGAGCGGCTGTGACTCAGGAGGTAGAGCGGGTCGTACACTAACGTTAATCAGATGGTTGGCAGTTCGATCCCCAGCTCCTTCTGCTGCATGTCAAAGTGTCCTTGAGCAAGATGCTGAACCCCAAATTGCTCCTGATGCTGTGTATCGGTGTATGAGCGTTAGTTTCTGTTGGTCGGAAGACAAGAAAGGTGCCATACAAGTACAGTCCATTTACCATTTACCCTAACAGGACCACCACCCAGGGACTCAATTTTCCCCATAAACCATCATAAACAATATAGAAAAGGCGTCAGTAAAAATGTTGAGAGCTCAAACAGCAAACAAGGTCAATTTTTTACTTTTTTTTAATATTTCATTTTTGGAGGTTGCTTATACAGGTCTAATGTTTGCTAAACAGAAAAGATAAACGTTTTTTTTATATGTGGGATTTAAGAGAGAAACACTACTGGGCATGTGCAGTGGGCCGCACAGCACAGAAGCAAACCAGAAACATCCATGGTGGGCCCCTACTGACGTCTTGCTTGTGGTCATTTTGTTAATCTCACATGTTTATACAGGGATACGTGTGCCATGTACATTTTGTCACACTACAAGGTAATAATGCAGGGCCCTTCTCAAAGCCTTAATCATTTTAGTTCAGCTTCAGTTGTTCATATTACCGAATAAATGTGCAGTTAATCAAATTACCACAAATCAAATGAGACACAGTGAATATAAAACATTGGCAAGCTCTAAAGCTCTACCACTTTTAGCTTTGTGTTAGGGAACATTTACTGTATTGTCTTATCATATCAGCCATGTTTGCAGCAGCAGCAGGCAGCTGTTTTTTGCGTAAAAGCTCTGATAAACCCACTGTACACTTCCTGCCCATCACCAAACAGACAGAAAAAGTTCCAGATTAACATTAATTGGATAAACAAAATAGCAGCTGAAACAGCCAAATGTTTTTCTCAGGAGCTGCCAGAGAACCGACATAAACAGAGTAAAAACTGGACTTACATTCATCAAGTGGCCAGGCACGCGACCGTGGGTTGATAACGTTGCTTTCTCTCGGTTAGAGATCTGGCACATGTTAACATAACTTAGTAAGTTGGTAATATGTTGAGGCTGTGTTTGAGTTTGAGTTTTATTAATGCACCTTTAAAAAATACACTTTCAGTGTTTGAACTAGTAAATGCAGTGCAGGTTTTTTGCACTCAGATACACGATGCAACATCAAACACATGTCAGCTTGGATGAGACCCTTTGGTAAAGGGGCAGTGTCTCTAACTATCAGGTGGCCTGCCTGTATATTGCTGTGTATGACCATAAAAACTGTTATAATATACTTCTCTTCCTTCTATAGGCGTGGTGTTCCCGTACCAGTCTCAGAAAGGACGCTACCATTTTAACTTCTTTGAAGCCCAACAAGCATGCCAGGATCAGGACTCCACTCTGGCTACATCTGAGCAGCTCTTTACAGCGTGGGAGGAGGGGCTAGACTGGTGTAACGCTGGCTGGTTGGCTGATGGCACAGTGCAGTATCCAATCACAGTCCCACGCGACGGCTGTGGGGGCCTGGAGTTAGCTTCTGGTTTGCGCAGTTACGGACAACGACATCGCCTCCTCCACCACTATGATGCTTTCTGCTTCTCCCCTGCTGTCAAGGGTCAGTATGAGTGTGTGTGAATGTTTTAAACCTACAAATATCACTACAAAACAATCTGTTCATGATTCTCTTCTGCATTAGGGACTGTGTACTTCTCAAAGCACCCGACCAGGCTCAACTTCACAGACGCGATCCAGGCTTGTGCCACTAGTGGAGGTCAAATTGCCAAGGTGGGCCAGCTGTACGCCGCCTGGAGGCTGATGGGATTGGACCGCTGCGACGCTGGTTGGTTGGCTGATGGGAGTGTCCGTTATCCTATCACAAAGTCCCGGGCTTACTGCGGCCCACCAGAACCAGGGGTGCGTAGCTTCGGGTTCCCCCCTCCCTTCCTGAAATTTGGCGTCTACTGTTATCGGTAGACACTTTGGCTCAACAAAAGACGAAAACAAACCATTTTAAAAGCATACTGGTTCAACGCTCTGCCTGAGAGGTTAGAATTAGCCGTAGCCTGGAAGAGCAGATTAGCAATTAGCCAGTTTGTTCATTTCTGAGCTATCTTGAGGCCATTTAAGTTCATTGCGCTCCACCTCCATAAGACTGTAACGGATAGTGTACTTTATTACCAGTCAACAACTGTTGAACTATGTACATTAGTCATGTGATGCCACTTCTACTTAGACAAAATGTCTACACTATATGGCCAGAAGTTTGTGGACACACAAGCATTACACTCTTGTGTAATTGTTGAACATCTCATTCCAAACCCATGGGCATTAATACGTTGCTATTACAGTCTCCACTCTTCTGTGAAGGCTTTCTACAAGATTTTGGAACTTGTCTACAGGAATTTGATCTCATTCAGTCACATCGTGTGAACAGTTACAGAAGTTGGGTGATTAGGCCTGGCTCACATTGGGTATTCCAGTATATCATAGGTGTTGGATGGAGGTTGAGGTCGGGGCTCTGTGCACACCAGTCAAGTTCTTCTACACCAATTTCGGGAACCATTTATTTGTGGACCTAGATTTGTACACAGGGGCAATATAAAATGAAATATAAAAGGACACATTGTCTAAAATGCTTTTACTGTAGCATAAAGGTTACCCTTAATTTCTAAGGTGTCTTACCCTGACCATGAAAAGCCAGATCAAAAGTACATAAATGTTTTATACTGACAGGGGTGTCCACATAATATTGGCCATATAGTGTATAATAATAATAACAATAAAAAGAGAACATCTTTCCGTCTTCTCGGATTCAGTTATAATTGCTGCATTTTTTTCCTCGCAGATCAGATCAAGCTAGTCTTGCTTCAAATTCTTTGCAGCTGTTTTGAAATTTGGCTGTCCAGAACTGACTTTAAT
The DNA here is from genome assembly GCF_905237075.1 of Dicentrarchus labrax. NCBI lineage: Eukaryota > Metazoa > Chordata > Actinopteri > Moronidae > Dicentrarchus > Dicentrarchus labrax. Next base: position 21,090,623 of record NW_026136720.1, on the reverse strand, counting down.
TCACAGGTGATTCATTTCAAACTCAGGGAAGGTGTTCGGACTCAAATTGATTCACTTCTCTTCAACCATACCTCAATCCTTCATCTACCCTGTATTTATTCAACCAAACGTTTTACATTGCCGTTTTCAGCAGTGACCTCCATAACATTGCAGTCAGACAGCAAAAAATTAGACATTCAGTCTTGGAGGCTTCATACTACAACATCAAACTTCTGGGTTAAGTGCCTTGCTAAAGGGCAACTTGAGGGAGTGGAGAGTATTTCTCATTATATTCTGGTCAAATCTTTCCAGTTACTCCATGATTGTACACTCACTAACTATAGGTTATTTCCACCAGAGACTCTTTCTGTCTTTCTAACACTGTGAAATATACTGGAGTCTTTGTTTGTCTCCTGAAATGTCTGTGTATCCCATTTTATAAAGTATAATGCATCTCTTATTTCATTTTTCTGGGTGATTAAGGGTAGTGCTCTGTGATGGAGAAAGCAGAAGTTATGAGTGAGTATCTGTATTGTTGTGATATTTAAACTACCTTGTTTACATCCACTGTGGAAGAAGAATCAGTGTTTCATTACATAAATGTATCTTTTTTTGTTTTTCATTATATATGTCTATGCATTTGTACTATTTTCTACAAATTAATAAAAACATTAGTGTAAAGACATTTTTATTTGAGGCACATTTGTTAGAAGAAATGAACTGATTTAGGAAAACTATACTTCAAACTTTTAAAGGTCCAGTGTGTAGGATTTAGTGGCATCTGGCAATGTAGTTGTAGATCGCAACTCTCTCGCTTCACCCTGCTCTTCCAAGCGCGAAGGAGAAACTACAGTGGCCGTCAAATGTGTGAAAAATGTAAACGCCCCTATTAGAGCAAGTGTTTCGTTTGTCCCTTCTTGGCTACTGTAGAAACATGGCAGTTCAACGTGGTGGACTCTATAGACTCGGGGACAGTGCTTTGCATGAGTGAGTCTAGACCTTTAGTTCCTTCACTTGATTCAAACCTGAAAATGCTAACATTCGGATATTATAATATATGTTAGGTGTTAACATCAGTCATTAATTGATTAATATACACTGACAGGAATTCAGCATAATGTTTGAGGCAGTCTGTCATGAATTAAAGTACCATTTGTTTCCCTGAACAAATCAGAGATACCGGTGGTGATTTGGAGGTTAGGTGTGGATACAGACTAAAACTAAAATGTTGGCAAGTAGAAATGTTGAAAAGTCAGGACCTCACCAAATAGCATTTAGACAACCAACAGGCTGTTCCTACAGTCACGGCTAGAACTCAAATGAATAACATGTTCAGAAATCCTTTTTGATGCCCTTTAATTGCTGGATTTATGAAATACTTTTCTCAGATTTTTTCAGGTGCTTTCATAAACCACCGCTGCTTGGTGTGCTATCAAGGTGCAATACAGTTTTACTTACAGTCCAAACAGGAATGCCAGGGTAGAGAGGTGAGATGGGTCACTGACCCATACAAAACAGCTACTGTATGTGCACAGCGTCACTCTGTCTGGGCACGATGCACTTTTTAGATGAGTGGAGTCCAACACGTTGCTACGCCCTCCTGCATCCGCGTGTGAACAGAAGTCCCAGTGATTTTATGGCCAACTGGTTTTATAAACACATCCTATTTACACCTGCTGGCCAAACATGAGTGGACACATACACACACAGGGATTACATGCCTACACACACACACACACACACACACACACACACACAGATCGCAAACATGGACAGTGTAACCACACATTGATACAGTGCTACTCTCCCTGTTACACACACACACACACACACACACACACACAGCAGATCTTTTTGTGGTGTCTGTAGCGATGAAGGTAGTCGCTGTAGAGCCTGATAAAGGAGCTATTTACTATGTGTTTTTTTTTCACGGTTGAGTTCCACAGGAAGGTAAAAACAAACTAAATGCAAGGTTTGTTCCTCTGGCTTAGAGAGTTTACCTCAAATTTCACTGCTCTAGGGAAAGATGATGTTTCCAGAAAGCGACAGAAATCTCTCTTTTCAGAAGTTAGTGTATACAGTGCAAAGACCCCTGCTTAATAGAAGGGTATGTGTGCAGTGACCCCTGGGTAAAAACGTGATAATAATAATGTCACAGAGACGGATGATTCCAAGTTTTATTTGGCACAGCACAGTACAGTATACTGTATGTTCACATCAGGATTCGGGATCGAAACAAAGTCACAACAGATGTGTGTTTGCAATGTTACACATATTTTGGTTTATTTGTCAAAAGTTTATACGTCCTACTCATAATCACTCAAATGTTGGCTTCATGTTGAAATGTGAGCATATCCTGTGGTGTGATAGATTTAAATAATCCAGCTCACACCAGGAGCATCCAAATCAACACTTATTTACTTGTACAAATTGAGCTTGGTGTTCACTTTGTGGCGTCATCAGGCTCACTTATACTCTGTAGTGTGTTTACTGAAGTGTGTGTGTGCCTGTGAGAGTACCAGTTTGACTGTGTGTGTGTGGTTGTTGTTTCAATGTTTGTGATTATTTTTCTGTGAGAAGTCAGATATGGACACAAGTATCTGCTCTCAAAGTGAAGCAAATCTTGACCGTAAAAGGTCATGGTCAACATTTTTATAACCTTCTCTTCCACCTCAACCTTTTCCATTCTCAACATTTTTTATAATTTCTACTGCTTTCACAGCTCCTTTTCGCTACAATTGTGTCATTTCTCAAGTTTTAAGAAGTACATTTCGGTTGATAAGAGCATGTCACATGAAACGCAACCAGAAATCTATGTAAAGATGTCAGAAGATTTAATAAAAAAATCCATTTGTGTCTACGTTCAGCTGGCTGGTCAAAATCAGTCTCGCCCCCTTGACAAGTAACTCATAACTGCAACTTACCAGTTAATTAAACTAACAAATCAACAAACAGGTAGGTGATTAATTAATCAAACAATGAAATTGTTTGTTCTGTGTAAGTTATTGACAGATCCTGCTGTTCAGAGAATTGTAGAGAGAATATTTACAGTGAGAAATCCATTACAGCAAACACTGAATCTGACTAAGACACAGAGGTCATTGATTGCTCTTGAGAAGTCACAAACATAAACCCCAACCTGCACAACGGGGTGTGCATCTTTTGCATCAGATGACCCAATGAGGTGGACTTCAGCACCGTTCTGGAAGCTCCTCAGTGTCATACTGTAGATTTCACCTGTTACTTAGAGTGCTTCCCTTGCCATGTGTCAGCTACAGATGAGGTTTTGTTTTTTATGTGTGTGTGTTGTTTTTTTATTTATTTTTTTACTGTTTAAGGTGCACTGGATTCAAATGATTAGCACAGAAGTGACTGAAGACTCTGAAAAGTGCATGAGTGCTGACTCTTTCAATCCAGGTCTTTTGCAGTGACTTTAATCACATCTTGAAGTTGGATTTCTTTTCATCATCAAATGGAACAGCACAATCATTTCAGTATATATGATGCCCTGGTCGTGTAGTTGCACAGCGGTTCTCAGACTTGAGGTTGTGACATTATAAATTGGGGTCCTGAAAGATGGTTTATGGTATTTAAGACTAGTTCTACTGCATGTATTGCCATGTTTTTTCCCCGACCTTTTACTCAGATTTGGGATTTTATGCAATGCTGAATTTGAGTAAGTCTCAAGGCCTCCTATGATAATTCAAATAAAACAAAACCTAACTTCACAATTCTCCATGCTGTAGGTGGGAGGGGTAACATTGCTGTATTTTAAGGGGTCACAACCTTAAAGTATGAGAATCACATCCATTGCCTATAATGTAGGAAACGGTTTGTTTTACCAGTCTAAAGCGCACAGTTGTAGTCCTTAGAGTCTAAGACCAAATAAAAGAAATAAAAAAAAACTAAGAAACACAGATCTAGAAAAGTACCCTAAAAATATAGCAAAAGTCTATGTAACAATGCGTTTTACTTTAGAGAATCCAGCTGCAATCGAAAACACGTTTACTGGGCTGTTTTAGACCTCTTATCACTATATGACAATTGTATCTATCTTACTTTGTGTCCAGTGCTGGAAACTGATTGCAGAAAATTTCCTCTTGTGCATTGAGATAAAACTTCCAAATACTGGGTCACAGCTATAAATTAGATGGTATAAATACACAGAAAACTGCCTTTAGAAGGTGCAGAGTGCACTCTCCAAAATGTCAGTCAATTGCACTATCACTGTCTACATGTGCTTTAGTGTGTGTATACACATGTTAGGGAATGTTATCTTTTTGGTCGGGCATTTGCATTGGTGTCCATGCTTCTTTACAAAAGGGGTCCTTTGTGGCTCTCTGTTGTATGTCCTTTCATTCCTGCTCAGAGCAGCTTCCTCTGTTCCTGCTGGCTGCTGACCCCTTTACTTCTTCTCCTGAGCGATCTTTTGTGTAGCCTGTTGCTGTTGGTGCCAGCTGGGGGAGAAAAGGTACGCATACTGATGACATCATGTACACATAAGCTGCCAAGACTGATAAATTACGCTGAAGTGACTAGTGTGACTAAAGGATCCAGTTCAAAAGCTACCATGGACTCTTCATCAATGAGATGTTCAAATGTTAGCTCTGCAGGAGGTGTGTTTTTCTGTCTCCCCACTGATACTGAGTTTCACACCCTTTACCTTTTTCTTTGCCTCATTTCTTTCACAGTTTAAATCTCCCTGCATTGGTCTGGGTGCTCTTTCTTCTACATTTCTTGCTCATGAATGAAGTGAATTGAAAACCTGCACTAGGGGCGCCCAGGTAACCTAGGGGTTTCAGGCATTGAGAAAGAACTGCATGTCTGAGTTCGACCAGGGACCTTTGTTGACTTGGGACCGACTTCTATCTCTCACTGACACATTACTAATAGGAGACTTCACCCATGTAATCGCTTTGTTTACATTCATTCACTGTGATACAATGACAAGGAGAAGACTACTGAGTATTTCTTAAACTTCCTTAATGTTGTCCTCGCTATCAGCAACCTTTGTAGGCGTCGGCAGCCGATGCTGAAAAATAATGACGCATTTGTCTTGGATCCACCAGATCTAAATGTGGAAAAAGTTTTGAACTCAACATTATATAGAGGGGCATGTGTGTCAAAAGTACACCGTATTACAGTATATTGTTTTGTTAGTTTCTTTTGTCTAATTTCACATTGTATCTGGTACTACTTTGTTTTGGTTGTTTGGCTGAGGCTGCTAAATTCAACTGTTAAATGAGCTACACAAACAGTTTTACATTATGGACAGTAAATCCATATTTCACCATTTCCCTGCAAGCTCACCTTCTGTACATTCCACTTGTGGCTTCTCCCACTGTCCGTTTGCCATACAGCGTATCACAGGCAGGTGGCGCTGTGTGTAGCCTGCGTTACACTGATAGCGGACTATAGAGTTGACAACGTAGTGCGCTCTGCTGCTACCCATTGGGCGACCATTTTCCACCTCAGGGGGAACTCCACACGTGACTGAAAAAGAAGAAACAAAAAACATTAAAGGTTTAGTGGAAGAGTTCACAATTCACAATTCCCTTGCTTCACCCTGCCCTTCCAAGCACAAAGGAAAAACTACAAAATGCACAAAAAAGACAAACACCTATCTAGAGCCAGTATTTGGTTTGTCTGTTCTGGGCTTCTATAAGAACATGGCGGCCTCCACTGAGAGCAACCTATGACGTTTGTAGATAAAAATGACTCATTCTGAGGAAACGAAAACACAGTTCCTACATGCAAGTCATTATACACTAATGAAAACAGATCCATGAAGATTGTATTAAATTCCAGCCAATAGATCCTTGTAAATTTCACACACTGAACCCTCAAAATTCTTGTTTTTGTGTCATGGTTTAATCCAAAGTGTCTTGCAGTGCATCAAGATGCAGTGTGAATTCCCATTGTTACCTACTGAGCTCCACAGGGCTATCTATGTTCTCCAACCACAGTAAACCAAACATTTAAGGAATCCATCTGTATGTCTCATATCCCAAGTAAATTTTCCTACTAAAAAGATTTGAGAAAAAAAAACCCACTGCTCATCTGGTATTAGATTTCACTGAGGTGCTGGAGCTATAGACTATCAAACTTTTATGCACAGAACTGAATGTGAGGATGCTTTTCTACTAGAAAGAATTCCCAGAATCATACGTTGTCCAGACACATATTCTAACCCAGTAAACCTACCGGGTCCGGTCTTGCAGGTGAAGGGAAGGTGGTAGTTGCAGGGCACATCATTCCACTGTCCGCCCTCGTGCCAGATCATCACCACACAGTCCTCCCCAGAGTTGAAGTAGTTATCTGGCTGGTTGGGCCTCCAATTCTCAAAGGTCTAAGATAGTTACAGTGATGATCAATAGATATATTGATAAGATAAATGACATAGACAGTTGTTAAACAACCAAACTCACCAGAGCGCTGCCGTCTGTCCAGCGGAACTCATTCTGCACATCTTTGTCGTTAAGTCCAATCCACTGGTAGTCCTGACCATTGGCTGCATTGCAGAAAAAAATTAATTTTAGGTTTGAAATAACTTACACATGTCCGCCCATCATATTATGCTTTAGCTTTAGGCCACTGGTTCTCAAACTATGGTATGTGTACCAATTGTGGTATGCAAACTCCTTCTAGTGGTAAGTGGAAGAATCTCTGAAATATTTTTCAAAAATGAAAGAAATTAGTTTAAATAACTTTAAATGATTGCAAAATATTACAAACTATTAAACTATAAGATTGCTATTTTGTTTCAATATCAGTTGCTACGTATTCATATTTGTGCATGTACATCCATGATTAATCATGAGCTAAAATATGATGGCAAGATAGCAAGCGGACCAGGAGGACCTCTTTTCCACCAAATTAGCTCTAGTCCTTGAACCGGTTCCATTAAGTCAACAATAAATAATCTTCTTATTAAATATGCCTCATGCACGAACTGCCTGTAGCTGAATAGGGTCGGCCTAAGCTACTGTATTTTAAATAAGAATACGAATTGTACTTGGAGAGCTTTATATTTTCAGAGGCAGTACGCGGTGTGGCTCTGTGCTAACCACCCAAAGGACATGATCCCTTATCAGCTTCCCACCTGTGAACACTGTCAACTGTTTATCAAGTTTATTTATCAAAACCTGACTAGTGATGTAGCATTCATAGCCTTTAAAAGTTAGAAATTCCACCTGTTGCTTAAATATTTTGTCAGATCAGATATCTTTAGACATACACACAAGATACATATACAGATGCACACACATACAGGTATTTAAAAAAAAACAAAAAAAAAAACACTTCCATGCTGGTGGGTTTGCACACACTCAAATGCCCTTCACTGGCCCCCGACCAGCTAGGCACACAAACACACACTGACACTCACACAGCTACTCACAGTTGACAAACTGCTGCTCCTCCTGGGAGCTAATGCTGACCAGGTGGGCGTTGAGCTCCTGACAGCGTTGCTCAGCCTCAGACCAGGTGTCTCTCTCCGCAAAGTGGAGGTAACAGCTGCCCATGAACTCCAACCAGCCCTCGGCACAGTCCTGCACAGCTACACACACACATACAAACAAACATATTTGGATAAAAGTGTAAACATATGTAAAAGATTACATTTCTATACTGGTATCTAACTTCTTCTAGCTTTTCAGCTAAATGGCATTAAAAACAAGGAGCTGTTCGTTATGCTGTTTTGGTGACTCACGTGTCAAGCAGTCTTCACCAGTGAAACCATTAGGACACTGGCACACAGCGAGTTCTCCCTGTACAGAGCAGGATCCTGAACTGCAGGGGTTTGGATCACAGGGGTCTGAGATAGAAAGAGATATAGAGACTCAACATCTCAAGCTTTCTTGGCCTTACGATACAGTATGATATCAGCAGAAACACCTAAACCACATACCATCCACTACTTTAGGCTGCTCCACAACAGCAGGGGTTTCTAATGACACTGACGGTGCAGTGGTTGGGCTGGTGTACGCTAGGTCTGGAGTCACTACATAGATGGTAGGTCCTGCACGGCCTTCCTGATACCCCTCCCCTGATTGGCCAAGACTGTCAATTTGCTCAGTGTAAGTAAGCTGAGATCCTGGCGGGAGGGCGACAGAAAGCTTCTCAGTGGATGGTGTTTCATGAGGGGCTCCACTTCCTGAGATATACAAAGTGCCACTGAATTCATGATGGATCCCTGACCCACTTCCTTCCCCGCTGACCTCCACAACCCCCCGGCCCGGTTCAGGTTGGCGCACCACTGGTGGTACGGTCACTTCCATCATGTCAGTGTCCGTTAGGTAGATGACATCGCCACGTTGCTGGAAAGAGTCCACACTTGCAGAGCCGCTGCCTGAGACACCAGATGGAAAACCACTTGGAAAGCCACTGTGAAACCCTGATCCAAATGGGCGATATCCAGACACCTCCTGCTCACCGGATGGCTGGACTGTTAGGTCAACAGCGCTGTGGTTGACAAATGAAATGCCAGAAAACCAACCAGAGCCTGACCCGGAAATACCTCCTGATCCGGATGTACTTGATTCCAAGACAGCCCCACTGGTATCAATGCCTCCCTGGCCTAACTCCTCCTCTGTGAGTTTTGGGCCTTTTGACACCTCCACCATCTTCCCATCCACCATGATGATCACTGAGTCTTCACCACTACCACTGACATCTCCACTTCCACTGGTAAAACCCGATCCCGATACTCCGGAGCCAGAGAGTTGTCTGTCAAGCCCCTCCCCAGATGCACTACCCGGTTCTCCAGATGTGAAGATGACAGAGCTTTCCCCCTCTGCTTCCTGCGGACCTCCAGACGCAGACTGATCGCCGGAGAAGACGTCAGTGTGCCCACTGAACATGACATTCTGTCCTGAACCAGAGGCGTCACCACTGGCACTGGAGGTGCTGGACTCCCCTGAGATCACCCCACTAGCTGAATAATCAGCTGAACCAGAGCCAGACACATCGACAGGAACTGGAGGTAAAATGGGTTTCACTGGGGGGAAATATTAAGAATGCAGACACTAGATTAGATACTTTGTTATATATTGTTTAGCAAAAGTGAAACATTGTGTATAATTGTATTCAAATGTAAAGTAAAAGACACTTTAGACTGTTATTTTCAGGTGTCATTATTTTTATTTTCAGGTGTCTTACCAGTAGGAGCAACTTGGTGAGTTGTGGTGGTGGTCTTGTTGATAAACTCCTCTATCATAGTAATATTCACACCAGTTTCAGTTTCATTGTAGAGCACAGTAGTTTCAACTAAAAACAAAACAAAACTGAGATGATGAAGATGCACAGAAATATTAAAGATAATATTAACAAACAAACAAATAATCAAAAAAAAAAACTGAAAAAATTTAAACTACAAGACCAAGCCAAACAAGGACTTGAACAGAGAACATATTTGATCAGTCTTACCTGTGGGAGCAAAGTGATCAATTGTGACTGTTGTCTTGTTGATAACATCCACTGTCACCATGGTCACATTCACACGGGTTTCAACATGAACAACAGGAACGTCAGCTGAAAAAGGCAAAATGAGATGACAGATTAGTTCAGTTCAAGTAAATTTTTAAGAATTATGGGAACTGGGAAGTTAAGAAATACACTATACAGTGATGTGCTAAAGCTAGCACTGCTAGCTAACTTAACCATTTATTGTTTTTAAGCCATTTATCCAGTCTGAACTATAGAGGAGCCAGTGGGAGCTCCCCTGAAAACATTTGAACTTTTGGGGGGTCTCTAGAATATTGACAATATGCTATTTTTGCCGTCCACTTATATTTTCCTATATGTTGATCATGATCGATAAGAAAAGATGCTATTATTGACATGATTCATGCATGAGGGTAATTTATCACTAATTCACTTTAAAACATATACAGAATATATTCTTGCCATCAGCGTTTAAGTCTGGCAGCACAATATCATTGACTTCACTCACTTTAAGTCAGATCAGAAAAGATCAGAACAAAATGTACTTTCCTAATCAATTGCCATTATTTATTTCAGTACCCACCATAAAAACAGCGAGCTCCCCCAAAAGCCATGATATTGTTCACACATTGCATTTATCCAACAGTTTTACTTACTTTTAGCTAACTTCTTAGAAGTTTCTTCTTGCTTACTAACAACAATAGTGTTCAGGGGTTATAGCAGATTTTTTTTTTAATGAATTCTATTAATCAGTTAAGCTACTCTACAATCTATGTGCTCCCTGGCAACTGTATCTCCTGGGGTACAAGAACCACTGGCTGGGAATCACTGCAATACATTATCAAGGTGTTATGCTAAATCAAAATTAATGTTGGCAAATATTTAAGTTCTACATGTTTAATATTTTCTACTGTATAATTTATATACATATATAATAGAATTGTAGCTGGGTAGTTTAATGATTTCTGGTTCAGAAACGGTCTCTGGTGTGTATGTCCTTTCATAGCCAGTGGCAACCATCAAGTAGAAAGAGAGTATCTATTTGCCCATATCACTTCTCTTCTCTATATTCCTTTGTTATTTGGGCGAGTTATCTACCACGCCTGACCCTGTCCTACCTTTAAAACAGTAGGCGTCATAGCGTGAGTGCTCATCAGGAAACCCTGTCTGATTGGGGTAAGCGTAGATGATGTGGACCCCAATCTGACCGCCTCCACAATGGGACCTGGCGGTTGTAATGGGGTAGCGGACGCTGCGGTCCTTCAACCAGCCTGGACGGCACTTGTCAAGCCCCTGGTTCCAGGCAGCATACAACTGCCCAGTGGTGGCCAGGGTGGTGTTGAGTTTCTGACAGTGCTGCACAGCCTCCTCAAAGGAGAAACTGTCATAGTCACTGGTGAAGAAGACCTCACCTAAGAAAATAAAATAAAATAAAATAACAGAAGCATTCACAAACATTCAGGAGAGTTCAAACAGCTGGACACATATAAAGATATTAAAGGTGACTTTAAATGTAAATGCTAGTAATTCAGTCTCCTCAGGGTGTGAGTGGGTTCCTCACCTTGCAGACGTTCCACATAACAAAACACATCATAATGTTCACTAGCGGGCCTCAGGCCATAGGATCTGACTCCTGGGAGGTGTGGCAGATTACCAGCACAGTTCTCTCTGGGTGAAACGATGGGATACCTGAGCATTAAAGAGAATGAAGGTACAGTATATTAATGTTTTGCTTTGTCATGATATCCCTCCAGGAATAAAATATACAACATACAACCAATCCAAGCAATTGGACTACAATAAGTAAACTAGTCATTTGTTTGGCGGGGGGAAAAAATCATGATGACACGGAATTATTCAAATTCTGTAATAAAAATTACATAAATGGAAAATCAACTTTGCACACTGTGGGAAACATATTGTGTTTTAATATATTGGTCTGTCTCTATTGTACACATGCCTCCAGCTGACCTGACAGTCTGGTCGCGGAGCCAGCCAGCGTCACATTGATGCAAGCCTTTTTCAAAGGCTGCCTGTAGTTGCTGGGGGCTGGCAATGACTGCCCCAATATTTTGGCAGGCCTGCTGAGCCTCCAGAAAGGTCAGAGTGTAACGACCAGTGATGGGTCGGTAGTGGAACACCACACCTGGGAAATGAGAGGAAGGGAAGAAAAGAAACACGTCTCATTTTATGGATGTCTGGATTTCTTTTAAGACTAGCCTACTTTGTTCAGTCATCTGAAGTCATCTTTATTTTTTCATTATGCCATTTGTTTTTTTCCCAGATGCAGACTGTGGTCATTCACTCATAGTTTGAACATTTAAAAGTCATTTTTGGCTGTTTATATAACATCAAGTTAGCCAATGACAACAATGCCGATGGAATGGGACCCTTGGCCAATAAACGAGCCGCAGGCATGCATGCCAAAAGTAAAAATACATATTAGGAAAGAACTGAACACAACAGTACGAAACAAATTCAGCTGCTTTTATACTTCAATACTTTTATATACTTCATCAATTTTAACACTGTTAGATGTTGCCTGCTACTGAAACCTTAACAGTTAAGTGAAAAATGATTTTTGGTTAGTGCAACAAACATTTTGCTTTACATTCAACTTGATGGCGCAGATTTCTTCCTATTTCAGTGACCATCTCCAAAATGGGTCACTGTAATGGGTCCACATGGCTATTCAGAAGGCAACACATTTATAGGCCACATCCTTCAGAGGAGACAGCCCCAGTTTGTTATTGATCAAGTACATAACCAACTTACCTGTGGGAGCCATGGCAGCATCTATGCCTGTCAGATCGAGTCCAGGCTCGCGTACCACAGGAGTCACTTTATCGTATGTATCTGTCACACTGGGTGGGACAGGCAGTGGGAAGAAGGTTTCGATTTCTCCACCGATGCCCTCCTCACCCCCAGGTGTGGGTGTAAGGCCTGGGTAGACCCCAGGGGCGGGTGTTATGCGGATGATGTCTGGGAAAGGAGTGGTTCTCATGGGCACAGCGCCTTCATCCTCACCAGCTGAGGAGACAAGATTACATAATTGCTTGATAAAATGCACCATTAAAAAGCCGTATTGACTAACACTAGGTTGATGGTTTCAATCAGCAACGATCCCAGAAATTCTTGAAATCTTAAAGAAGAAATTCAGCCTAAACTAATGCCATTACAAAACAAGTTATTTTGTCAACAAAGAGTAGATTATTTCCTAAGTCTCCAAGAAGAGTTTACCTTGGAAGCAGATAGCATCGTAGCGAGAGTCTGGGTAGGGGTATCCTGTCTGGTTGGGGAACAGGTAGACGGTTCTCACTCCCAGGAGTCCCCCTCCACACTGAGGTCTGGCAATATTGATGGGGTAACGTACACTCCTGTCTGACAGCCAGCCAGCGTTACACACATCCATGCCATTCTGCCAAGCCAGGTAAAGCTCTCCAGTGGAGGCTAGCCGGGCGCCGAGTTTTGCACACTGATCACCTGCTTCATAGAAGGTAAACTTCTCTACAGACATGGAGTAGAAGACTCTGCCTGGGAGGAGAGAAGAGGAGGCAAACAAGCTGACACGACAGTCTACAGTTGTGTGTAGAGTGTATTGGTTTCATGTGGGTAAGATAGCCTTTGTTGCTACCCTTGTTAGATGAGCATACCTGACATCTTCTCAGCAAAACAGTACACGTCATAGGTCTCGTTGACATCTCTGATGCCATAGGTTCTCACGCCTGGGAAGTTCTCCTTGTCTCCAAAGCAACGGTCCCGTGGCTCCTGGATGGGGTACCTTGAGAAGTTAAAAGAGTTGTCAGTCAGCAGATGGACTTTTATTGTGTCATTTATTGTAGTCTGTTGTTATGTTAAAGACATTTGTTTGTTTTATGTTCCCTGTCAGTTATTAAAAACACAAAGCCAAAACATAATATCGATGGGACTGTCCCATCAGGTCGCCAAAATACAGGACAGGACAGACTAAAAGGATCAATATGCCTCATCTAATGGTTGAACAGTGTCTGACAGAACCCCATATCTACATCTTTTGTCAGATGTTGGAATTGTAGGGGCCTGTGCATAACTTTCTATAGCCAACAATGTGACAACCATGCCCACTTGTAAAAGTAGGCAGAGTTTTACCATCGCTCAATTTCTAAGGAGAGACTGTCTGCAAGTGTCATTAGCGCCATTATCCATATTGGTACATTCATCGCATCTTATCCCCATTTAGAAAACACTTAGATGTGGCCAGACTACACGTCATACAAACTCCTTCATTAAAGCACCAGCTTTGATTACTGCGGCTCTGTGGTTTTGCCATGTCATGAACAACAAAAAACATCTTGGTGTTGAATCTGTGTCCAGCTTTCATTTCTGTGTGGAATTTGAATTTTTCTCTTTTTGTGTGTTCTGATTTCATCTAACTGTCCAAAGACATGCTATTTGGTGAATTAGGAACTCGACATGTCCATAGTGAGTCTGATCAGTATAAGCAGTTGAGAAATAAAAGATGGATGGAAGGATGGATGGACACTACCTAACAGTCTGATCAGAGAGCCATCCAGCATCACACTGGTGATATCCATCATCGTAAGCAGCCTGGAGCTGGGCTGGAGTAGCGATGCTGGCACCGTTCTGGATACAGGCTGCCTTCGCCTTCTCAAATGTCAGGGTGTAGCGGGTGGAGATGGCTCGATAGTGGAACACAATACCTGTAAGATACAGAAAGTGAGCGAAAGACAGAAGAACTATGATTAAATGTCTTTAAAACTATGCCCATTTGACAAGCTCTTTTCTAACAACATTTGTGCTCAAATTTCGCCAGACCTCTATGAGCATGACGAGACAGTAAGACCATTATAACTCATAATTTATGCTACGGATATTTGTTTCTACCCAACTGTTTTGGGGGTATGTTGTTTAAGAGAACCTTCAAGATAGAACTGTTGGAGCTAAGTTGTTGTATGTTTGGTGTTTCAATAAACACTGATGGATGTTTGACTACCATGTGGTGAGTAATTTTGTAGTGACCATCTGTTAATGTTTCTGTGGCTTACCCTGAACCTTGATGTCCACAGAGTCATAGTTGTCCTCAATGGCGTGCATCACCTCACAGCGGTAGGTGCCAGAATCTTTGGACCTCAGCTCTGTTATCTCCATGGTGGCATCCGTGGGCACCAGCGGGTAGTTGATCATCGTCACTCTGTCCAAATACTCTGTCTCTACATTAACTTTTCCCTCTAATGCCACCAGGATCGTGGTGACTTTCTCCTTGGTGACGTAGGTCCATTTGATGCGATGGGAGAGCGGGGCGATGGTTGGGGCACCAGGGTCATTGACTGTGTTGTCCTGGAAGTAGCATGGTACCACTACCTTGCTGCCCAGAAGAGGACGGAGAGGCATTTCCAAAGGGATGCTGACACGCAATGTGCCATCTAGGGTCAAGTCTAGGGTAAAGATAGGTCGTGGTTAGGTCTTTTATTTGTTAAAGAGGTTACAACCATAATCCAGATATATGTTTTTTGCAGAATCTCTTACGGTCATGGGCTATGGGACAGCCTTCATAAAAATGTTAAATAGACTGCACTTATGTAGCACTAATCAATCATAGTAGGACAAAGCTTCACACGATGGACCCAGGAATTGATCTACCAACCCTACCTACAATTAATGAACAACTTTTTAGTTGACCCAAAAAAAAAACAATTGAGAAAACGTCCTCATGACTCATTTGTTTTTATACTGCTTATTACTTTATGTCTCTGGAAATGTCTAGAAAACACAATACATCAGCAGCATGTTGAATCAAGTTCTAATCAGACTGTAGATTTCACAAAAGATAATGCAGAGATAGATTAAAATATAGCTTAATATTAACATTTACACAGGGATGATGAAGATAAGAATTAATTTAATGAAACTAAAATGTAACAGTTGTTACTGTAGTTGTTAACAGTAGAGCACCTACCTCCGTCTTCAAACAATGATGTTGCTGAGATGAGGGGCAAGGACACACAAAGCAGAAGCAGGGGGGTCATCGTTACCTGAAAAATACCCAAAATGAAACACTGGAATCAAATTTGTTGCTACAGAAAGCCAGTCCTTCTTCTCTTTAGTACAGCACAGTTTTAGTCACCTAACCTGATTCAGCTATCTCTACCACCATCAGTTTAGGTATTTTATGCTAAAAAAAAATCTATTGCCCCAAGGAAATAAAAAATGCAATGGAAAAAAATAAAGGTTTAATGTTTATAGTGATATTTGTCCTTTTCAAACCATATCACCATAAACTTAACTGATCACAAGTTGGCTTAAACGAGAATATTCAAAGAATAAACAAAGTGTGTATATAGAGGGTGTGTATAATGATAGAAACTTTAAATGCTGACTGAATGAACCGTGAAGTGTTAGAATGAATATGTGAGTTTATTTTCATTTTCCTCTCTTCCTAAATGTCGCTGTGATTTTTTCCAACTCCTGTACACTTACATTCATATTCCACGTTATCCAGGATATTCAGTGCATTTGGTTATTATTTCAGCATCATTAGCTAAAATGGAAATAGGATGCCAAGAGACTCTAGTATCATTTGGAAATACCATACATGCCCACTAAGGAATAAAAGCCTCTCTGTCTCTGGGCACAGGAAATGTCTTTAGTACTAAAATAGGTTCAGGCTGAAAGGGTGAAGTATGATTCATTCATTTCAAATGCTTTTCCATTTGTAAAAAACTAATGAGGAAATTAATGTTGAAATTATTTCCAACCTACTAACTGTCCTTTCAACCTGTGTCCTTGTCTGTGTGCATACAATATATTTATAGCACTGGTCCATCTCTTGGTCCAAAATCTCTTGCTGTCAAATCGTCTGTCTTCATGGCTATGGCCATGCTATAGTGAAAACTGCTATGAAGTTTACATTTATTTGTCAGTTGGTTCACCACTTTGGTTCAGACTGAAATATTTTCAAAACTAAATTTTTTGTCATTCATGGGGTGCAGAGGAGGAAGTATACTGATGTTGGTGATCCCCTGACTTTTCCTCTAGCACCACCATGAGGTTGACATTTTTGTCTTTTTGTGAAATATCCCAACAACCATTGAATGGATTGCCATGAAATCTGCTACAAGTACCCAAGGTGCCCAGTGGATGAATCATAAAGAGTTATAAAGAGTTCGGTCTAGACCTGCTCTATTTGAAGTGTCCTGAGATAACTTCTGTTATGAATTGGCGCTATACAAATAAAATTGAATTGAATTGAATTGAATTGAATAATAACTTTAAAAATCCTGAAACGTTTTACTGCTAGCACCAACATGAGGTTGACATTTGTGGTTTTGAGTGAAATATCTCCATAACCACTAAATTATAGCATACTAAAAGTATGTTAGCATTGTCATTGAGAGCATGCTGACTTTTTTGCTCTGTCAAGAAAACAGATTTTGATCAGTTTTTGGTCACACAATTCAAATTTGACCTTAAATATCATTAAATATCAGCAACCGCCAACTTCAATCCAAAACATCAGCATTGCAATCACAAACCCACATCTGTAAAACCCTTATTACCACATTGCTTATTTTCTCTCAACTTTCCACTGCTGTGACGTGCAGCACGTCAAATGTACAAAATCGTTGCGAGTCCCAACTGAACCTTCATTGTGCTACGTTCACAAGCCCCAGTACAGGCTGCAGAAAGCACCCATTTCATTCCAAACAGCCACACAGAGACGTTTACAACCAATAAATTTGAAGCCCACAGTCACAAAGCATTTGCAGTTGTTGATTTGAGGTTGGCAGCCTGGTGAAAGGCCCAAAGAGAAGTTCAACTGACTCAGCATAAAAAATCCGATCATATATATAATTACAGTGTGTGGACGCATTCATGTGGCATGCATGCTGTATGTGTGTGTTTGTGTGTGTGTGTGTGTGTGTGTGTGTGTGTGTGTGTGTGTGTGTGTGTGTATGTATGTGGGCTGCTAGCATTCTCAGAGTTCCACAGATCCAGGACATACAGTACAGTAGGACTAATATTTGCCCTGCTGTCTAAGATCTGTCTGTGAATGGAGTGAACGTTGGCCCAGTTTGGGAGGAAACAGTAAATACCTCACAGGATATGTAGACAGACTGACAAATCCACCCACACCGTTATTATCAGGCTGTGATGTTCATTCAAGCCCCGGTGACATATTGTAACTCACTTTATGGTATTCTCCAGAGACTGTTTCACATTCATTCCTTTATTTTCAGAGTTTTTCAAACATTGTTGGGCTTTTTCGCAACTTCTCATGAATTGTATCTATTTTCCTCAAATTGCTTTTCAACAGCAACCTCTCATGAACTTCTCCTGTATGACATTGCTTATGCATGTGCTGCAAGACTACAAGTGAGCGTTAATGCAACACATCTTGAAAGTATTTCTAGTGAATAAACTGGTTTCTTTCCATCTTCAGCAGTGGGTGTCTCCTTGTATGATTGTTAGTTCAAAATGATGAGACACGAATGAAGTTCCAGGTCAATGGCCTACTTATAACTGACTTTATTAATTCATACATTACATTGCTGTATTTTCCTGGAGAAATGTAGGCTAAAATTTGAATTGAATGGGGGAAAAAAACAATTTTGCATCATATCATATTGTCTACAATGTCGGAAACAATGATATATGCAGCCTGCAAAAGCAATGTATAAAGTGTATCTAACAACTTAACAGCAGGAAACAATATTGTTTTTGCTGAACCCCAGTTGTGTAATGTCACGCCTTTCTGCAGTGATGTAGAAGTGTACTCTAGGGTGTGTCAGTACAAAGTGACATCACTAACAGAGGACTCTTCTGGCCACACCCATCAGTGATGGAGAAACTTAACCGAAGAAACACCACCAGAGTGCAGTGACACACTCATTTCAGCCTGGTTTTCAGTTACTCTGGAATAAATAATATAAATAAAATATTAATATAGATTTTAAAAATGACATTGTCATATGTCACAATCAAGGTGGGCCTCCCAAAAGTGGATATAGTCAGCAATATCCAGCTAGCAATTACACTGTGTTCACACTCTCACAATGTATGAACACAGAGAACGCCAGCAAAAACTCTGGCCAAGCCAACCAAAACTTTAACTCTTTATTGCTTACTATCCGATCATTGAGAAGCTCCTCGGCTCTCTTTAAATGCATCATTTACACTGCGGCCACTTCATAATGTGGACTAGCATTCGTGAGCAAGCCACACAGGGCCAGGTCAGCCCTCTCTCCACAGTGTGCCCATTCAGTCAGTGGGGTGGCTGCTGCTCCTCTGTTCGGGGGTTGTGGTATGTTCCGCTCCCAGCTAAGGTAGAGGGCAATAAGGCCTTGGTCTGTTCCAGCAACCGTCAGGAGCCGGGCCTTGGGGTGCGACCTGCCAAGGTAAACACAGGCGGGCAACCAGGGGAGGCCCTCCCCACCTCCCACCTCCCACCTCCACCCACTCTTCTCCAACCCTCCCTCAGCAGAAGAACAGAGTTGACATTGATACAGTGCGCATTAACAGAAACACAGACTAACACTCATAGATCACCGAGGGGATGTGTGGGAGCGCACGTCCGATGCCCCTGGTAAAGAAAACGCATAGGAGTGTGTGTACATATGTCAGTATTGACACATACTGTTAGGCCTGTGTTTGAGAACAAGCACAGACTCTGGCACAGTGAAATAAAAAAATCATATTCACAGATGCTTATGGGTGCATTATACATGCCTATATACTCAGCAGACTATGTTCAAAGACATGATTGAGCAGCATGTGCACATTTGTTAAATGTGTCACACATATACACAAGTTACAAGACTGAGGAATCAAGTGTTAGTTCAGTAACTTACAGATTGTACTAAATATAATGAGTGTAATTATTCCTGCTTTAACTGAACCCTTTGTTGATTTTGCTTTTCATTTCTGACATCTAAAAATTACAATTCACAACATGCGCTCACACAGCCTGGTGTTACCATAGTAACAGGATGTCATTCCTGACAGTAGTTTCATATATTACAATAAGTAACATTGTTTTCCCAGTAATGACACACTGTTTGACTCCTCAAGTGCTCCACTCAGGATTTGAATTGAAACGGAAAATAAACATGTTCCCCTCTTTCCATTAAAACCTCAAGGTCTGGCAGCAGTTTGGAAACTGATTATGTGAGACTGTGACAGTACAGCATCTCTTTTCATTTTCATGAATCAGCAGGGAGACAGCACTGTCTCATATATTTAAAGATTTGTGTACACTCTTGCACATTTTAGTATCTTATTCCTCATAATGCCATCAGTGGTTCCTGGACTTCAGACCCCCACTAAGAGTCGCGTTATAAATCTGAGGGGTTGCAAGATGATTACGAGACAAGAGAGCAGAAAAAAGTATTTTTATTTTTTCAGACTTTCCTCTAATCTTTGCTTTTTTCCCCCTTGTGTAGTACTGGCTATTTCTACCTTTTCAAACCTCTAAAAATGATTAAAAAAAACAAGCAAGCAAAACAAATTTCTCTTTGATTAGAGTGGTTCAAATTGGTAGACATATGTAACTAGTGACAAGGAATTACAAGTACATTGCTTTATTTTAAGTGGTCACACCCATAAAGGTTCATACCACATTTCATTGGGAAAAGAGACACCTGGCATACTAATATATAATTAATTCAGACACTGAGTAAAATTCAGTTGCGTTAATAATTTCCTCTTCCTGAAACTCATATTTTAGCCCCATTAGGTCACATTATATTATCACTATGGAAATCATAGTATGAAGTTATTAAGTGCTGTGAAATGAAACCAACAAATCGAACAATCAGTTTGTTAAAAAGAGTAGCTGACTGCATTAACACCTCACTAAAGTCAACTCAGCAAAACTCAGAAAGCACACCAGACACCAGCAAAAACACCACAACTCCCATCAGCACAAAAAGTTAACACTAAGAATCTAATCACGTTTTATCTGTTTTGTCAAACACTATATGTATTAGCTGTAATTAATTTCCCAGAGATCAGATTCAGAACTACTTGATAATGAAAAAGAAATGTCAGTGTTACCTTTGCTTTGACATCTGAGTACAGTGCCTCAATGTCATACCTGTCCTCCAAGCAGAGGATGAAGAATCCCCCCTAAAACCCCTTCAAAATATTCCTTGTTAGGGACTCCAGTGGTGAGTTGTAAACGTACCATTGATGTTCCAAAGCTCCCAGTGCCAGCGACTCCAGGGGCCTCTCACTCCTGCCTGAGTAGTAGAGCAGAAAGAAGCTCTTTTCAAACTCCACCACACATTTAGATGTTGGAAATCGAGAGAGAGGAAAAGAGAGAGAGAGAGAGAGAGAGAGAAGGAGGGAGAGAGAGAGGGTGGGGGGTTGGGGGTGGTCTTCTCCTGCCAGTTGGTGAGGTCATACAAACAGCCTTAAATATCAAAGCTGGAGCACAGAATCTGAGAAATATTTTATTTATGATTTAGTATCAGATTATATTTGATATAAATATACAATAAGACAATAACATGTTGGTCTTTGCTCTAACCTGTTACACTTACTGTACATACACCTAAAATCAATACATCTCAACCTCTATGGTAAATCACAGGTACAGGGCTGACACATAAACTCATTACCACCGCTGATTAATGGGACTTGTAGAGGTTGATCTACAGAAACACTCACTACTCTTATAGCAGACAGAAAGTCACATGCATCTTAACAGTAGGTGCATTGTACATGTGACGTAAATATAGTGGTAGTAGATCTTTAGATCCTGATAGATTCCAATGCTACTGCATGTTTATTGATTGAGAAGTGCATCAGTTTGCAAGTTTTCATTTTCCCTGCATGAGTTCAAGTTAAGTTAATCTTATCTTATGCTTTGGCCCATGCTGTCTGTATGATTTTAACTATGGATGTATTAAAGGAGTGTTCTGCCAGCCAAGCATTTTCTGTGGCTATGGTGCAACACATCCTGCTGACTGCTAATTGGTTAATTCGTCTGCACCAATTCCACCACAACAGTATAGTTATTTTGTAGGCTACTTGGCAAATTAACTGGGTGTTAACTGGGTTTGACCAGATTCTTCTAGGTTGATGAAAAGGATCTCATAGCTGTTGTGATAGCTAGATCAAGGAATCAAGGAATCAATTCCTAATAATATTATGAATTTTTACTTATAGAACAAAAGGCCGTTTCCATCTGTTTTATTCCATAATGTTGAAATATTGGATTCTGTAAAAAAACAACTACAAATATGTCTCATAATGTTACAGAACGTAAAATATGTGTTGTGCTCAGAAATCTCAAGGAGTGTGTGTAATTGTGAGGTAGCTGATTAAACGGCAAAAATCCCGAGATGTGAGTGCTTGTGTGTGCACTTGTTTTTGTGCATAAGTGCGGCCATTTCCTTATGTATAGATACTGCCACATGTGTATGCTGCTGGTGTCTGTGTACATTCAGTTTAAAGTCAAACATGCTAATGTTGGCCTGAGGTTGAGGAAAGGCGTGTCTCCCCGTTCGTCTCCCACCAAACTCTATTCAGAGGTGTAAATACTGGCTGTGTGCTCGCTGCACTCACTGACGCACACTTACCGTCTACATCTTCAAAGGGGGACTTATTAACGGCCCATTTGCTATAATTTTGTGCTTATTTGCAGACTCAATTTTTATTCAGCGGCTGCACACAGATGAAATAGTAACACCAGGTTTACTCACCATCATTCATGTCAATCAGCTCTTGCTTGGTAACAAATCTGAAAGAGCAGCACAGAACATTTTATACCATGCCACCTCCAAACATTTTTTTATAGGTTTATGTTGTAGTTTTTTTTAGCCAAGGAAAGTTTGCCTGGTGACACATGCTGTGTTTTATCGACATTCTATTGCACATTCATAGTTATTTGGCCTGAACAACCACAGATTTCCACTGGAAAGT
The DNA here is from genome assembly GCF_905237075.1 of Dicentrarchus labrax. Taxonomy (NCBI): domain Eukaryota; kingdom Metazoa; phylum Chordata; class Actinopteri; family Moronidae; genus Dicentrarchus; species Dicentrarchus labrax. The sequence continues at coordinate 21,068,276 of NW_026136720.1, read as the reverse complement.
TGTTGAGCAAAGGTACTTCAACTGGAGTTGCAGAAGAGGAAGAAGTCTTTCCCACTTTCCAAGCCAGCAGGTCTAAATGACACTCTTCAAGTCCAAAGAAAGTCCCTAATCTTTAGGCCAATAGCCCCCTAAATTATACTATACACCTGTGGTATAAGATGATAAAAAACATTGTAAGCAGTTAGTGACTAACTCAAAGGACAAATGAGTGAACCACTCTCTGGCATTCATATGTTTGTTATGTGGAAAATTCCCCCAACAACCACAACGTAACAGACTTGTCTTGATTTTTGAGTATGTGTTTGTCTCTCTCAAGGTAAAGGCAGCCAAGGCTCTACAGTTGTTCCATAGCCCACAAATGAAATGTAAATGTCAGACAAAGGAAAAGTCCAGGCAAGACCATAGCCATTTTTTCCACCGTATACACTGTTGAGGAACTATTGTGTCACATTTCTTTGAAACAGAGAGTTATTCATCCTCACACATACTGATTCCTGTGTTAGGATCATAGAAATTATGACTAAGAATACATGGGAACATTGCTATGAAAGGCCATTCATGCTCCTCAGAGGATGAGCCATTTCAGTTGAAATGATCCCATTTACATACAGTATCTACCTCCAACTCATCACTAACTTCACATCTTATCCTCACTGGTGAGGCTGTAGGAATGGCAAAATCATCATTTTATTTGGTCATTGACACAATATTGTGTTGTAGGCAACATTACAGTGGTCACTTTTGGTATTGTTTGTTCAAAAATCTTGCATGAATTCTTGTCACGGAAGTAGCTTTAAACAAATGCTACATTGTAAAGAAATGTTTTTTAGACTGATATCTTAATACTTAACAGAGTAACACGTTTTCCTGCATTGATACGACTGTTACTCCACCAACAAAGTCAGAACATGAGGCTAAAAGTTATTCTGTCCCGTGGAGGTTAAAGAACTGAACCACTCTTGTACTCTGTCACCTCCAGTATGTTATAGTGTCGTTGGCCTTAAACTGCACTGAGGTTGTTAAAAGTGTTTAGTGTATAGACTTTATGTGTTGGGCTAACTATATATTAAGGCATGCAATGAGTTTCTAGAAAGAGACTGTCAGTCTGTTTTCTCAGTCTGGGTCGTAAAGAGATTGTGTGTATGGCTATGTTGAGCTGACTCACAAAATCAATAATATTACATAGTAAATGACTGTGATATCCTGTTGCTCACCAGTTTATATAATATAGCATGTTAGTTCGACCATGAATGCTCCTTTTGTTCTCACAAAAAGGAAGAATTTGTTTTATTACTTGTTTAATTTGAGTTGAGTTAAAAGTCATGTGCACCCAAAATTCCTTCTGTGTTTGAGCGTGCATGTTTATCTGTGTGCCTTTGTCGACACCCAAACCATCGCTTGTGGTGTGATTTCAGCTCATTTACAAACTCTGTGAGTGCACACTTGACTTACAACTAGACGCATTACACAGCACGGAGTCCACGTGAAAGACCTCTCAGAGTGGTCGAGGCAGGTCAACACAGAGATGCTTGTGTTTTCTCTCCTCTCCGTCTCAAATGATCCAAATATGAGCAGCCGCACGCTGGAAAGAGAGAGTCAGATGGGATTGACTGGAATCAGACTGAGGCTTTTTCTTGAGGGTGACAAATTTCAAGCTCAGGAAAAGTGCTGAGGCGTCTGTTTTGGTTGATGGGTTGATGCACTTTCTGTTCACTGAGGCAAACACACACGCCTATGCACCCACTCGCACAAACACACAGACATCACACACACACACACACACACACACACACACACACACACACACACACACACACACTCGCCTGTACTGGCACAGATACATTAAAAGTGGTGATAACAAAATCATAATCGTGGGTTTGCACACATAGAGACTTTCTTCTGTCTCATTAATCACTAAATTATAGCATATTTAAGATTTTTTGCCGTCCTAGCATCATGGTTTCAGGGACTGAAATATTTTTATGTTTTAAGGTGGAATTTTGTTTAGACATTCATGTTTCCCAGAGGATGAATCATACAGACTTTGTTGATCCCCTGATTCTCCCTCTACTGCCAGCAGGTTGACATTTGTAGCTTTTAGGTGACATATGTTCACAGCTACTACTTTGGTTGATTTTCTGTGACATTTGTGGTCCCCAACAGTTCATCCTCATTTCGTCTAATGCCACCATGAGGTTCACATTTGGGTTTTGAGTGAAACGTCTCAACAACTATTAGTTGAATTGCAATGTTGTTTGGTTGTTAGACATTCATGTCCCCCCACAGGATGACAATTTGACTGGTGATCCACGGACCTTTCTTCTGGCACCATCATCATCTTAAAGATTTAATTTGTCCGTTATTTTGGTTTATAACACAGTTTTTGCAAAACTAATGACATTCCCATCATCCTCAGCTGAACTCTAGTCTAGTGCAAATTAGAAGATTAACACAGTAAAACTAAGATGTGTCAGCATTTAGCATTTCACCGCTGTGTTTATTTAGAAAATCCCTCTTACATAATATGCACATCATCTCTCAGAGACAACCTGCTGGCACCCATAAATATGAAAGTCAGAAAATAGAGGGACATACTGAAACACATTCACATACAAATTTAGAAACTATGGGTATGAGAAGGTATACAGTTATGTATACAGTACCCAGTTGAGTATAAATGGACATACACACACACACACACACACACATACACACACACACACACATTGTACACAACCGCCTAATTTGCAATTGCAAATAATCCATATCAGAATACATTATAAATGTCAGTGGTCTTTACATCAGAGTTCCTGACATAAAACCAGCTCCAGTTTACAGAGTAACATGTGTTTTACCTGATTTTGCTCACTCTGCACACTGTAAATCAGCTCGCATTCAACACACACACACACACACACACACACACACACACACACACACACACACACACACACACACACACACACACACACACACACAGAAAGACAGGAGGGTATTAGTCAAACAGATATATATAAGTCAATAGATAAATTCAAACAAGAGAGATCATCACACAAGAGAGGCAGGCAGGTTTGACACTGAGTACAACAGAAACACACAGGAGGCTTTCTTTGTCAATTCAGTCTAATGGACAGTTTATTTAACATTTAACATGTCACGTGTCAGCACCATCCTGGGGTCCAGCGACTGGTTGGAGAAATGTCAACATACTGTACATGCCAGAAAATTACAACAACGCTCAGAATTCCTTCCTGTGTTTTAAAAAATGTGTCTGAAATAGAAACTCTCAGTTTAGCATTTTGTGGATACTTGTACACAGTGATTGTGAGTTGTTTGAATGTTATTCTCACACTGTTCCAGGCTAGAATACATTTAGGTATGTATTTACTTATGTCTAAAATTAGACACAGGGGTCAGTTCACGTCTGAGGCTATATATGAAATAGAAGACACAAACCTGCCAGTGCTGAGTAATTCTCCAACTTTATGTTACACTTAAAATATCCTTGTCAACCCGCTCCAACTTTTGACAGGTATGAGAAAGAAATAAGATGCTAAACATGCAAAACATACAAATTAACTATTAAATAACAACATGAAGTGTTTGTAAGGTGTTTTTCCACCGTGAGCCGTCAGAACAGACTTAGTGCTCCTTAATGGCACAGATTCACCAAGTCTCTCAAACTCTGCAGGAGGGATGAGACAATAGTAATAATAATATTCATTATATTACTCATTTGGTGTTTTCAATGATAGTGAGAGAGCTGTCAAACACGTTGGTCCAAAATCTCCAACAGATGTTCAGTTGGGTTTAAATCTGGGGACTGTGTGTGTTTCGTTGTGATTTGTATGGAAGCAATTTCCCACTGATTTATCCAGATCTTTCATTTATTTTCTCACAATCTGGAATTATGTTAAGTTACAGGTACAGAAATGTGTGTAATATAATATTGAAACAAGGCTCCATTCACTGAATACAAACTGACAAAGAAAGGTTGTAATGCATTTTCACCATTAGTTCAATTGTTCTCCTGAAAAGATTTTTTTTTGTAGTGAAACCTGCAACTTATTTCCTTGACCAGCAGAGAGCACCAACACTGTTAAGAGATGAAACACACTGTACATTATTCATAGTGTGTATTATAATGTTTTGTTCTTGTAATCCACCAGTCACCAAATACATGTGTAAAAACACTTATGAAGTTTCTTTCTACACAGGAGGGTTATTACACATACAAATAATATGAAGGCTGGCTGTGTGTGTGTGTGTGTGTGTGTGTGTGTGTGTGTGTGTGTGTGTGTGTGTGTGTGTGTGTGTGTGTGTGTGTGTGTGTGTGTGTTGACACAGCCTCTTGCAGTCTATCAAGTGGGAGGGCTGCATTTTTTTTACTTTACAACCTAGAAGTGAATAGCCTCTTTATGGCTGTCAGGCTCGCTCACTATATATAAATGTGTATATATGTGGGTGTGTGAGCCACACTGATATCTGCATGAAATGTATGAGAAGGATGTACAGATCTACAGCCTGTTGGTGTTTTATCTAGTTATAGGAAATGATTAAAGCGGATTTTGGGGGTAATATGATGCTGCAGTCACATTCTCAGCTGCCAAGAACAATAATAAGTGTGCAGGAATTTCTCTCACTGATGCTGATGCAAAGACATACATACTAATAACTTACAGTTACAGAGAAGGCAGTTTTGTAGCTGGTTGAGCTGATGTTGTATTGTCTGTTAGCTGTCTAGATACCTTTGAAGTTGGTGTTAGGGCGGATTGCTGCTAGTAGTTTAATGAATATGGCAAAGAGTGAGGGAGATAGGTCGGCTTAAGCTAACTTTGTGACAATGGCTCGTTGGAAGTGGCGGCAACAGGATGCTGTGAATGTTGCTTAATTTCACTAAATAAATGGCACTCTGAGTTTCAAAAGAGAAGCTCCAGATAACCCTATAAAATGCCTTTTTTGCATTCAGTGATAAATTTAGAGTATTTGATTTTTGAGTGGTTGAAAGTGGTTGAGTACTGTTGAATGAAAGCATTCCTTTTATAAAACTGGTCTGGTCAGGATGTATGATGAAAGAAATAATCCTGACAACAAGAGCCTTGCTCATATATTTTTACAATCTGTACTGATTAGTGACAAGAAACGGTAACTATACATAGTAAAAGTACTAGGTCGCCAATCATGGTTTTTATGCTACAGGGTAGTTTAGCAATGGGGGGAAATGTGGCTACCATTCTATTACATAAGTTGAGTTGGAGCTACTTTCAACAACTTTTGAGTTATTTCCTCGGCAGTATATCATAGTCTATTATCTCAACATAGGGTTTCTATGTAAAATCTCTGAAAAAAGGAGTCAAAGAAATGTAGTGCAGGGAAAAAGTACATTATTCTGCGCTCTCTGACATGTAGTGCTCTAAAGGTATAACATGATATAAAATCTCAAAATCCTAAACTCAAAATTGTACTCAAGTACAATACTTTATTAAATGAACTTAGCTATGTTCCACTGTACTGTTATAACATTAAGTTACAAGCTGTTTTATCTACATTTTTTATTGGTACTATGTTACTAGATTTTGAATCCCGGCCAGTGTGACATATGGCGAACAAGCCTGTTCTGCATCTCTGTCATTACTGTTGGCAGCTATTTTAAGCTTCAACCGTTAATGAAATGTACTTCACAGCCACTGTGGCCTGAAGTGAGAAATGTAAGAGCAGTTTCGTACAAAGATTAGTCTCTTTTGAGTGAACATGGTAGAGTTTATGAGTCATGGTAACGGCAAATATCTTCATTTTCAGGAAATGAAGAGAAAGAAACACAGAGAAACACTTGCTGAACCCGTTCACCTCATTAACCATCATCAGTGACTGTGCATACTCTTTAGCCAAGGAAACTTCATAAAGGAAAGTTTGTTGTTTTTTTAACCATATAACTGGGCATGGAAATAAATTGGTCACATGTTTTAACTAGCTCTTCTCTTTAGATGTCTATGCCAGTTTGACTGCTGACAGTCTTGTAATGTAATGTACAGCACTGCACACTCTAAACAGACTTTTTCACCTCTGTTTCTTATCCACTTCTGTCTCCTTGTGAGCTGAATGTGACTTAAAGTGGACAAGGACGTGTTTGTCAGCAGGCTTTCAAATCCAAGATGGCCATCAACGATAGTGTGCCCATTGAATCAGTGGAGACAGAGAGCTTCAGAGAGCATTTAGATTTTTTTTAAATGCATTACATAATTTAAAGTGTTAAAAAAAGAGATTTTTGGATGCAGGATAGGTGGTGAGAGAGAGAAGATGAAGAGGAGGAGGGAGAGGTGGTTACTGGTTTTTAGCGAACACTACTTCCTTATGTCGAAGCACAGACTGACTTCTCATGTCCAGCTGCATGATGGGCCAGAGAGTCGCTCCACATTTTCTTGACAGGTTGCCAAACCGGGATGTCTGGCAGTGACCGGTGCTGGTCTGATGCTGGGAATGGCTCAATGGGAAGCAAAGGCAACTGTGGGATTATGGAAATGTATGTAAGGCTTGTTTCATACCTCAGCTGACTGTGTGTGGTTCCTGTGTGAGGCAGTGGGGCGTGATGAATAACTCTACCTAATTAAATAAAAAGTAGGTATGTGTTATATCCCTTAAAGGACAAAAATCTGATCCAGACTTAATGGTATATGTTTATTCATGTATACCAGGTACTTAGCAGATACCTTTATGTCGACTGTTTAGGCCTACAGTGAATGTTTTATATCAGTAATAGATCACACAAGTGATGAACAGATAATTATCATCCAACTTTTCAGTTCCCCTCGTATCTCTCAGCTCATTATTATTGGTAATACTGGTGTGACTTTACTGTTCACTCTCTCTGCTCTCATCAGTGCTTCATGTTGAGCAAAAAAAGCTTTAAAACCCAGAAAGTGGCCAAAAAATCAGATAATGCACGTTCAACACTGCATGTTTGTTTTCATGAATTTATTAAAGATATAAAAACTATCAAACTGAACTTGTGGGCTGCCTTGCACAATGTTTAGTCTACTGCTGTGCCTCATAAAGCTACTGTGACTGTGTGAATTCTGATTTAAGGATATTTATATAGAAACAATCCTCCTAATGGTCCAATCATTTAGGATAATAAAAAAGCTATTTCTATATCGTTAGCTCACAACACATTATTATGATATTAGTTGGTGTCTGTGGGATGGCTACAGTCGACAGTCTTTATATTTCACCCATGGGAAAGATTGTAAAATGTTACTGAAGCAGCAGAATCAGCATATTGAACAATTCCTCAGACAATTGTAAATGGCATGTATACAGTCTGTGGTTAAGTCTGCATTCTGCAACCTGATTCATTTTCTGCAATCTCTGGTTGCTTAATATGATGGGGAGGGGCAACAGATGAGGCAATTAAACCTTAACTGAGCTGTGACAGTTTATAAACACAAATGGAGAAATCATTGTATGTAAAAAAGAGAAGGTTACAGTTGTGGGTTTTAATAAATAAACAGCTCATCTGAAAGAATAATTAAACATAATTTTATACTAAATAGTATTTGATGGAATAGTATAGTACATTTATCTGATGGCAGTATTACTGGTTACTTTACAGTACAGATTAAATATGCATAATAATAGCTAATACTGGTGGATAATGTTATCAAACTAATTATGAAGTAAAAAGTCATCTACAATACTGGCTTCCAAAATGAATATCAGAATCAGAATCAGAAATACTTTATTGGGAAATTTGTTTGTTATAGTTGTTCTACTCACACATGTTAAAGAATATAAATAATACTTATATTACAAAATCTAACACACAATATACAAAATAGAAATGTATGTATTGGTATATACATAAGTAAAAGTAAAAGTAAAAATAAAATGGAAATAGAAACATAATAAGAGCCCAAGAGATATATAATAAAATAATAAGAGCCTATATACAAAGTAAATGTAAATGTAAACATATTCCACAGTATGTGCTGACTGAATTAAATAGTAATGAGTTTAAGATTGTGGCCTGCAGAAGTTATAGATAATTACAATGAATTATTGAATAAATACAAGAATAACATAATAATCAAGTGTATTGCAGTTTATAATTAAGTATTATCAAACGAAAATACTCAAGTAAAATACAAGTATAAAGTACAAAATTGTACTTGTAGTCCCACTGTTTATTTTACTACTTTAATCAAACATCTGTGGCCCATAAACTTGTTCCTATCAACCGTGGAGGCGTGCCATGCTGCAATACCCCACATTGACCGGTAGATGGCAGTAATGACCCGGCTTTAAAAAAAAAAACGAAAACTTTATCTAAAAAAACAAAAAAGGTGAAGAAAAAGAGAAGGACGGAAGCATGGCAGCAGGCAGCAGGGAGCAATGACCGGAAGTGAACTTTAGCGGGTAGCTCACAACTTTGAGAGTTTAAAAAACTGAAGTCAGACAAGCAGCCGCTTCCTTTTTAGTCCGGTTCAGTCAGTGGAAACAAGGAAGTGAGCAGCTGACCGCCGGTAAGTCCCGTTCACTTTAACGCTTTCTGCTGTCTCTGCTGTCTCTGCTGTGTCCTCACGGCGAGCCTGTGAGTCCTGTGAGTCCTGTGGTAGAGCAGAGCTGGATTTCTACTGTTGTGTCGGTGGAAGTGGACAAAAGCAGCGCAAAGCTTTCACCGTGTGCAGACTTCATTGTGTGTATGAGGGCTGCTGTGTAGTGAGCAGGTCGACGCACTGATTTTCTGAAGTGTGTTTTATGCGATTTATTCCTGAACTCAACTTCAATACGGACGCCTTCATTGTGTTTTTATGATCGTGATTTGAGTCCCCGGTTGGAGCTTGACCCAGGCTGGTTGGACACCTGTGGTCCTGATATGTTGTATTAAGCAACAGGAGAGCAAAAAAAACAACAACAACAAAAAAAAAACCCCACATAAACTATCAAAGCTGGTCTGGCCACTTTGTGAATGTGAGTTTAGTAATACTTCAAAGTGGGTGAGACTGGGAGTGTTGACATATTGTGAGAGAGAGAGAGGGAGAGTGTCCCTCTCTCCGTCTGAATATTGACGTTGCTTCTTTCTGCAACTAACATTAGTAGTTTGGTCTATAAACTGTTAGTGAAAGGTTTCCATTATAATAAGTCCAAGGTGACATCTTCAAAGACAACTCCTGAATCCTCACTACTGAGAAACATGAACAGGAAGATGTTTTCTGATCTATTATGAAAATAGTTGCTCATAGTTTCCCTCAAAGGCACAGTGCCTACTGATGTGGGGCTGGGGGTGACAGAGAAACAGAGGCTTTAAGTTGTGGTAATAATATTTTTAAGACTCTTTAAAATCAGTAATGCCACATCAACAAGAACATGATTAAACATGACAAATGTGTCACAAAGTGGAATGAAAGTCCTTATAGTCATTTAACTGAGATACAGTTCCATGTGAACAAATTGACCTGAATTAAAAGAAGATGATCAATATTTTCACTGTGTGAATGAATAAAAAAACCCAGATAAACAAAAACCCCTTTCAATATGGTCTAGATAACAGAAAATGGAAGAAACCATGAAAAAGTATTCAGTGGTTTTATATATATTTTACACTGATTCTTCACAGGGTATGACTTACTTATGCTTGATTTCTTTAATCAAACAAATAATCAAACAAACCAACAGTAGATTGTTTGTCTTGTTGAAGACAAATGTATCTGTTGTAATTCACCTTGGACTAAAGTACTCAGTTAATGTAGTGTTTTTATGATTAGTGCATACAAACCAATCAGACCCTGCTGTGCTTTTATTTTGGGGAATGTATTTACTGCTACTTTTAAACAGTGAAGTTGTCACCTTGTACAGTATTTTAATATAAACCCCATCTGCTATATCTGCTATATATTCCAAGTCCTCTCATTTATCCTCTGTTTTGTTGCTGCTGCATCTCTGTATTATCTTCAGCAGCAACCCAGATTGTCCTAAGGGATCCATTAAAGTTTAATTTTATTGTAACCCTGAAAGCTGTACACAAGTTACTCATCAGCTGCGTGGAACCAGGAAAATAAAGTCACATATTCCACGTTTCCATAAATCATCTTGTAAACGTGACAGAGGTCTCATCTCCCAACAGTGAGGAAGGTTTGCGTTGATGAGTAGAAATAATGGGCCTGTTTTGCAGGGCCTGCGGTACACCGGCAGGACTGTTATGGCCTCTTTTTTCAGTAATGACAGCCGTTTGTATTCACAAACAAAGCTAATTTCTGGAGTGCTCAGTGCATAATGAATTTACAAGCTTGTAGAGGCGGTTGTAACTGCTGCCCCACTGGTAGCTGTATCCTGATAACATCAGCAGCATGTTATATGACCCTCAGGGTGATACTGTGTCAGGGCTGATGTTGGTGTTCAACGACGATGACTTTGTGCACTTGAGCAGGAAGTTTTATTGAATATAATAATTAACAGTTTGGTTAATGATTTAGTCTTGAACTCTCTTCAGATAGCAAGCTGCTCAGCTGTTCAGTGTCAGCCGTACTATGATAGAGAAGTAGTGATACTATACTAAGCAAACTGCGTCACCTTTTAATTTAAACTATTTTCACAATAAAGGTCATAATGTCATTGATTACTAATTGTTCTTCCCTACAAATGACCTACAGTTATTTGATCAATCCACAGTTGACAAGCAACCTGTTGCCTTTTGCACAGTGTGTATCGTTGTGTTTCTTATTTGCCATTTTATCAGAGAAATGATAGTGAATAGGAGCTAATGACCAGCTCCTCCCTCACTGGTCATTAACACGACACTGGTTTCCTGAGGCAGACAGATTCAAAGGTTAAAAGCCTTTTATTGGAGCCATGTTGTTGATCTCCGGCCCCGCAGTGATGCCGGAGGTGACTCGTGGATGGACGAGGTCCCACAGGTGACAGATGGGGATGTTTTTAGCCTCCTAATTTATTCCTGGGTTTTATTTTTTTTGACAGGAACACTATAACTGGGAGACAGGAGGCTATTTTTTTTGTCTGGTTCCTCTCGGTTTTGCCCTCAGTGGAAGGGACATTAAGGTGGTTATGACTTTAATCAGTCCCCATTTGCCTCGAAAAAACATCTTGTGCATTGCTTGTTGCCCTGTAATGACAGAAATGTGAAAGTCATACTTTCATAATAAGATGATAAGATGTTTCTTTATTGATCCCCTTTGTGAGAAATTCATGTTACTAATGATAATAATAATAATAATACACTTTGTGATTTGGGATACAACTTTCCACAATGGTTAGGAGTGGGAATTCTTTGATATGGGTGTGAATACAATACTGATACCAAAACAATACTTTTTTCAGTTCCTTAGTTTGAGGATCACAAATATGTTTCTGTGCTATATAATTTTCTAAATGCAAGTCATAAAGAAGAGTTCATGGTAAATGCTAAAGCGCAGTACATATGTAGAGCAGCAGCACAAGTAGAAACAAAATAAAAACTGACCCAGTAATGTCAGTAACATGAAATATCTAAAGTCTGCTAACGTGAGCCACCGCCTACCCCTCATATTAGCCAAGGCTGTAGTGATTTAACTGTTTTTATTGCTTATAAATTCAGCACTGTAGAAACCTGAGGCGACGTAGAAGGCGGCTTTTGTCACAGCCAGTTCTTGGACATCGGTTTGGTGTGTCAGGCATTTTAGACCCTCAACTGACTGCTAAATGTGTCTCTTGAACTCCAATCCCCTCAAATTGTAATACAAACTGTAAGCTGTTCCCCTCATGATGTTGTGGAAACTCAACTGATCTCCATGTGCAATATCAGTGGAGAACCCCTTTAACACAATCTGACCAAGCCTTCACTGCTATCTTTTACTACTTTACAGGTTTCTATAGTTGAGTCTATGGACACAATGCAATGTATACATACCTATCCCAAATAAGGTGCCACTTGATTTCAAACTACTATTAGAACCCAATACAAACATAACATCAATGTTTTCGTAAGGCAACAGCAGAATTACGTTATTGACATTGTATTTTTATGACGTGGTTTTTTGGATTACATTTTTTTTTTTTAAATGCTCAACATTGTTCAGTAAACTTAAAAAAAAAAACCCACAAAGGATTACAAACAGCAGATTCAGTTTTGTTTTTCCTGAGATTGTACTATCCTCTTGATCAGTACAATGGTGGAAAGAGTTTGTGTGTACACACCTTTGATACTTCTAAGATGTAGATATTTTCTGGGTAAATGTTATAAAATGTAAAGATTATACCTGGAAAAACTGTAATGGCATGCAAAGCTGAGCCATCAGTGATGTTGAATCACGTCTAAATGAAGGTGTATTTTTATTTTTTTCCTTTTTTGCAGCCAATCATGACACCAGTCAACATTCACTGTTGAAAGTTATTTTAATCAGTGAATTCCCCTCATTTAATGTCCGGTTGGAATTACGTTGTGTACAGTATACATCTGGTGTTTGGCACACAGGTGTTTCTAACCATCACGCAGCCTTTTGTAGTGTGCAGTGTCTGCTTATCCTGCCAGTAGAGTAAAGGTCATGTCCTTGGTGTAGCAAAGGAAGAATAAACTCAAGCTCAGCGGTGCCTACTCACAGCAGTTATAGGTATTTTTTTTACGAGTTTATCTCTGTTAGTGTTCTTCGACCCGGGGCCAGCAGGAAAGGCTTCCACTTACTTTAGTGCAGCCTGTCATCGCCTCAGAGGTTAGTAATGATGAGTTATCTTTGGGTAACGTATCTGGCCCACGGCACCCGACCCCCGTGCCTTGGCTCCACCCCTCAGTTGCTGTTTCACGCCCCTGCAGAAAAGGACACTGTTATTTCTGGGTACCAAGGTTAGGCTAGGTCATGTGTGAGATTTGGTCGAGCTATGTCCTGGCAGAAAGTCCAGGACACAATAAGACAGTTCAGCAGTGCCAGTGAAATAATCTGCACTGTATGTGAGTGGAAGTGACTTTATATAAGTTTGTGCAATCCTTCAAAGACTGAGTTCACAGTCGGCATGTGGCATGTTGTGATATGATCTGCCCATCTGTTTCTGGAGGCTTTTCCCCTCGAGTCAGCTGTTTGACGTGGGTGGTGGGGTCATGGTGGTGGGGGTGTTAGACTATACTGATGAGAGATGCATGAAGTGGCTTTGGCTGCGTCCACTGTTTGTGGACGTTCTACAGTGGCAAGTTTCCTCTTCTAGCTTGGCTTCGTTTCACACCTCACTCTTGGGCTTTGGCTCAGTTACGAGGGACTGACATAACAGCTTTGTTTCTTTATTGTGTGGCATCGGATCAGATAACAGATAAACAGTGACCACACACATCCATTATGTTGAAGCACCACGGTTGCAACTGTTTGTTTAAATTCGGCAGCTGTTAAATGTTGGATTTTTGGAGAACACTGCAAAACTATTGCTTTGACACGTCTTGTGATTTTGCCAAGTGAAATCATCACGTCTCTAAGCAGGACTGTTGTATTACACTGCAGTAGTTTTAGCGAGGTGTACCTAATAATAAACTGGCGAATGAGTGGAGTTGAGGTTCTTAGTTCCTTAGTTTGGATTTTCTACATATGCTAATTCTGTCTTTTCGTGTAGGCATCAAGTGCATTGTTTCTTGATTTATAGTATTATGAGTAGTAGCTATATTTCAGTGGTATATTACTCACAGTAATACACAGAACATAGCATAATAATCCAAAGTAATACAGCAGCAGAAACATGTAACAACAAACAAAGTTGTTCTACTGGGTGGGAACTGGAAAGCCACAGTAAGAGACTGGGCTAAAACTCCATTGTTTGGATTTCAGACCATCATCACAGTAAAGACAATGACAACAAACAGCAGCCCCCTTTGTACCACTTCCTAAAAAGCCTCTGTGTAAAAAACACTCTGTGAACTGGAAATTGCAGAAACAACTTCAGTGTTTCATCAGTTTGTTGTGAAGCCGGCAGATGAGCAATAACCATAAACTGTATGAACTATATGACCCATAACATCTACTCTGAGCTGTGAACTACAACACAGAAATGAATATGTACACTGTAGTGTATGCAAATATACACATACTGACTACTGTACATGCTCTTCACATTGGCAAAGCAGTACATGTACTGCACGACGGACTTTTAATGACACGTTTGGTGTTTTTGACTAAAAGGCCACACAGTTGAATCCTCGTACTATCTGGGGAAAAAGCAGGGACAGTTAACGAGTGGCTATTGATTTGATATATTTAAGGTTAGACAACTGGAGGCCTTAAGGAAACCCAGAGGGTAACACATTAAAGTGTGAAATAAATTGAATTGTAGTTGATGATTTAATAATGATACGACTGCGTCCATCAAGGATGTTACATAAGTGGCTGCGTCCAAAAAGAGACACGTAAACCAGAGTAATGTGATCCACCTCAATGTACATACACAATAGAGAGACAGTCTGGCGTCTCTTCAGGCGCTGCCGCCATGGCAACAACAAACAGCAGTATGGGCCCTTTTAGAAAATGAAATGTGATGAGTCAGCAGCAGCAGGCTCACGTGGAGTCGATGAAGTTATTAAAGATGAAGTGTGGATCATCTCAGCTGTGAGGAGCTGTGAACCAGACTAAAGGACCTGGGCCCGTCTTTATCAAACTGCTGTAAAGACTCTTTGATTCCTACTTATAGACCGAAGTGAGCAGACACCTTCTGACACATGTTAAGGAGTGTGCAATAAACTATATAGCTATTATACATACAGCTGAGGCAGTATAATATATAATGTGGTAGTTTTAGCCTTTTATTCAAATTTGAACATTTAATAGGCAATGACAAGCTGACATTGATTTGAATGACTGCACTCGTCAATGTGGATTTAAACACACACTCACTATGGATTAATACATATGTAAACTGCCATCATCCACAAATATTTCAATAGTCAACATACCAGAAATTCTTTTCTAACTAAAATGTTCAAATCTAATCTTTTTTTCTTGACTGTTGCAATAACCCAGTTTCCTCATGAATCAATAAAGGTTTTCTTTCTTTCGTAGTGTTACAGCTGATTTTACAGAGCTGACTTCTGTTTCACAAATGGTGGATGTTGAACGCTGCAACGAGGGTACTGTGTGTGTGTGTGTGTGTGTGTGTGTGTGTGTGTGTGTGTGTGTGTGTGTGTGTGTGTGTGTGTGTGTGTGTGTGTGTGTGTGTGTGTGTGTGTGTGTACACACATATCTATTAGATATTAGGTTTTTTTGCAGTATATGTATAGTTGCACAACTGTAACTGCCAAATGTCAATGTTTTCAAGTTTTGCTCTTTTGTGTATCTTAGTTTTACCCTAAAGGAATTGTTGAAAAAGTTGCTCATCCAGTTTCTGTATGTGTTTATTTTACGTTTTATTCCTAGGTTAAGGACAACAGTGCACAGATGACTGTGGAGACTCCAGAGTGGGACATGTTATCTCTCAGAGCCAGACCTCCTCTGTCCTGACACAGGGAGTTTTACAACCAGGATCTTAACTGTCTACCTCAACACACGTGGAGTTCGCTCCCTCTGTTCTACCTCTTAGGACATCCACCGCTCTTTTTCTACCTCAGCACGTACTGTACACACACAGACGCACATAGCTGTTATCAGCCCGCCCAGAAACACCAACAGACCCTTCACTTTATCGCCAGGCTTTCAGGTGTCAGTCATCTAGCGACGGTGTAACACAGTTGACTGGGTTTCTTCTGGCTCAGCTGCTTGAGGAGCCACCCTAAGCAGCCATGTTGGACATGGGTTTGTGATGTTCAAGCCCTGCAACGGACCAGGACCAGGACAAGAAATAAGACCAGGAGCAGGGGAAGGACTGGGGCAGGGTCAGAGAGACATTCCTCGATTTGTGCTTGGCTGTGAAGATGACGAGCAGGACATGGGCCAAATGGAGGCAGGCATGAAGAACGAGATGTATCGAGAAGAGGACATGGAGGATGATGAAGATGAGTCGGTATGTGACAGGTGTTAATTGAGGTGTACACACAGCTGGTGTTTTTAAGGTGTACACGGTCTAACATGTTTTTGTAGGTGTTAGATCAACAATTTTTTGTTGTGAATGTGTAAAGGTTTTTTATGAGCAGTGTCGATTTTAAAGTATCACAGAAGTAGTTGTACTTTATAGTGTGTGAGTGTTTGTATAGTTTTTATTTATGACTTAATAGTGTAAGTGAATAGTGAATGTGAATTTACAGTGGAAAAAACATTTAATTTTGGAACAGGATTCCAAAGCTTTGGCCATTTTGGGCAGTAGGAAACAGGCCTGGACCTTTTTCAAAGAGGAGAGTTTTATTTGGAATTGGACAGCAAGGAAAAAAATATACCGAAATATACGAAGGCTGGCGTGAGAACAATGTGGTAGATAAACAACTTAAAGACATCTGGTCAGTTGTTTAGTCCTGGAGCTATAAAAGGACTTTATGATAGTGCTGTGTTAGCTGCTCCCTTACTTACTGTGATTTCCTCTTTCTTTGTCTCAGAGTTTTTGTCTCTGTTTTACATTTTTAACTGATGTGTCATTGAAGTTTAGTTAATACAGTCACCTCAACCACTGTAGCACACCAGTAAAGACTTTCTTGCTGATTAATGTAAGAATCAGTGTACACAAAAACAGTTTAGTTTAATGTTATCTCAAGAATCATATACATTTTCCATGGATGTGGTTAAGTTTTAACCTGTTGATAAAGAAATAACTTTTACCTGTTTGTATTAAGTTACAGTGACATTTCGATTGATGACCTGATGATAATAATGAATCAATACACAGCTGATCGGTCACAAATTGGCAATAAAAGAATTGTTTTATCAGTTGTCACTACCCTTGTTTTACTTGTCATCTTTCTCCATCTCTCTCTTCACTGCCCTGGTCCTCTCCACCAGCCACCAGAGCGACAGATTGTGGTTGGCATATGTGCCATGATGAAGAAATCCAAATCCAAGCCAATGACTCAAATCCTTGAGCGCCTTTGTAAGTTTGACTACATCAACGTTGTCATCTTTCCCGAGGAAGTGATCCTGGAGGAACCTGTGGAGAAATGGCCCCTCTGCGACTGCCTCATCTCCTTTCACTCCAAAGGTAAAATCTAAAAAACATCCTGTTACAAGAGGGGAAATGGTGGCTGGTCCCTAAATGCTCCGGAGAGGTGTGAGAGGTTTTTGTAGCTTCACTGGCTACAATGATTTACTAAAACATATGGAGTAAGCCATGTTTTGCCTTTCCTCCAGGTTCCTATTTGCTTTAAGCTGTTCAGATGCAGCCTTTGTGTTCTGAAATTGCATCATGTTTTGCCATAAATAACAGCTCAATGTAAAGTAACAATACAACAGAAATAATCTTAATCTGTTCCGTAAATTGAATGTTCTCTTGAGAAATATTGGTACATAAAAAGCCTTACCATATTTGGAGAGTTTGCCAGGTTTGTGTCAGGTTGTCTGGCAGCAAACAGCCAGTAGCAGTTTATGGGAATGTCTCAATGGGAAACAAAGAGAACTGTGGGACTGGAAATATCTATTTACGGCTTGTAATTAATTTTATTCCCCAGCCGACCATGTCTGGTTTACGAAGGCAGAACGAGGTGAACGAAATCAACATACCTCTCTGTGTATATTCCCCCCATCTTAAATGACACACAAACACATTTTGACACATTTACATCAGGAGCTCAAACATTAGGAAATGCTTTTAAAGCAGCCAAATACAAAGGATGAACCTACAGTATTTTAAATATATTATACATGCATTTATACACTATTTAAGTAATTTTTCCTCTGACTCTGATCTGTCTTTCAGTGTGTATTTGAGTCAGAGTTTATCACATGGGACTGTTTTTACATTCTATTTTTAAAAGAATGAGATTTGTGTATTGTAGTTCTGACCTTGGGAACATAGTATGAGTCCTGTATTGGTATTATTATTATTATATTGTCTATCAGGCTCTCATGCAGAGCAATACTGTGAATATTGAGAACAATGGCCTTGAGAATGTGTGTTTTTATAGCCACCTGTGACATATAATATGTACCTACCTTAACTGTTGTATTTAAAGAGTAACTAAACTCCCAAACTGCTTTTTTCAGCTGAAAACCAATGTATGTGGTTATTAAGTAGTGTTGTTAATCGTAGCTGTAGCCTCCCACTCCCCTCTAAGCCGCTAGCATAGCTAACATTACAACACAGGTACCACACAGAAACCTTTACCAATGTCTGTGAATGTGCTTCTAGTGACTGTCTCCACGCTGGAAACACAGAGAGAGCACTGGAGCTTTCAGAGTCTAAAAGCAGCTGCTCATGGCTGTTTAGACCTCTGAGTGGTCAGTCTGTCACTTTGGATGATGTAGCCACAAGGCCACGGCCCCTATAATGATTCTACTGTGCAGGCTTCTGCTGCATTTTTACAGTTTGCTGAGAGGGTGGGAGCTAGGAGAGTTTAGGGGCTAAGTTACAGTTTAACATTTATTACTATTGACTGCTGTTTGCAAGACAGATTGCCCTCATGGTGTTACTAATGAACGCTGACCAGTCCAAAATATTGTGAGTTAATCGGGTATATCTGATAACGGCCGAACAAATCAGAAAGGTTATGTGTTGGTAAATATTCCATCAGTAAGTAAAGCAAGTAAAAACCTATCCAAAAGGATTGGACGAATCCGACCTGCGGCCCTTTGCTGCGTGTCATTCTCTCTCTCTGCCCCCCTTTCCTGTCTATCGTCAGCTGTCTCTATCATAAAGGCAATAAAGGCCTAAAAAAAACCTCATAAGGATCCATTTAAATGACTAGACAGATTAAACATGTTACACAGTTTATTAATTCATCAGCTGGGTGGGTCAACACATTTTCAACCAACAAATAAGAGAAGACAATGCAGGATTTATTAAATGTCATCACCTCTATGTTCCCACCAAACATTAAACTCAACTTTTGTTTTCATTTGGCTTCTTGCAGGAAGTATTTCTGTTCTAAAGGCTGATGGGAGGCAAAGTGATCAGCACACTTCCAACTTAACCCTCTTTTTGACCTCACATGAACCAGCAAGACAATTTTTCTAATCACAACACAGTAAAAATACTCTTTATTAAATTATTAAATATGCTTGGATGCATATAGGCTCAGTCACTATTGTGTCAAATAATCAGGCAACAGATGATAGAAAAGCAGAAATGTTTTAACAAAATTATTTGTCAGTGCTGGTTGAGCATGGATTAATGAAGATAGTATTAATTCTTACGTGTGGGACATTTTCAGGTTTCCCTCTGGACAAAGCTGTGGAGTATGCCAAGCTCAGGAATCCACTACTCATCAATGACCTCAACATGCAGTATTTCATACAGGACAGGTAAAGTTTGACACACAAACACAGGGTTTAGGGGTATCCAAAAAAAAGTTTTTAATTTTAAATTAATGGTCCCCACTAAGATGTCGATTACACGTAAAATGATGATCACTTATTGCATCGTTCAATAAGTTACTTTCAAACTCAATACAACATGTTAGCAGTTGCAGTTTTTTCTTCCTAATCAGGAAACTTACCTAATAAACCTTATTCCTGTTTGACTGCCGACCCTAGCGTCACACACATAGGCTCACTGTGGTTATGCTTTTTGGAGGTTGTTTTTAATGGCGTTTTATTCCCTGCCAGGAGGGAAGTGTACCGGATCTTACAGGAAGAGGGCATTGACCTACCTCGTTATGCTGTGTTAAAACGAGATCCCGACAATCCTGAAGGTGAATAAGAGTTCTTACTTTGTGTTGGATTGTTTGTCTGTTTGAACGTCCTGTTATGGTAACAAACTAAAGCAAACCCGGCAGTTCCAAGAAAAATGTACTAGATGATACAGCTGTGATATATGGCAGCATACAGGACACCAGTAACTTAATAATGTATTAGTATTTTTCACTCAACCAAAACCAGAAACCCAAGTTGAATTTCCTGAATGTAGCTGAGTTTGTTTGTTTACCACTATTTTTTCTCCTAGAAAATTGTGATAGTAAATATTTGAAATTAACAATATTACAATGCTGTTTATTTATTATTTAGTTTTTGCTTCCCTTTTTGGCCAGATGCCTTTTGGAAATTGGATATCTTAGTAGATGTCCCGGTTAAATAAAGCAAGTCTGTTGTCTGTTGTTGCAGTCAACATTCAGTGTTGCTGACTGGTATGTTCTTATTTGTGTATTTCCCTTGTCTGTAGCATCCCTGTTGCTTATTGACTTTGTTATTTTTAGTATGTGTTTTAAAGATTTCCCAGTAAAATGAATTTAAAACAACATTTTCCCCTGTGCAGAGTGTAACCTGGTGGAGGCGGAGGACCATGTCGAAGTGAACGGGGAGGTGTTCCCTAAACCCTTCGTGGAGAAACCTGTGTGTGCCGAGGACCACAATGTCTACATCTACTACCCAACATCTGCTGGAGGGGGCAGCCAGAGACTCTTCAGAAAGGTAACTGTCTCCCAAGCAACGCAGGAAAACAGATTCTGTCATTTTCAGATGCTGCTGATCCAGAGACCCTTACAACAAGGAAGCAGAGTTCAGGAAGTTGCTAAAAGTCACACTGCTTGTAAACTTTGCCATTCATGGAGAATTATAAGCCTAATATGTCAAGCCAACTGTCCTGACATGCTCGTGAGTATTATTGTGATAATAATGTTTTATTACTTTTTAAGAAAATCCTTCAATATTTTTGGTTGGGACTCAGTGTTGTAGCATGGTTTAATCACTTCTAAGAACAAAATGTAATAAAAGGAAAATAGGTCACACTGACCGGTTGTATGGCTGCTGCAGGGTTAAACCTGTTAGCTTTTTGGTATCGGCACAGTTAAACAGTACAGTGTGACATCAGTGACACAAAGTACTATTTGGAAACAGATGGAGGAAAGGTTGGGTAATGAGGGAAAAAATAAAAAGATTTTTATTTACAGGATGCAGATTACTTTGACTTTGCCCTTTTGAAATGATCTTCTTTGTCGCGCTCTCTCTGCCTCTTTGCTGTAGATAGGGAGTCGTAGCAGTGTGTACTCTCCAGAAAGCAGTGTACGAAAGACTGGATCCTACATATACGAGGAGTTCATGCCCACAGATGGTACTGATGTGAAGGTACTGTTGACGTTCACTTGGCTCATGTGGATTCCTCATGCAGTTGACCAGTTAGTGAAATATAGAAATTATCATCATCTGCTCTAAGACACGTTCTGTGTTTGTGTGTCATCTGCCCCTGTGTGTGTTTTTTATCTGGTGTTTCTGGATACCTCAGGTTTACACAGTGGGTCCAGACTACGCCCATGCAGAGGCCCGGAAATCTCCTGCCCTGGATGGAAAGGTGGAGAGGGACAGTGAGGGAAAGGAGATCCGCTACCCTGTCATGCTAACTGCCATGGAGAAACTGGTGGCCCGCAAGGTCTGCCTTGCCTTCAAGGTAAACTTTAGTGATCATGTCGAGGATGCAGGAAAACAAGAAAAAGATGGTCAGGAAACCTGCATTTTTTTGGAAAACTGCATTATTTATGGGCTTGTGGATCTTGCCTTGTCTGTTTTTATTGCTGAACAAGCCATTAGTGGTCAAAAACTCTGCTGGGCATCTTTTTTTATTTGCAGTAGTCCATTTGTAGCTAACACAAACATTGCATCATTGTGTTTAGCTGCTTGAGATTTTGCTATCATCCCATTAAACCCTTTTTAGAGCAGGGAGAAAATATCTTTAAACCAATTACTGTAAACACAGAGCCTCTATATATTCACAATGTTGATATTTAATTGTTTTACATACCACCTAAATACAACATTTTTAATATCCCTGGTGAATGGGAGCTGCCAGAAGCACTTTTTCTAAAGCTATTACCATGAGAATTATTCACATCACACTCTTCTGACATTACACCGTGCTGTCAACAGCAAACATTAATCAAATAGGGAAGCTATTGGATGCTGACTGAAGGCAGGCTTTATGTCAGGCTTTATGTTTTTAATAATAAAACTCACTTCTACTCACAACCTCATCACTCCAGACTGTATATCTGTGTTTTTCTTTTCTTTCTCCACATCGTGTCTAAATGTATGTTTTGTGTGTGATTGTAGCAAACAGTGTGTGGGTTTGATCTGCTCCGAGCCAACGGCCACTCCTTCGTCTGTGATGTTAACGGATTCAGCTTCGTCAAAAACTCCATGAAGTACTACGACGACTGTGCCAAAGTCCTGGGGTAGGTGGCATCAGCTTACACACTTTATACAACATTAACACAACTTTACCGATCCATTAACAGATTCAATTAGAGTAGAACACTGAAATATAACAATTTATTTCTATCTTTGACCACAAGCTTACAGAACAGAAATCTCACATGTACCAATACAGTTTACATAAAGATTGTGTAATAAATCTATTTAATTGGAGTAGCCAGTATTGAAAATAATAGACACCAGAATCTTGCTAAACCAAAGCCTCCAGGGAACACAAATTAATATAATTGTAATTTATGATAAACATATTCATGTCTTCTTCTGGATTGTATAGTTGGATTGTGAAGAAAAATAATTCTCTTCTTGTTTTTTTATATCCCCTCGTCTCTGGCACTTATTAGCATTTTCTTGTTGTCCCTATTTTAAAAATAAATTCTGCCTTGAAGCTGTCATGTTGTAATTTATGGACAGCTTGGAGGATCTAGTTGTCAGCTTTACATCTTAGTTTGTTTCTGATTTATCACCTCTCCTTCGAGGCAAAGTAACTGAAGCTTTACGACTAAAGACTCATAAATGTCATGAATAAAAAAGGAAATGTAGCTTCTCTCCAGTACTGGATACTAGCAAGGTGTGATACTTAGGTAGCAAACAGTAGTGTGCAAAAACCCTTTGTTTGGTCCAGACTTTTTAGGTTATCTTAGGTTTCTTTTGTTTGCATATAAGATATCTCAGATCAAACTTAAATTAAACTTTAAATCAGAATATTAAAATAAAACTGATTGGCACACCAAGGAGCCTACAGAGTTCATGGCTGAATGGTTACTTTTACTTTGTATTTAATGCTCTTAATGCTTAATACCTTTAAATCTGTTATTACTTTTGTCTGTCTCTCCAGGAACATGGTGATGAGGGAGTTAGCCCCCCAGTTCCACATCCCCTGGTCCATCCCGATGGAAGCTGAAGACATCCCCATCGTCCCAACAACCTCAGGAACCATGTAAGTACTAAAACAATATGAAATATTGTTTATATGGTGTTCATGGGTTCCTGGAAAACTGGTAGAAAGTATGTTGATAAATGGACTTATCAGTAAGGTCTTCAGTGTTTTCCATAATAATTAGATTGTCTGAGAGTACTAAATCGTTGCAACCAGAATCAAAATGAAATGATAAATAGGAATCCTGTGGTCTCTCATTTAAGTGTCATGTTTTGATGCCAGTTTTAATTATGGAAACAGTGTTTCCTGTAGGATTTTTTTTTAGCAGTGGGGGCAGGCCTGTCCGACAGCCCCAATAACCTCTGAATAGTTCTACTTGTTGTTAAATTGCAATGTGAGTGGCAGCCAACCGGGGTGCATTATGTCGGCAGGATCATTTAAAAGGCAACCGTGACTATCGTGGCGGCGGAAATTTAACAATGGCGGGCCCCCGCTCCAAAATCAACATAGAGGAAACACTGGGAAATTTCCGAATGGACCCCCATGTGTGAAAACATTTTCCTTAGACAAATAAACGTTGTGGAAAAGCAACCCTCACATACTGACACAGAGTGACTCTGGATCACTGACCCACTGACCTCCTCACGCACTCAGAGACTGAAGTCTGAAATCTCATCTGTCTCTGTGGTGCCAGGGACACGAGCAGTGAGTGCTGAGCAATGCTTTTCATGGTTGGATGGTTGGATGGTTGGATAAAGTGTTTGTCGAGGTGTTTGTCGAGGTGGGATGGTGATTTTAGATTTCTGCCGCAATAACATTTTGTGCTATCCACTCTTCTACCGAATTCAGGATGGAGCTGCGCTGTGTTATTGCTATCATCCGTCATGGAGATCGCACACCAAAGCAAAAGATGAAAATGGAGGTCCGACATCCTCTGTAAGTTTCTTGGATCCAGCATTAAGGAGTCTTTCCCTCTTTCTGTTGGCATATCTTTCAAATATTTGGTTTGATGTGACATTTTTTCTTGCACAGATTCTTTGAGTTGTTTGAGAAGTATGGAGGCTACAAGTCAGGAAAGCTGAAGCTGAAGAAGCCAAAACAGCTTCAGGTGAGTGGGACTGAATTCAATACCTTGATCTGTCTTTTTCCCACCCTCCTCTGCCTCTTTATTTCAGGGGTTTTTTGTGTGTGTTTTTTTACAGATTACGACTAAATCCTTTTCAGAATAATGAAGGGTTTCAGAGGATATGGTTACGGTTGCACATATCAAGCTAATTATTATTATCGCTCACAAAACATTATTCTGTTGTCTAAATATTTATGCTAAGCTGTCTAAATCCACTCACACTCACTGCATTCATCCCGTCACTCCATCATCTTTTTGTAAAACATTTTTAAAGCTGCCATCTTCACTGTCAGTCTTATTTGACATGGTTATTCAGACAGGCCATTTGCAGAGGTTCCAGTGAATGTTTAGTCTGCCAAGTAAAATTACAGATAAGTGTCAAATTAAGGATAACTGCCTCTGTGTTTCCAGGAAGTGCTGGATATCGCCCGCCTGCTGCTGGTTGAACTGGGCCAGCACAATGACTGTGAGATCGAGGAGAAGAAATCTAAACTGGAGCAACTCAAAACTGTCCTGGAGATGTGAGTGAAGTCTTACATCAAACACGCACTCTCTCACAAACACACGAACGCGCAACATCAGTCATCATCTTCCTGTTTCCTTCATCATCATTCATCAAAAGTCATTCATGGTCAACTAGCTTCATCTTTCAACACTGCACCAGACACATGTTTACCTTGATTCGCTCTCTCCCTCTTGAGTCTCTAACTCTTTGCTGTATCTTTTCTTTCCTCTTCTGTCTCTCTTTTCTCCTGCCCACCCATCCCTTTTTCTTTTTCTCCAAAAGGGAATCCAGCTTGAATGACACTCAGTACGCACCCTCTCCCTTCTTACTTTAAAGGATGAGGTTTTACCACCCTCCTTTTCTTTAGTCCTCTTAGACTGTGTGTACATAATATTAGGAATACCTTGTCAGACCAGTCCAAGATGAATATAGGTGAAAGTTGTGATTTCCGCATCACTTACACCCATTTAAATTGTAGATGAAGAGATATAAACAGGGGTAAATAAGGTAGTTTAGACACGGCTTGTGCAAGATTAGGAATTTGAATTAATATTTAGAAGGTATTCCTAATGTTTTGTACACTGGGTGTATCATTTTCATTAACATCCATTCATTTTTAGCCATTAACACTGGACACATACACAGTCAAATGTCTTTGATGATTTCACTGTGTTTCCATGCGTGTAAATCAGTGTGTGCTATGCTACTTTGTGTGCATGCTGTTCTTTCCACATATCAAGTGGAGTCTAAATCTTCTAATGTCTTCCTTCCTTCCTCCTGCCTTTTATCAGCATTTACAATAATTTTAGTGATTTGCTGGCGTTCTCCATAGAGATTGGAATGAGTGCAACAACCAAATAATCTGGAAGTCCTAGATTATCAAAATTACAAGAAATGCAAGTTTCAAAACATCAGTAGAAAAGATATTGCTATGTTCTAAAGTGAATATGTATAAAAAAAGTTATTTTTTTATAAGTAAAAACCAGGGAGAAAAGACACAGTCCACAGAAACTACAACTAAGTTCAAGAGTAATCCCCCTCAGTCAAAGATACTCTACTTCAAAAAAGCTTGTGTTGTAAATTTTAGATAAACTTCTACAGTGTGATCTTGCATTAGTGTCAAATCTGTTCTTCTGTGACAACCTTTACAAACACAAACATATAGTTAACTAGTTTAATCCTACAATAAAAGGTTTTTGTTCTCGCATTCCCTCTGCTTTGGTCTATAAACACATCTGACCACAAACTGGCTCTTTTAGCTCCTAAATGCTCCACTATGTTCACCAGTGTGCTGTTTGGTGCTGGGCAGGTAGTGTGCAGTTGTTTTATCAGACCCTTTAAAAAAAAAAAAAAAAAAAACTGCACTAATGAGCGGGGAGACTGACACAACACAGTAAAGTCACAGATTGTAGAAGCTCTGTAGAGCTGAGGAAAATAACACACTGATTGTTGTTGGTTCGTCACAGCGAGTTCGACACCTTTCACATACAAATAGTAATACGATCTGTTGTGAATATAACAGTATTGATTATAGCTGCCCTGTGCTCTTATAACACACATTTTCTGTATAAATGATATGTGCAGTCATCAAGAAATGCAGACGCTTAAGTTTAATAGAATATCGAAAGCTATTACCTTTTTGAATTGTACCATGCATTCCTAACTGAGTGCTGGAGTTAATTAGGCGAAAATGTAAAATGCCTCCCTGACTAATAATAGGGTGTGTGTATGAGAGAGTAGTGTAGTGTATTGATGCAGTAATCCACACTCATCTGAAACTCCAGTAGATGCAAACAAATACCAAGAATCACATGACCTTGATGTGCTGTGTGATGGTGTTTGTTTTAGTTGTGGGTCTTTGACAGCAGTTCAGATTTTATGGCCTCCTGCCAGAGTCATTTATCCTGGTTCAGGGTCCATCATCATGTGGCTTTTTGAGGCGTCAGCTCAGCTGCCTATCCTATTAGAGAACACGATGCAGTCATTAGTCTGCAGGATGTGCCAAATTCTTACTGAAGCACATTGCGTGTGGCGAGTGCAGGCTCCTTCTATGTGTTAGCATGTGACTTTTAAAAGTTCCGACAGGATTAAAGTCGCCATTTATTTTCACCTTGTACCATTTTAAAAGCAGTCACGTACTCACACTTTCTCTTTTGTTCTCATGCCCACACACTGAAATCAAACTTGGAGGTCCATTGAAGCTGCTGGTCTAAAGTACCTGCTGAGTGACTGAGTTATCATTAAACCATTCTCTAATACTGGCACTCGGTTGTGTGTATGATTAGTGTGTCAGATTTGAAAATGTTGTCGCTTTGTTTCTGTCTTTTCTCTTAGCTCTTAGTTGGAATGGATATGGAATAGAAGTCAGACGTGTGCAGTTTAATATTTAAACAAAATATTTGAAGATGGGATAAATTGTTCCTGTGCATCTGTGTGTCCTTACTGTATGTCTGTCTGTCTATGTGCATATCAAAATTTGTTGTGTCTGCTATGTGTGTGTGTGCGTGCTGTCTCTCCAGGTACGGTCACTTCTCAGGTATCAACAGGAAAGTCCAGCTGACCTACCTGCGGAACGGCCAACCTAAAGCCTCAAGCGAAGAAGAAGGTATAAACGTCACACACACAGAGAGCTACATTAGACAAACACAAATTGTGTGTGTGTGAGAAACTGAATTTTATTTTATTTGTTTTATTTCCTCTTTTCAAATTCAACTTTTGGTAAAATAAATTATCTAGTGTGAGTAATTGTCAGATTTTGGATCTTAATCTTGTAAAAAAGATGAGATATAAGAGGAAACCAAACCGCTGATTCATTAAGTTTATCCATATCAACAGCAAAACATTAAAGATTCAGCCAGAAAAATATGAAACGCTTAACATATGCAAAGTGCTCCGTTAGGATTGTATTTTAAATACTGAAGGTAAACAGACAACATCCAAGTTTTTCCTGTCCATTTCCCCAAATGAAAGCTTGGAAACAGATGAATTATGAATGGAATGAATAACGATATGCTGCTGTTTTCCAGACTCTAAGAAGGAGGGCCCATCTCTGCTGCTTGTGTTGAAGTGGGGCGGGGAGCTGACGCCTGCAGGCCGGGTTCAGGCTGAGGAGCTGGGCAGGGCCTTTCGCTGCATGTACCCTGGAGGTCAAGGTAACTATTAGACACTCACTCACATTAGCTAACAGATGCACTTAAAGGGATTCTTCTACTTTGACTTTGATTATTATGTATAAATCAAGTTCTTCCATGTTGTAATGTGATTTTTTTTTTTTTTTTTTGTCTATCATAAATATTTCTAGTACAGTTGGGTTGGAAAAAACAGCTTAAAGGTCCAGTGTGTAACATTTACAGGATCTATTGGCAGAAACTGATATTATAGGTATGTTTTCATTAGTGTATAACCGCCTGAAAATAAGGAAAGTTGTTTTTTGTTAACTTAGAATAAGCCATTTGTATCTGGAAATGGAGTTTGTTCTCTTCCATGTTGAACCACTATGTTTCTACAGTAGCCTAGAGCGGACAAACCGAACCCTGGCTCTAGATAGGGCCTTTTTTCGTAAGTTTTGCGGCCACCATAGTTTTTCCTACACATGGGGCTAAATTGTATTCAAATTGCAATCTGCAGCTTTGCCCCTAGACGCCACTAAATCCTACACACTGCTCCTTAAAACCAGTTCAAAACCGTCATTCAATGCAAAATCATGTTATAGATTACAAGTTCAACACATTCTGGTATTTCCTTGTGAAAATACCAGTAGTTCTTGTGAACGACTAATACAATTCCCATATATTTTCTGGTTTCCTCAAGTAATGGATTAAATTCCCTGACTAACCCCTAACCCTGTGTCAAATTCCCCCCTCAAAATTCCATTACTTGGAGTTCAGTTCAGTTCTCGTGTTCAGAT
The DNA here is from genome assembly GCF_905237075.1 of Dicentrarchus labrax. Lineage (NCBI taxonomy): Eukaryota > Metazoa > Chordata > Actinopteri > Moronidae > Dicentrarchus > Dicentrarchus labrax. The sequence continues at coordinate 21,039,629 of NW_026136720.1, read as the reverse complement.
GCATACTTACAGACACACAAACTCACACTGACTTTCACAAATTCACAAACATCTCAATGGTCACTTTTATTAAACACGTGTACCTTTGCTCACAAATGTTTATTTCCAGTCTTTCTGTTCAGTCACTCAGAGCACTTCACTGTCATCACTGCATAGCTGACATACAATATTTCAAAGAGGGTCGAAGGTGGAGAGGATAATTTCAGACTCAATCAGTCATTATTTGCTTTCACAGATGTGATGTTTTAGATTTTAATTTTAGTCATTAAAGCTTTATAATCATTACCTTACCAACCACACCAGCTCAGTGTAATTCATTTTTCTATTTTGTGCCTCCCTGATGGATTTCAAGGGGACTCTTTTGGATTACTATATAGAACAAAAAAAGGAAGAGGCTGCTGATAGTTTGTCACTACAATAAATAGTGTTAGTGAAAGTCTGATTGGATTTTTGTTTTTCTTAACTAAAGCACAAAGACTGTAGACAAACACAGATGTGGCCACACATAGGTTACAGAGGGAGCATTAAAGGCTCTCTTGACTAGAAATGGTAAACTAGGTGGAGCCTGAATGGAAGTGAGGCGAGGTGAGCACGTAGCAGCTGAGCGTTGAAGACCTTTCAATCATGCAAATGACGTATTGCTAAATATGTGCTTCTTTAAACCTTAATTTATTCTCAATGGAACAATTATTGGTAAGATCAAGATTTAAATAAAGATTAGTCATGGAATAGCTGCTACTGATATTATACTGGTTTTTTTTTTTTTACAGTGTTTATTTCACATTGGATAATGATATTTTAAAGAGTAACTATACCCAGGTGGTAAATACTGCCTACTACATGCTGTCCACACCCTCTGCATTACAGTACTCCACAGTAGACAATTGTGCAACACTACATCACAGTTGGGTGAGGTCTCGAGCTCAGCTGATCACACCTGAACATACTGGGTGTTGTTCAAAGTGCACGAGACAAGAAATGTAGCGTTGCTTTTCCTCCATTCAGAATTCAGTGTGGAGTTACACACACCAACACACACCACCTGTAACACTGACACTGAATAAAATACAGTGAGTGAGTGGACCAACCTGCCTGTTACATAAAGGTTTCTCTCTCTCTGTTCTCGAGCACTTCGCAGAGCTTTTTCAGGCTTTCCTCTGTAATGCTTTGTGTTATAGTGCATGCGAAACAACTCCCAAACTGCAAAGGACAAACAACCTGAAGCAGAACTGAAAGTAGATGCAGTCTGTCCCTTTCTTACTTCTTTTTTTATTAAAAGAAGACTATTTTCTCACCCCAGCCATTGTTTTTCATTCTTCTTTCTCCACAAGTTTTTTTCTATTAACTCTTCTGCTCTTCTCCTCTTACCTGTTGTTGCACTGTGTAAACTACTAGCCGGTAACCGCCGGTCCCTTGGCTGCGAATCCCCTATTGACTTTGGTAAGAGAAGGGTTTCCTGGATATCACTGCTCCTCCCCTCCTCTTTCATTCTACACATTTGTCGCTCCGTTCACTAACGCGCTCTGATCTCTCCTCTCATCTCACCTCATCATGATTTTGTTTGATTTTACCTGGCGACGTGTCCGTTTTGTCCTACATTGAGATTGCTGTGGATTGTTTGAGTCATTGATGTGCTCCCGTCCCAAGGTGATCTTCCACAGTAAATGTTGTTTCGGTCACTTGCCCATACGTACACAGGCAGCTAAAGTGACTGCAGTTTTGTGTTGTAAGCTAACACGGATCATCTCACACTAATCCTACCGCATTTTTTCCCATGAGTTCTTGGGATGTTGTTTGTTTGATAAAAAAGTCAGTCTACTTTAGCTTGGATTAGAGCCTAAAACATCACAGATCTTTCTAGTCAAATGAGGCATGATAACCCAACGTAGTCAGTAGTGTAACTTCAGGCTATTTTTCTGTACACTAAATAAAAATGCATGAAGCATCAGTGTGATTTGATCTGTGTCGTTGCTGTGCAGCCACCTCCTACAGCTACACTAATTTCAGTATATGTGGCATGTTAAAATACTTTTATTGTCTCTTTAAGTAGGTAATCTAGGTAATTTGATCCAGGGGAGCTGTCGGCAGTCATTTTGGGGATTACTATACATCAGTTCACTTCACTTTCACTTCATTTTATTCATAGCTTAAACCACACCATTTCAGTTCGTATTAAAGTCAAATGAGAAAAATGCATTTGAACTGAAAGTGATGTTGCACCTGCACAGGCCAGTGTGCCTATTTTCTTGGTACGTTTGGGTACAATCAACACTCTGTTGTATTTTCTTCTAATTTCTTTTCAACCTCCCCTACTCGGCCGCTTCTTAATTGAGGAAACTATTGTATATTATATATCAATGCTGTAACCATGCCAGTTAACCACGATGCCCCATTCTGTGTACAATCTTTCAGGTGACTACGCTGGGTTTCCAGGCTGTGGCCTCCTGCGCCTACACAGCACTTACCGCCACGACCTGAAGATCTATGCCTCTGATGAAGGCAGGGTTCAGATGACAGCAGCTGCTTTTGCAAAGGTAACTCAACCTCCGTACCTGAAAGACTATACCTGATGTATACCTGAAGGCACTTAAAACACTTAACTGAAAACTTCTGACAGATCTCAGGGACAGAATATCTCTGAAATGAGACTCTTTTGCATCATATGCACCTTTCGTGACAGAAGGACTTACTGTACTGTAGTTAGGGGTTGCTTTCTTAAGTGTAAGGTATGTTCAGATTGGCCGCTGGACTTTTGACAAAATGACTGTGAAAACAGGCTTTTCTGTGTAAATACCCCAGGGACTAAGATTTTGAGACACTGCAGATCCAGAATAAAAACAATTAAGGTGCTTGAAACTTTGAAGGTTCCATACATTTTTTCCAAATCGTTAGGTTCTCTGATTTAAATATTAGGAGGAACCTTGATTCAGATTGACTGCAGCTGGAACAAATGAAGTTTACTCTGCATGTGGATGTGGATGTGGATTAAGAAGACATGTCACACAATGACCTCGGTTCAAGTTGTCCGCTTTCTCTGCAGGGTCTGCTGGCTCTAGAAGGGGAGTTGACACCAATCCTGGTTCAGATGGTGAAGAGTGCCAACATGAATGGACTGCTGGACAGCGACAGCGACTCTCTGACTGACTGCCAGCAGAAGGTGAAGGCCAGGCTGCATGAAATCATGCAGAAGGGCCAGGAGTTTACACAGGACGACTATCAAAAGGTGAACAACACAACAAATGTCTTGATAAGGTGCTCAGTTCAATGTATTTTTTTTCTTCTTTATCAGTAAGTTTCTATTCGTTCATTTTAAACAGCTGGACGTGATTCTCAAGTGTTGATTCTTTAAATATTTAAACTTTTCCAAAGATGTGAAAAAATTCTTATGCAAGTCTCTGTTTTGTTTTTCTATTGTGTCCCAGTTGGCCCCAACTAGCAGCCCATCGCTGGTGAACTCGATGAAGGTCATACAGAATCCAGTCAAAACCTGTGACAAGGTCTACGCCCTTATCCAGAGTCTCAACTCACAGATCCGCAAGAGACTGGAGGACCCCAAGTCTGCCGGTAGTGTGAACCTGCCATACCTGTGTACAGAAGAGAAAATAATCAGCTGCATTTTGAGAACAAACGATCCAAATGTTTTACTCTGTTAAAGCAGTGATATTTGGTTTAATCTATAATCTTTTCTCTGCATTAATTACACATAATCAGAAAGGTTCAAATGTGTCAGTGTAGTGAAATGTCAAGTATATTTTCAGAGACAATTACCTGTTTAAATTTAGACTGTGTTTAAAGATCATGAGATGAGTCATTCTGTGCTTTTCTGCAGACCTGCAGCTTTACCACAGCGAGACGTTGGAGCTGATGCTGCAGCGCTGGTCCAAACTGGAGAGAGACTTTCGCATGAAGAATGGCCGCTACGACATCAGCAAGATTCCGGACATCTACGACTGCATCAAATACGACTCGCAGCACAACGCCTCAGTCGGACTGGAGGACACGCTGGAGCTGTTCAGACTGTCCCGTGCCCTGGCCGACATAGTCATACCACAGGTTAAAGGAGAACATGTCATTTAGCTTTGTAGCACATTTCAGGTTTTATCTGGCTCTGTCTATTATAGTCATAGTTGTGGAAGATAGCATGCTTTTAACTATACACACATTTAACATTAGTACTGAATTTTTTTTGTTAAATTCAGATATTGAATTTACTGTAAGAGTTATATAACAGAAAGGAAAAACCTTTTAAATTATGTATTTAAATCATCTGGAGGAGTCTGGGAATGTTAACAAATGGGTCAGATTAAAGAATTGTACCAGAAAGCATTTTGCTGATGATTTCACACATTTATAATGGTGGTTGTGAAACCAACTATGATCCATTTGAGCATAAAGTCTTTATTGATTCCTGTAGCAAGATTAAGTGCTGCACCAAAACAAGTCGTCAGACTCTGCAGTGAAAATATAAATACTCTACAAAGTATGCAATAAAAACACAACGAAAGACTACATCAGTTTATATTTCAAGTGATACAGCATATTTTGGAAAATCACAGAAAAGCCCTTTATTAAAATAATTTTATATTAAAATGAGCATGAATGCATCACTTATCTGTGTTCCTGTGATGCGGGATAGTGACAGTGTTTCCTGGCCTTCTGTCCCAAAATATGCTAAGATAAGCCTCGATCTCCTCATGACCATGAATAAGTGGATTAAAAAGAAGTGGAAGTGTTTGAATGGCCTTTTTTCTCTTTCATATCATCTATTTAAGGAGTATGGCATCAGCAAAGCAGAGAAACTGGACATTGCTCAGGCTTACTGTGTTCCTCTGATGAAGAAAATCCAGCTGGACCTGCAGAGGACTCACGAGGACGAGGCAGTTAACAAACTACACCCCCTGTGAGGATACAAGCCACCACGGCAGCACACACAAACATGTTTATATGTACATAGACTATACCCATATAATATATATATATATATATATATATATATATATATACACATACACACAGAACCAGTACCTAATGCAAATACACACCACATACATACTGAGTTGACTGGAAGTCTTTGTGTCATTTCCTGTCCCCTGGTGTTCAGGTATTCTCGTGGTGTGATGTCTCCTGGTCGTCATGTCCGCACACGTCTCTACTTCACCAGCGAGAGCCACGTTCACTCCCTGCTCAGCATTTTCCGCTACGGCGGACTGCTGGATGTACGTTCTGATTTTATGGTCTCTGACCATTTTATTTTCCTCCAAGTGTTGCTGTTCATTCTCTCTGTGTCTTCTAAAGATGCTTTGCCACAATAAGAGTAGATCTAGTCATGGATGCTTCTTTTGAAGTTGCACTAACTACAAGCAGGTTAATGTCCATATAGTATGGGGAAACCTTTGGGAGTTGAAGTCACCTTGTAATAAATATATTAACAGAGGTCTTGTGGATGGGATTATAGACTGTAGTTTAATATAATTCATCATCAGAAATGTTTTCTACTGCATAAACTCCATTTGTTTTTTGTGTGTGTATCAGGAGGAGAAGGACCAGCAGTGGAAACAGGCAATGGACTACCTGAGTGCTGTGACCGAGCTCAACTACATGACACAGATAGTCATTATGCTGTATGAAGACAACAATAAGGTCAGCTTGCAAGGAGCTGTGTAACTGTGCAGCAGAGGTGACTGTCTCATTTATATCCTGTCAGCCTTATCACAGCAGTTTTATGTATAAATAGATTTCTTTGTCTGTGTTGTGGGCAGGACCCCTCCTCAGAGGAGCGTTTCCATGTTGAGCTTCACTTCAGTCCAGGAGTCAAAGGGTGTGAAGATGAGGAGAACGTACCTCTTGGCTTCGGCTTCCGCCCAGCTTCCTCAGAGGTGTGTGTTTGTCTGTTTCCTGCATGTTTCTTTCTCTTTAAGGGTTGTACAGTGTATGTGGCCCCCAGTTGGCATTCTAAGGTTGCATCCAGAGACAATCATTAAAGGTATTTGAAAAGAGTAGAATATCCTTTAAATGTCATTCAATTGATCTTTTAGACAATGGTTATGCATTTGACAAGACATGCTGTACCAGTTTGATGCAGTCTGTCTGTTTAGGAACATTGGATCTCATTGCCTTTATAAAAATGTGTGTTTTTGTTCTTTTTATGGCACATTATAAAAGGCAATTGCCTTCGTCCAGTGTTTTATAAAACCCCTGAAAAACATCCATTTAAAAAAAGGTAAAAAAAATGTGAATTGCTAAAAGTGGAGAGATTGCCTAATCTTCTCTCTACATGTACACAGTTTGATGGTGGTACATTATTACATTCAGAGGATTTATGCCTTTTACTGGGAAGTTGCAACTAGACTAGTTACTTTGAATTGTTGCACAATGACTGAGGACAAAACCTTTGAGAAAGTGTTGTGAAAATACATTCAAACATACAGTGTATGGTAAAAAATGGCATCCAACTCTGTCTGCAGGAAAATACTGCAGTTGCATTTTAATGTTTGTAAACATCAAGCATTTGTCATGTGCACTGTAATTAAACCTTCATGTTCTGCCACACTGGTATTCAGGCCAATGCATTGTGGTGGCATCTGTCTGTCTGTGTGAAGACACATTCTGTTGACTGTGTTTGACTCCTTAAAATTACAATACAGAAACTTGAAGCACGTTACTCTTGCAAGCAAAGTGTTTTCATCAGACTTTGCAGCATGTTTCTGTGAACATTGTGTATATTAGTGAGGAAAAGGTGAAAAAAGGGTAATATTGAAACAAATCTTTACATTGAAATATAGAGTTTGTAATATTCTGCTAGGGAAGAAGTGAACTATGTCAACATAGATATGTTTGTTTGGCAACATATGAAATGTCAATTACTTTCTTCTTGTGTCTTCCAATTAGAATCAAGACAAAAAGCCCAATCAGGGAAGTCTGGAGGACCTCTCCCAGGACCAGCCGGACCAGGCACTTCCTGTCTCTGAGCCAATCAACATCCAGCGAAGGTCCCCCATGATCCGCAACCGCAAGACAGGCTCCATGGAGGTACCAGACCATAATGTTGGTGTTTCACAAGTAGGCAGGATGTAGTGCTAATAAAGACTGGGTGTTTGTTTTAATTTTTCCACATAGTAATTCCAGTCTCTCTAGCAGTTTCCTTTATTCTTTTTTATATTAACAGTGTTATGGTTTTGTTTAAGTGAATGAGAGACATCAGGTCCCTGAGTTACTGTAGCAGCCGTCTCCATCTTAACCCCTGGTCTCCATGGCCCCACTCAGGTCCTCTCTGAGACCTCTCCCACCCAGTCCTCCAAAGGCTGCACATCCCACCGACTCTTCCCCTCGTGTTCACGCCAGTCTCCTGAGATCAAACCAACCAGTGGCCTAGGTGGGCACTTCATTTCTGGTGTGTGTGTGTGTGTGTTTTCTATGTGTGTGTTTGTGTGTTTGCGTGGGGAGAGAGTGAGTGTGAAAGAGAGAGAGGGGGGGGGGTTCCTGCCAACAGACACACTGACCTCACAACACATTTATCTCCAGCTGTCATCACTGATCTTCCCCCACATCACAAGCCCCGGCTGTGACTTCTCCCTCACCCTCCCACCTTTTCGTACCTTTTTCTGTCTCTACTTTCTCTCCTTCTTTCCATCACCCCCTCCCCTCTTTCCCTCTTTCTGATGGTCACATAGCTTCCACTGCAGCTTAGCAGCAGCCAAACAGGATCAGACTCCAAACTATGTAGGCAAGAGGTCAGTGGGGAGATTTAGGTTTACAGCCAACTGCAGGATCTCTGGTGTCACATAGTGTTCAGCTACGTACTGTTATCCCTGCTAGGTGATAAAGTGACAACATAGGGAACATACTGTAGGTGTTTTTATCTGTTATTTCTGAGGTCTTTACAGGAAACAAGCCAAACTTATGAAGATCAGACTGAATCATTAGACACTGCTTTTTGCCCTTTTTGCTTTTTATTAAAGTAAGTAAATAATATTGCAGAACAGACTGTGAAATGTAACCTGTCCTGATTCTGTACCACATACTAACTGTGGACAGTATGTACTATATACCGTCAGAGTACACAGTTTTTTCTGTTACCATACAAAACAGTGTACAAGGTACAATAGACCTTTTTCATAGCAGCCATTTTGACATTAAATACTAGGGTAAACACAGGTGTTACCAATGATACTGTTGCATTCAGGTCAAACAGTGTCAGATTGCTGCTATTGTGCATGTTGGCCAACTGGAAAGGCTCTGCTACACTAAATAGAATGAATTAGTGTAATTTGTAGCACTTGTGTTTCCCCCATTATTTCATGTCAGAATAGCTGCTGTGAAAAAGGTCTATTAACCATTTTCAGTTAGATGTTTGGGTAGTTCTTGTTGACCCCCTATCATGGTACACATAGTAGTGTTAAAATATATAAATATATAGTGTTAAAATGCCTTAAATGTTCCAAATCAGCTGAATCAGACATTGTTTTAAGTACTTTTAACCTCGCGGAGGACTCTGGTTTTGCTGTGTGTACAGTTTCCATCCACAGTAACCTCCAACAACCTGCTAACACAGTGACACTCACACAAGCATGAAAGCTTGTCGTCTGAATCAAGACGTGTGGAGAAAACCATGAATGTGACAACAGGGAGTGGAGTCACTTTTCTATCACGTGTGAATCACTGGTTGGAAACGCCCAGTGATTCACACATGACAAATTGTCTGACTGAAAACTATTTCTGCTCTTGTATTGAGTGCAGTTTATTTTCTTTGTTTGTTAATATATGAAAAAAATCTCACAATCATAGGTAATTATAAATAAATGCAACCAAGACCACGTAGAAATGCAGTGTGGGTGTGGTGCTACTTTTCCCTAAATGTGTTAATTAACCCGTCACTCAGTGTTTAGGTCATTATCACAAGTCTGCAAGCAGTAGTTGGTTCTGTGGCTAAATGAGCTCCATCTGAAGCCCCTCTGGGTATTCTCTGAGCGGAGCCTGTCAGTCTGTTATGTATAGTGTGAGGCTGTTTAGTGATCCCTCCCTGTTCATCACCAGCACCAACAACACTGACTGCACTGGTCACAAGCAAGAGCAGCATGTGTCAGGGATGACCTCTGTTTAGCTTTTCATACCTTCACACTGTTTATAGAACAAAGAAACGAGGCTCAGACACTGACGCCTTCTTTAAATATTTTTATTTTTGTGTCTGCAGTTTCAAAGATAATATTTCCTCTTCTATGTGGTCTACAAACTCAATATTCATTTAGAGTATTAGAATGAAAAATAGGATAAACGTATCAGAATTGGCTGTTTGGCATTCTCGCCAATAACAGAGGGTTTGTGCTCAGCAGGGGGTCTGAAATTATCTCATTTCCACACTTGGCCTGTTTGTCATGCCTCTGCTGTTTTTGCATACAAAACACACACAAGCTCTGTATGCACTCACTCTTGTTTACACATATACACACACATGCACAGGTCTTACAGATGCACTCACTGTTGTGAAAACCCTGTAGGTCACATGTTGTCATTTCCAGGAACAAATAGCCTCGTGAAAACAAGGATTGTCCATGAACCAAATTTAATTTATCATAAAATATTTTCTAAAACTGATTATTTTTTTCACAGCTGAAGTTAAAGGATAAAAAAAACTAACCTAATCTGTTATTACAGGGTTTTCACACAGGTTTGCATTATTTGAAATGTACAGACACTCACGCCATAAGTTTGTCATGAATAATGGCATGGTGTTTAATAAAAACTAATACTCCCCCTGCACCCCCCCCCGGCTCCTCCTCACACAGGCTCGCTCTGCTCTGGCCTCTTTAGTGCCTCAGCCCTTGGGGTGTCTTGTAGCGCACCCAACCTGCGGGACTACGTACGCACGCATCACCACCACCACCGAAAGCCACCTCTGTCACCGGGCAGTCTGCCTTGCCAGATTGGCATGTTTGGTATGTTCACACCACTGTCTGTCCTCCTCCACAAGGCAGGTCTTTTCATCTCTTGTCTTTCTGAGAAAGTCTCTCTTCCTGGCTTTAGAATATCTTCTTTTTTTTTCTTCTACTTTTTGCTCCTTAAGCTTTAGACACTTTGATTTTTGGGACATTTAAAATGACCACTTTTTTTCAAAATCAGAGCTCCCTTCTTTCTTCGGCTCTCAAAACAAACCAGAAAATTGCATCACATTTCTTGAGTGATTTATTTTTTTGCAGTGTGCATGATGAGGGCACTGATCTTACAGCAGTGTGATTGGCTGTGCAGCAAATGCTGAGCATGCAACCTTGCATTGGACTGTGTGATATATCACAGTGATCAATGTTCCTCCAGATCAGCATGTCCACTCACTGATCACACCACTGTCTGCTTGAGTTTGAATGTGTAGAAGTGTTCTCTCTCTGTGCATGTTGTTTTGGAGTTTGTACCATATCCTCTCCGAGAGGAATTTCATTTCATAATAAGTAAAGTAGTTTTTGTGTCTGGAAGCCAGAACTTTCATTAATCACAATTTACGGTAATCCTTACATTAAGAAACTCAGCCTGTTATTTGGAACAGAAATACTTTCAAAACCCAATAATCCACCTTTAAATAATCCCCAGTCACATTCTCCCTCCCCTACCTTTCCCCTCAGTCTCATGTTGGTAATGGTAAGTACAAGCAAGCTGTTTTTACAGCCACCAGGGGTCCTTATAGCAAGTTAAATTATCCCAAACATCTGGATTGGATATCATTCTCATGGTCACAGCTGTTTTAATTACACAAGTTTATTTAGTCCTGTCCAAAGATGAATGTGACACATTCTCAGTCAGCAGCAGATGATTTTATTGGCAAATAAATCTGCACAAACTGCAGGGAATACTTTTCCCACTGTTGGTTTTAACTGAGCTGTTCAGTTTATCCACCGGGTGTCACTCTGGCTGCAAGGCTAGACGCTGCCAGGAGCAAACAGATGCTTTCCTTTCTCAATTCTGTTACATCATGTTATGCTGTCTGAGAGACAGGTGAGGGTTTTGGACTGACGTCAGTGCTGTTCATTTGCGGGAAGAGAGGGCTGCATCAGGACAGCATATTGTTTTTTTGTTTTTTTTCACTGAAACGAAGAACTGGCTTGTTTTAAAACCTAAAAGCTCTGTTAGATGACTTCAGATACCCCTTCATCAATACCACTTGCCTTGTTACATATGCGTTCTTGTGAATGAATTAAACTTAATGTAATTTAACACTATTAATTATATAAAAGTGGATATTCTTAGAATGATTTAGTGATCTTGCATCTGGTACAAGAGACCAAACCTCTTAATATCTTTCCCACATTAGGTTTGGTCATGTTTGCATTGCTACTGTTACCACTTACAGTTGGTTGTTTCAACCATTTATTCATTACTTAAAAGCATCTATAATCAATATTCTTTTATTAACAGTGGATCACATGAAAGTATGTGAATTTTGAGAGCCGGGGTCCCTTCAGCTCTATGGGACATTATAGTGTCTTTCTGCTCATTGCTTAGCTGTCAGGCAGGAGGAGGTAGCTGTTTTCAGTGAAATTGCTCTAGATGCCTCTAAATGACCTGCTCAGCACCAAACAGCAGACAGACACAGTTAGAGACTAGCTGATGAACATAATGAATAATTTAGCTGCTTTTAGCAAGATATTTCCCACAAGATTTTGTGAGAAGACCAAAACCGAGCTAAAGGCGTTAATATTGAACTTACATTTTTCAGGTGGCCAGAAACATGATTAAGTTTTTGTATGGATTAAACGAATGACTTACTGGTGAGCTTTAGAGGTACAAGTAGGCAGATTTTGTTACATTTGGGCAGAGCAATGCTAGCTGTTTCCCTGTGTCCAGTCTTATGCTCTGCTAAGTGAACCTGCTGCTGTCTGTAACTTCATGTTTACCATACAGACATGAGAGTGATATCAATCTTCTCATCTAACTCTCAGCAAAAGGGAAGTAAGTGTATTTCCCAAAACGTCGAACTGTTGCTTTAAAGCTAAAAAGAAAGTCAATTGCCAAGGGAAGTAAGAAGGACAAGGAGGAGGTTTCCTGAGTAATGCCCTTTAGAGTCCAGCGTCACTCCTCCTGCATGTTTACTCTTCAGCCGAAACGTCAATCATTTACTCCATAAGCTCCACAACCTTTCCATTCGCTTTCTCTGTTGGCGTATCTCCTCCTTGTTTATTCAGAGATGACCCTCATTTTCACGCATGTTGGTTGGCAGACAGATATTGATGAATCGATAGACCAACTCTCTCTCTCATTCTGTTTTTCTCTTTTTTCCCCCCCATCATGTAAAAACACATACAAGCAAACAGGCAAACAGGCAGACGCAGGTACCAGCAGTCCCAGTAATACCAGTTACCTTTCTTATCTCCTCAGAGCTGTTCTCTATGCCGGCAGTAAAGAGATTTTCTGTGTCGTTTGCCAGGCATCCGACTAATGGTATGTCTGCTTTTATTCAAGTTCATTTTCGACACTCCTCCAGTTTTTCCTGTTATCTTGCATGACCTTTCTGTGGGAAAACATTTCCTGTGTTTTCTATTTTTTGGGGTTTGACGTTTGGCTGCGTTAATTACATTCAACGTCTCCAAGATTAAAAAAAATAAAAATAAAAAAATGTACAGAGTTTCTGTTTCACCACACACCCTCGGTGTTTCTTGTACCTTGTGTTGTTTTTGGGCCCTCACCTCTAACACCACCTGCTCTGCCTGCACCAGTTTAATTCGCCTCTGTGATCCTGCTGTTTCTTCACAGGATGGATGTATGTGGCTTATGTGGAATATATCCATATATTCTATCAATTATTATATTGATATATTTCCATGTGTAGAAATGTGTTCACATCGTAACATATCCTCACCTGCACTTTTGTTTAAATCATTTATTCTGTCAATCTCTTAGTTTGGGCTATACACATTGACGAGTAACCTTCTTTTAAAGAGTGGTTGAAAGTTTCCGTTCTTTTTAACCTCTGACAACGTCCAGCATTGGTGCACTGACACAACCACAACTTGTACATCTCTGCAAGTTAAACCAGGAGAGGAAACCCAAGATTTTCAGGAGGTGTTCTTTAAACTGCATGTGCGTCGATTTCCAACATGAGTTCCTCACAAATCTCAGCAGGAAGAAAGTTTTTTTTTTTTTTTTTTTTTTCCATTCATTTGTTGGATTGCGGCTTTATACCTACACACCCAACAAAGAGACAAAACAAGGGCGTGGTGTTTAACTAGAGTTACTCATCAGTTTGGATCATAAGAATCTATTTCCAGCCTTGGATTTTATTTTATTTTTTTGGTTCTCACATATTTAGTATCCCTTGCGATTTTATTTTATTCATCATATTTGTGCTACTTTACTAGCAATTCTTAGATGATTGACAAGAAATTAATTGGCCACTATTTTATTAATCATTTCACAAATTTTTCAAGCAAAATGCCAAGAACCCTCTGGTTTCATCTTATCCAATGTGAGAATTTGCTGCTTTTTCTCTGTTTTATATCACTGTTAATGGAAATCTTTGGGTTTTGGACTGTTGGTCCAACAAACAAAAACATTTGAAGTCGCCTTTGACTCTAAGACATCCTAATGGTCATTCAGCATTGTCAGATAGTTCACTTGTAAAACTGAGCTGTAGATACCACTTACTGGAAGTAAGAAAGATGCAGCAGCTAATCTAGTCATACTTCAGTCATACTTCAGTCATACTTCAGTCATACTTCGTCTCTAACACGTCTGTTTGTGAAAAGTTGTTGTTTTGTTTTTCTTGTTTGTTCAGTGTCTTTAAGTCAGTCACCTGTGTCTGTCACACAGCTAGCTCAAGTCTTCTTTTGTAAACAGCAGTTGTTTGGACTTTGAAAATTAATTCTTTACTTTCTTGAAACGTGTTTTGAGGCAGTTTAATACCACCACTTTATATGAGGAGATCATTCATGGAGAAGCTCACTGATGGCAGCCCCGCTGGCTCTCATAGACTGAGATGTGGCAAATTAAATGTTACTACACAGCGCAGGGCCGAACACATGTCCTGAAAGGTTATTTGGATATTACTGAATGGTATTTAGGATTTAGATGAATGGCTCAGAAACAGCCCAGCATGTGTTGGCAGTTTTATTAGTGCCGCCTGTACTTTAGCAGGAGGAATCCAAGCACCAGGAGGAATCCAAGCACCAGGATCATCTGACGTGTTGATGCAGAATGACAAGTGGAGTCAGTGTAATTCTGAAATCTGATATAACGTTGACAAGTGTTTGGACAAACCACTGGGAACCACAGGGATGACTGTTGGTAGGTTAGTACACATGTGGTGTGGCTTAGTGTCCGGTATTTAAGTTCAATATCTTAAGAAAGTATAAGATATCTTAATTCGTTATTGGAGGTGTCCGCACTAGTAAGAGGGATTAATACAATATATAAATCAAATTTGTTTATATTTCCCAACACATTTCACCTAATTATGCAGGCTGGTATTCCTTAGCTTTGTTTCTTTAGTTTGGCTTATAAAATACTCTCAAATAAAATTTCTAATTCTGTGACCTGCAGTTTCTTTGTTTACTGTTAATGATGATATTCCCTTAAAAAGAATATATGTGCTTAACATACTGTACTGTGGTTGTTTAAAGGGCCAGTGTGTAGGATTCAGTGGCATCTAGTGGGGAAATTGTAGATTGTAAGAATTTTTATACAGCTCGGCCTCCCAAGCCTGTAGAGGAAGCTATAGTAGCTACTGTAGAAACACGGCGGTTCAACATGGCAGACTCAATGAGTCACTCTCAGCTCTCTGTGTAGATAAAAATGAATAAAAACAAGAACCACTGCAAGGAGTAGGATTTTCTCTGGTTTTCTTGGACTACGGTTTTGAAAATGGTGTGCTTGAACAGCATTATAGTTGCCTCTAAGACCCTCTGGTTCACATGTTTTGTGAAGTAGATCTATGTTTCTGATGTGTTCTCACTGTTTCCTTTTTAAACCTGTGATTTCATAGATTGACTGCTATTGACTACTGCTGCTGTCTGTATTTGAACTCCGGTTATCTTCTGTTGTAACTTTGTTTGTTTTGAAATAGAAACAGTGGGATTGTGTCAGTTGTTTGTGAATGGTTGAGGCACTACTGTTGTGCTCAGCCATAGTCGGTCTGCTTCAGTCATAACTGAAAGGTCAGCACCGGTATTGATCAAATGAAGTCCAAGATTGAGACTGAATGTGCTTTCTGTGATGAATTTCTCTATTCAGACACACAGCTCCACAAATACAATCGGCTATCCTAACGCCACACTGCTCTTTTAGCTCTGTGCCTACCTTGCATAGCTCCTATCACTCCTCCTGCTCCTTCTTCTCCACTGTACTTTCTCTTCCTTTCTTCCTGCTCTGCCTCTCGTCCCTCAGAGCCCTCAGACGAGCTCCAAGTAGTCAAGCTGCTGAGGGGGCTTCCCGCTGAGCCGGCCCTGCTGGGGTTTGCCCCTCTGGCTGTGGATGGGGCCATGGCCCACCACCTTCGCCACTGTCCCTACCACCTCCGCCGCCTCAAGAGCTGGCTGATGTCTGGTCAGGAGCTGCCAGAATCTCTCCACGGTCAGCCTCTGTAGATCCCTCGTACTTCCTGTTAACTCCTCTTCCTCCCTCTAGCCCCATTAAGCCAGTGTTGGGGCAAGTGGGACACTGTTACTGCCATTTGAGCTTTGCATCTACTGTTATTCAACGCTTTACGTTTTTATTGGTCTGGTTGTCAGCCTGTGTATTTATCCTTTCTCCTATTCGCTTTGTCACATCTGCTGTTCCTATTTTTTCCTTATTATTTTGCATGTCTGCCAGAGGGCGCAACACTGCTGCTTTGGAAATCAATTTCTGTCTGCGTACTTAAACTCACAGTGAAACGGCAGTTGGCTTTAATCTTCAGAAATGTGACGTACTCTGAATCTCTAGGTTGGGTTTATTTACGAGATGAATTTGATCATTGAGAGCAACAGCTACGTTGCAGTTCAGCAGGAGAACAGGGGAGAAATTAATACATTAGACCTCAACCACCACCCATGATATACAATAGATTGTAGTTAACTACCATGTGTTGTACTGTAGGATTAGTTATTGGTGGATGTGTAATGTACCATCTATTTTGTCCATATTTATAATCTTGTATTGTCGCGTTTTATTTTATTATTTTTTTAAGATAAGATGTACCTTTATTGATCCCCGTAGGAGAAATTCAAAAAAAGTAATTTTTTAACATCTGGCCAGGGACAGCAGATGAAAAGTAGCCTTTTAGGCTGACACTGGCCTATTTAAAAAAATAAAAAAATAAATAAATAGCAGTCAAGTGCAGTTTTATACAAACAAAGGAGTTTGCTAGATGGCTTACATGTGATAACAGAGGTAACTGAACAATTAACACAGGACATAGGATTAAAACGTTTTCTTTATTTCACTGTGTCTTTAAGTCCTGAAGGGTATTTTGTCCTCCATCCTTCCTCGCTCATGATTGGACACATGTTGGGCCATTTCTGGAACTAGAAAAAGCTTCTTTATAATACAGTAAACTTTAATAATGATTTTTCAATTAAATGTTGAAATGAATCTGCACAAGGAGAACTAATTGCTCTACATGCATGCTGAGTGGACACTTGATGACCAGCCAAACAATCTCTTCTTTGGAAGAGTTTTGGGCTTGTCTAACTGCATTGTGTGCATGCTCCATCCTGAGCATTGGATTTAGAGAAAGAGCCTTCAAAACAGTGAGCTCTGTAGGAAACCGTAAGGCTGGGCCCTACTTTGTGCATCCGCTGACCGCTGCAGGCTTGTACCAGTCATACAGATACGCACACGGTTCCTTTCATAGTACAATTGAGAGTCTGCGTCAGTCTGGCATCCTACGCATGCACGCAGTGCTAAAACAAAGTGTGGTCTGGCTATTCGAGGATATGGATGTGCAGGTTTGTGTCTGTTTGACCGAGAGCGGGTCCGAGTTGCACAGAGGCACAGCATACAGTGTAGCACTCCCAGAATATGTTTCCTGGCCAGTTGGCAGATATTTGAGTGTGTTGAAAGATTTGGGTCGTCATCATCTCATCCCTCATTTTAATTGGCTAATTAAGTGGTGGTCTGTTCATAAACTGCTGATTTTGTTAGTGGAGTCTTGGCACATTGTGTAACCTGAACAGAGCTGGGCAAAGCTTAGATTGCAATCTGTAAAGTTACAGATGTTTTTATTTGCTACAGGCGTAGAGTAGATTGAGCTTTTTTGGCTTTGTCACATTGACTTCTGACTGTTTTCCTTTGCTCTTTTAAATATCACTGCCTTTTCTTTGTTGTGTTGTCTTTGAATGGTGCAGTGTATCCTTTGTGTTTTCTGCTCCCACTGCATCTGGTGTGTGAGCTGAATTTGATATCCACATGGAAAGCTTGCAGCAAAGATAGGGAGGAGGAAAAGGCAATAAATGCCATCTTATCTTCTAACATGTGAATATGCATTACACATCTTTGACGGACAGACTTTGAAGAAAAATCATACCTGCTTGGCTTAAACTGATATTACAGTCATCAAAGCTTTGGCAGAAAGACCTTTTCATGGTGAATAGGGATCCTACTTCTAATAAACAAAGCAGCTTTGGCCAACATCCAGTAGAAATTGTGTTTAATGATTTCTAAATGCATCCTAAAACCAGTTGTGTTCTTGTGTATAAAAGGTTTGTAGGTACAATGAGCAGATCCACTAAATTAATATTATTTACTTATTTATTTTAATTATTATTTACCCCTTTAGGCCTTGACTGGTTCCTGTCCATTAAGTGCTGACTGCAGTTTGTTCCGCTTGTGTTGTTAAATTAGAGAAACTGTTTTATGGAGTAGTGGAGGACAAATCTGTAGTCATAGCACATTAGTCATGGAGAAATGCAAGGCTGACCAGCATGCTCTCTGGGGATATGGATGAATTGGAAGCGCTGCTTCAACGTCCATCCATTCCCTTTTGTTTTTTCTTCATGGTTTTGCTTCATCATGGTGTTCTTTGTCGGGCTGCACTGAATGACTATTTGAGTGTTTGCTCCAAGTTTGTGTACAAAACTCAGCTTGCCATAGCACAGTCGTGTTTGTGTTCTAGCAGTTCTTTCTCAGCTTATCCTGTACACAACTTGTCATTTTATGAAAGTTATATGCAGTACATGTATGAATTAATCTATATACCCTTTTAAGATGGGGGTTGTGGTCAATTCACTTCTAGTCCATTCATTTTCAAAACTTTATTGCAATACAATTGATCCTTAAGGAGCAAATTTGTGTTACCTGCCTCATCATTAAGGTCAAAGGTCAGAGTCCACTTCAACTTATTGTCTCATTCAAGGACACTTGAAGACCAGATTTGTTTTTTTAATAGAAGGTGGAAGTGTTGTTCAAAAGCCTCTTTAACCTCTCTTGAAAAACATGATGTTTAGGCCTTGTCATTTTTATAATTAATAAATTAATTATATTAAATTTAATATAATAATAATTCTAACCACCGCTTTTTGTATTTTATATCCATTAAAAGATTATCATATTCAGCGAACACAATGTGTCTCACTTTGTCAACATGGTAAAGTTAATGAGTGAATTGATCCACACCCGCTTATATACATTATGTGAGACTCTCCCAAACAATCAGAACATACCATATTTGTTCATAAGGTCCTTTCTAACCGAAACAGGAAATGAACACCAGACATATTGCGATTCTGTTTGTGTACATTAACTTTGGCTGGTAAGTTTGTGTAGTGCAGCTACTGTCGAAGGCCAGACAGTAGGTAAACTGTACCAGCCACTGTAGAAGGTAACAAGCCACTAATTTTTAGATCGTACAGTAGCCTAAATGTCTGTATGGCTAGTTAACAAATAAAAATGTCTGCCAGATGTCGGGCCCTGTCAGTATGACATTGAGAGAATGAGCAGACACCTGGAGGACATCCAACATGCACAGAGAGAGAGCAATAGTGTCACCACTCCTCCTTCTCTTCCATCTGATGGAGAAGTGGTACGATCGGATGTGTTTCTGTCTCTCCTTTCTGTGCTGCAGGGTTTGAAGGCTGCTCCATGGTGCCCTCTATCTACCCACTGGAGACGCTGCACAACTCACTCTCACTGAAGCAGGTGGACGAGTTCCTCAACACGGTGTGTGAGAGCAGCAGCGAAGCCCATGCCAAAACCATGAAAGGTAGGCCTGCATAGTGAAGCAGCAATAACTATTGTATACCTGCTAGTCTGCCTTTCTTTAGTTTAGTTCTTCACCAGTTATGAAATGGAGACTAAAGCTTTTCCAGTTCCAGTGCAGCAACTATTTTAAACACATGAAGTATGCCAATTTATTTCAAATTATTGAATTAAAAGAGAGGTGCCTTTGCAGATTCTGGCCAGGTGAGAAAAGTGTTAATGTTATTAATGTATTTGTAAAATGTATCTTTTTTAATCCTTTGAATCCTTTGAGCTATTTTGTAAGATATGTTTGCTTTAAAACTTCTATTATGAGGTGCATTTTGAGTATTTATGATTTAAAATACAGGCAGTCTTGCTTGGACATTTGTTGTTGTGATGTAAATGATCATGTGATTCACAGACTGAAGGCAAAAATTCCTCAAGACAAACAAGAAAATGATGAATGAATGACACAGGAACATCAGGGAAGATGCAAAGTGCTTAATACTCTGACCAAATAGTATATTTGATGAATATTTACGTTGATTTTAACTTGTCCTATTCCTTTCTGTCCCTTTTTTAAAATTGAGGTCTATGTGCTAAAATTCCTATAATCCTGATGTGATACAGATGTTAACACCCGTATATTAATGCTTAAAGTATTAATATATAGGATACGCTAGAGTAGAGGCAACAGCAACTCTGGAAGTATCAAATACTGCACTGTGGTTCCATTAAATAAACTGAACTCAGTATTATGACCTTTGGAAACTGATCTCAGTGTTGTTTTTCCCGTCTTCACTACAGCGCTCTCCAGCCTGTTTGACTCCCAGAGCCAGACGTCTCTCTACAGCCCTCAGCAGCCTCTGTCTTCCTCTGGATCTGAAACATCTCTTCGGCCACCGAGCCAGCCGCTGTGGCGTGAGTGTTTAAACGATTTGTTGACATATGCAGTATGCAAGGCTGCTTCTATCTCTTCTGATACATGACTTTTGGTGCTGGGATTGAGAGCTCTTACTGCTGTGTGTGTGTGTGTGTGTGTGTGTGTGTGTGTGTGTGTGTGTGTGTGTGTGTGTGTGTGTGTGTGTGTGTGTGTGTGTGTGTGTGTGTGTGTGTGTGTGTGTGTGTGTGTGTGTGTGTGGTGTGTGTGTGTGTGTGTGTGTGTGTGTGTGTGTGTGTGTGTGTGTGTGTGTGTGTGTGTGTGTGGGGTGGGTGGGTGGGTGGGTGGGTGGGTGGGTGGGTGGGTGGATAGGAAGAACACTGGTTTTAAAACCACATTCTAGCAGGTAAAATCTACATGTATCTCTAAGTGGACACTATAATACATTTTTCATTCATATACTCTCACTGCTTAGTGGCTATCAGTTTCAGATTCTGCCTCAAACAAGGCTTTTAATCCTCCCATAGAGCCGATCTGCGGTCAGACCCAGTCACTGCACTGAGCAGCTCCCATGTGTGAAAATTAGTAACTGTACGACAAAGTGATGCTGAAAAAGCCCATGCATGCTCAGCAAAACCTGGATTAAGATAAAAAGGCCTTCTGCACGACCTTCAGGTAGATGGTAGCAGATGTGACCTGATGGGCTTTGTTTGTCTGCAATGACCTTGTGGCTACAAATACTAATAGTATCATATCAAACAGGCCACATATTCAGTCCCACATCAGCTAAAAGGTATGTGTCCTTGAACCAGGCTCAGAACTCGTGCTGCTAATGGCTAATTTCATTTTATTTATGATTCTGTTGAGAATTGTTTTGATGAATATATAAATTATTTTTGTGAAAAAGAGAACGCTTTGCTCACAGCGTGTTCTGCAGACCTGTCGCGGCTGGCAACGGCAATATAATTGAGGAAAAAAAAAAAAAACAGTGTTTGTGAACATAAAAATATGATCAATTACGCAGACTCGGCAGCCTCATGAAGAGGTACAATGGGCCAAAAGGCTTTATATGTAAAAACAAAACAATTCATGTACTAATCAGTGATGGCAGACTGTTTGGTTGTTTTTTTCCAACATTTATTTTTAGTTTATGTATATTTTCTTTCAGTTCATTGTTTTATAAACAAAAATGATGAACTGACTTGGGATTCTTTTATTAACTGATGATTACAGAGCAAGAATGAACTCCTAAGCTTTAATGATTAATTGTTTATCAAAATTGTTGGAGATAAATTAGATTCAAATCAATTAAATGCTTCACTGCTACTCTGAACACCAACTTGAATGACCATACATTTCTCTGGGTAAGAGCATGATCTAGACTAATGTGCATATTAGGTAAGTTGGAAGTTGGGTCTTCTTCCTGAACCACCTCCTTTTTTTTTTTTTTTTTTACAAAATTAGCTGTATTTTAGTAAACACATTTAAAGAAAAAAGTCCCCTCAAAAAGTCTAGAAACTATCATAGAAGCTGAATAAGAGCAGGATGTAAATGTATGGCAGGCCACCCTGTGGGATCAGTTAGAAAACTAAACTAAAATAGGACTCTTGGAGAACATCACAGCCCCTTTAACAACTGAGCCCCTCCTTTTTAATGTCGAGGGTGGCCTCTTCTCCTCCTCTCCTCTTTTCCTCAATCTGTTCTTTTTGTCTTCTTTTTTGGCGAGGTGATTCATTTATCCTCCTGCCAGCTGATTGATGAAGCGTCTACTGTCCTATATTTCTAGCTCTCGTGCTTCCACCTTTCTCATCCACCACTTGTGTATGTTATTTGCATTGTGCGCACTTTGGGTGGCTTTTTATCTCTGTCTTCCTCCATCCTGTCAGTACCTGCTCCAGATCTGGGTTGCCGTGACAGCCGATAACTCATTTAGCCTCATTTATCACACGGTGTGGAGGCAGAGATGGTGGAGGTTACATCAGGATGAATATGACACTTGTTCTGCGGATGGTGTGACAATGTTTGTTCTCCTATTGGCTGTCCTGCAGTTACAGTCCTGTGTCACTCAGACAGTCATTGAGAAAACTGAAGTGTGAATCATTTGTAGTGGAGGCACTGTCGTGGGTGTAAAATAGCCTTAAATGTAAATTATTATATTGACTAATGAATGCACTACAAGTAATCTTAGTCTAAAATGATTAGAGTATATTTTAGATACACACATTGAGGTACATGTGGCATGACTTATGAAACCCCCCCAAAAACTGTGTTTATAAAGTTCTCCATGGCAACAGAAGATGAGGTGGTGAGGGGATGATGCTGTTGCTTTCCTGTTTTTGTGCCACATCACTCCCTCTTTGTTCAGTTTGTGTCCTTCCACTTGATGCACACACAGTAACAACTCACACTCAGACCCAGGGTGGCGTAAGGGACAGCAAGTAATGAGATTAATACTTCAATAAAATGTAGGTGTTGTTCCAGGGAATTAATCTGTTTTCAGGTTGAGGTCAGAGTTATTTTGTATGATCTGTGAGTGCATTAACAGAGATAATTGACTGAATTGTATGTGGTTTTTTTTAAAGATGGTAGTATCCCCTCGAGTGCTGTATCCAGTGCAGGTCCCTCCTCCCCAATCACAGAGAGCTCCGGCATGAACTTCAGCTTCAGTGAGTAGACGGTCTGTCTGGAAAAACACAAGGACTTTTGGGTATCTAAGGGCACAATCTGAAGACTTGTTTGTCTGCCTCTCTGTGCTTTCATTCATCTTTTCCCCTGCCCTTCTGCTCACATTCACAACAAACACTGGAGGGGATGCTGACTTTGGAGCGAGTCCAAGCAGTCGGACTGTAAATATAATCACTCAAACTGTACACGGACTCTTCTGCTGCACCCTTCGTACATCTGATCACAACACCCTCTCGCTGGAAAGAGACAACAAACCGGACCTTCAACAGTGTCACTCATCTGTCACCACGTCCGTCCTCCTCTTCAGTTTGCCGACACATTCACAAACCAGCTCAGACTGAGTAACAGTGCTTCGAGCCAACATTCACACCGGTTGTGCCTTTAGTTTAATTTGGATGCTGCCTATGCCAAAACAACAACAGTGCCTGCTGTTTGTGTTCTACTAAATGTATGACACACAGCTGTGTCAGTTTTGACCTTAGACATGTACGACTGAAATGCATTACAGACAAAGTGTTAACTGTCACTGATTTGCATTTGAAATAGTTTTATTTTTTCATCCTCACTGTTTTGAGGCAGAAATGTGGCTGGCCAGTCGCAGCCAACACTGACACAAAACAGGGAGTTGTTTTTTGAAATTCAAGTTAAATTTAGTACTTTGATGAACAGTCTGTGGTGTGTTTCAGCTGCTAATGTCTGTAAAAAGGCTGAAAGTTAAAGCCTAAAGGAATAGTATAGCAAAATACGCTTATTCCCTTCTTGCAGACAGTTGAGATGAGATGAAAAATACCACTCTCATCTGTCTTAAATATGAAGCTACAGCTTGCAGCCAGTTAGCTTAGCTTCATTTTGCTTCATATTTAGCATATAGACACGAGCGGTATAAACCCTTTCATCTAATTCTTGGTGAAAAAGCAAATAAGTCCATTTAAGACTATTCCTTAAAAAATATATACACATTATTGACCACTGCACACTTCTGGTTTATAAAAGTGAATCTGCTTGATGAGGTTGCAGAATAAATTCCTAAAGAATGGACCTTAATCTGAGGCTATTCTGAACATAAATCTGATATATGAAGATAAACATCATGCAAATATCGGGCACTTTTATGATTTCAGAGATTACAAACTGATTAGTCTTGAGAGGATTTTAAAGTTATACTTTGGCCCGCTTTGGTACCTGCTACAGTACGTTCAGTTTACTTCATACAACCAAAATAACAAGACTCCATTTTGAGATACAGGTATTGTAAATGTAAAGTGTAAAACCCGAGCCAGCTTGATCAAACTGTATTAGTCTTTTCAATGGTAGTCTGCTGTTCAGTGGAAACACAATTTATCTGTAAATGTGCCTCTAAATGACTTTAAGAGAAATATTTAAGAGAGTATTGTAGACACTGTGGGTTTCCTGCTGTATTTTTATTATTTTGTAGGGGTTTACAAATCACAATTTATTTCAAGAAGATCTGTGGTATAGTAGTATTTTGGAATTAAAGGGAAGAACCACTTGATTAAGTGAATAGTATACATGTACTTTTACATAAGGACGACTACCTGTTTGTGTCTGCTGTCACACCAAATTACATGTTTATTTTAATGTTGAATTAATCAAATGATTATTTCTAATGATTTAATGAGGACTCAGGTAGATATATCATGAATCTACAGATGGAAATTAGTTTTATCAACATTTGACTGAACTGGGGGTCAAGTCACTTTCAATTATTTTGAAAAGGAATAAATTCAGTGGTGAATTTAGTAGTTTACGCTTCAAAGAAATACTTTTATTACTTTGACCAAAACTTTATAGTATTAAACCTCTACCATAAAACCAAGACCTGAGGTTTTATTATTGTAGAGCACCATGATTATGTTCAGGCAGTTTTGTCTGCGACACCTATGTATAAATGGGAGAAATAAAACAACTCCCTGTTCATTTCAAGCTGGTTAAATTGCAAATGAACTGACCCCCAAAACCTAGATACACCTCCTGTAGAACAAATGTGTGTGTATGTATATATTTTTTAGTCATCATGGGAAGAGTTTTAGTTTTAGATTTGAGAAGCACTAATGATTTTTTTTAAACCTAACAGTGGGTTGATGTAGGTAATTTTAGTTGTGTATTTATGTGATTATTTAATGTGCTATTTAATGTCAGCCAAAGAGGTGTGTTTTATGAGTTTGGCTGCTGGAGAACAAAGTCTAGGTTTAATGTGTGTAAGAGTTCTGTCGATCTCTTGAGGTTCAGGTTGGGCTGTAACGGTGGAAAGAGGAAGATGAATAGGGGGGAGGGTGGATGGGCTGGGGGGGAGTAATAAAAAAATCCATTAAACAGAGACCGCATTGTTCAATATGTTATCAAGTGTGTGTCTGTGTCTCTCTGTGTGTCTGTGTCTCTGTGTGTCTGTGTCTGTCTGTGTGTCTGTGTCTGTCTGTCTGTGTCTGTCTGTCTGTCTGTGTCTGTCTGTCTGTCTGTGTCTGTCTGTCTGTCTGTCTTTATAAATGGCCCACAGTCCAGACACATAAGCCTGTTATTGCTCCATAAACAAAGCTCCTTGTCACCGCTCTGCCAACACACCTCTCCCTCCACGTCTCCTTTCCCCTCCCTCTCTGTTTTTTTTTTCTCCTTGTGTCTTCTCCTCCCCTTGTCTCTTTCCCTGTCTCATCTCCTCTCCTTATTAGAGAGAAAAACAAGAGGAACATAGGAAAGATCCCCTCCTCTTCTCTTCCTTAATCTTACCTCCAACCCCTTATTCTCCTCTTTTTTCCTTCCCCTCGTCTTTTTTTTTTTTTTTACCTCACCCCATTTCTCTCTCTCCTCCTCTTTCTCTCTTCTCGTCTCCCCACTTCCCTCCCACTCCTCTCCTCTCCAAACAGCTCTTAAGAATAGTGATGACTCATGCCTCCCTCTATTGCTCCCATGCGTTGCCATGACGACGCCCCCAGATGTAATTGACTCCTCCTGAGCAACGCTGGGTGAATGGAGAGAGGGGGACAGACAGAGACCGCCGACTTACCGGAAGCCAAAAGCTGATGTCATTTATTCTGTCTGGACGGCAAGTCTTTCGCTCGGCTTTATTTCCTGCGTGTACACACACACACACACACACACACACACACACACACACACACACACACACACACACACAAATGTCTTTTCAGTCTGTCTCCATCAGCTCTTCCAGCCACACACACTTTTAGTTACAAACCCTTCTCTCATGCTTCAATACAGTACAGTAGCTACTTTCATTCACAGTGCTCAGACGATGACTGAAGGTAGTTTTGTGACCTTTATCAAGTTGTACTCACTGTAGCGGAGTCAGAAAGGGAAAAAATATATCATTAATCCAGCTGCCTACAAACATTTTACAGCTCAGTCTTAAGAAATGTTATCAAATACAATGTTTATTGAAAAGGCCAGTAGGTCTCTACAGGTGGAGACCCACTGGATGCTGTTTATGGCCCTATTTGGTGGCTATTTAAGTCAAATGCCCCCACAAAACATTGTGGGACAGCAGGTGACCTGGGATTAGTCAAAAGCTTAAACAGTTTAAATTTCTGCAAGAATATTCTGTACTATCTGTGGAGGAGATGATGATTATTATTATAGTAGTTTTAAATGATGCTTGTCTCCATGATTACAGATAAATTATTGGAGAAAGTTATATATAGCTTAATTACATAATGTATATTAATGTGTGAGCTGCCTGCTATCTTGCGAGTGTTGATGCTAGAGGTGGAAATTATTCTCATTTGACTGATTTGAATAGTTTTATTCAGGTCAAGATTCATAGTTACTATGTTGTTGCTAAGTGGTTGTATTTCCTTTCAACTGCACTCCAGTAGGTTCAACAGTAAGCGAATGCGTCGCTGTTCAGGTGGCTGAGACATTTGGTGCTGGTTTCACTAGTTCACTAGTAAGTTCAGTATGTTGCTGGTTCGGTACAAAACTAGTCCCATAGCAGCCTTTATTTATGATTTAAGACTGAGTTGTATCATTGTTTTTCCTTCTGTGATGTTTGCTGTCTTTTAATGAATAAGTAACATCTTGTGTGTCACACCTGAGCTGACAACAGTGCTCTCAGTCACCAGTGTGAGGAGCTCCACTGCTCAGCGCTACTGAGTGACAATGAGTCAGTTCAAGATTTGTTGTTGTCTTGCAACAAGTGAGAAGTGGTGGAGGGGATGTTGTCTTACCAGTGTGTCTCCACCAGGCAAAGATTGAAAACTATTACAAAATATCAACATAATAACTTCATCAGCTTTCCGTTTTATTTATATAGTTCAATATCACAAATTTGTCTCAAGGATCTTTACGGTCTGTACAGCATACAGCACCCTCTATCTTTAGACCCTTGATTTGGATTTTAAAAAATTCTTTAACAGAGAGTAAAATGGGAAGCAAGCAACAGAGGAGGGATTCCTCTCCCAGGACAGACTTGCAATAGATATCGTGTGTATATAAACCAAAATAGCAAAATTAGAATATGGAAAATCATGATGATAATATTATAGACAGATTGTAAACTACATTTTTGAGAACATTTTTGTCTTAAAGACAAAAGCTGCTTCTAGCTGCTTTAGGGAGGGGCGAGTAGATAAATAAGGTCAAGATATTTATAACACCTGCACTATATGAATGAGGTCAAATATAAGATTAAAAGATTAATTGGGTGTGCTCTTGGCATGATATTCTGACCGCTGGAAATAAGATAAAAACAAAAGTCTTAAGAGATAAAGGTGGAGAAATAGAAAAATAAGCCACAGACTGAAGTTTACAAATCTTTTCCAATCTGCTCTAAAAATCCCTTTATGCCTCCTCTTAGCTCTTACTTCATTCCTTCAGTCACATCTCCTTTTACATGTGTGTTTTCAACTGGAGGTCACTGTGTCCCAAACCACTGACTTCCTTCCTGCTGTTCAGTGACTTAGCTTGCACTCAGCTAATGGCCTGAAATACAAATGCAAAGAGAGGAGTGGGAGGAAGAGACGAGCGAGGAGAGTAACTACTAGTTGTGCTGATGAGAGAATTACCCTCATCTAGTCTCCATCCAAACCCCGACAGGAAGGCAGGAAGGTGTCTAGTTAGACCTTGAGTGCCACTTCCACACCCACGCCTTGTCCTCAACTCCCCCATAAAGCCTCTTCTAAAGTCAAAATGTGTCGTCATGGTAACCGGTGGAGGGCTGCCGAGGAGAGAGGGGACTTGTTTTGCCTGGCGATGTGGCAGCCGAGCAGCAATGTGTGGGCTTGGTCACCCCACTAGAGACCCAAACTGCATATAATAGCATATAGCGTCCAAGGTTAGAGGGACTGCCAACACGAGAGAACAGGCCAAATTTGTTCTTTCTTTTTGTATTTCACTCTTTTTCTTTCAGAGTGAGAGGTTGGAGGCTGACACACTTACTGCAGGGGAAGAGAAATTAAAATGAGATACAAAGATAAATTAGGACCCATTCATCACCAGCTGAAATGAATGCAGAGTGTGTTACAGCTGCAGGTTGAGGTGTGGATCCATCAAGTCCAAATTGATCTGTTCCTCCCATCCCTCAGGGAGTGTGGAGTTGATGTTTTTTTAAAGTTTACTGAGTTGTTCTCTTTCCCTCACTGCTGTAGTCAAAGATCTGTAAATATCAGCTGGGAAACTGCTGAGGGGGAGAGTGAGGATCGAGCAGCGCTGCTGAAGCATAACTTCTCTTTCATCTTTCCACCTGACAAATCAAAGCCGATCAACACACTGACCGAGCCTGTTGTCTCCAGCGCTGAAGCAAACGGCTCATTTCCACACCTCAAACACAGATTTACTGCAAACTCAGTTTTGTACAAGACTATTAAGCTTTTATTCACAAAAACCTGTGAAGGTAGGATTTTTTTTTTGGGGTGGTGGTGTTTAATGTTTTGTGACAGATGGGATTCATCTCATAAATCTGAAGCACAGGACTTAAAGGTATTTCAAAGTTTGGCAGAAACAACTTTACGGCTTTATTTTTAACTACTTATAGTTTTTTGTTTCCGAGGGCAGAAACAATTTAGGAGACAAATGAAGTAATAAGATAAGACATTTGGTTTTTAGCATAATGACTTCTGTTTCTGTCATTTTTAAAAGATAAAACTGATGGAAAGGTCACATTAAAGGTCCAGTGTGTAACATTCAGGAGGATTTATTGGCAGAAATGGAATATTATGGCGCCCGGATAGCTCAGTGGGTAGAGCTGGCGACCCACGTACCGAGGCTGAGTCCTTACTGCAACGGCCCAGGGTTCGAATCCGACCTGCGGCCCCTTGCTGCGTGTCATCCCCTCTCTCTGTCCCCCTTTTCCTGTCTATCTTCAGCTGTCTCTATAATAAGGCAATAAAAAAGCCCCAAAAATATATTTTAAAAAACTATTATATTCATATCTATATGAATGATGTTTTCATTCTTGTATAATCACCTGAATCTAGGATTTTTTTTTCCCCTTAGATTGAGCTGGCCTTGCCTTCCATGAATCCGCCATGTTGAACCGCCATTTTATTATTATTATTTTTTTTTTACAGTAGCCCAGAAGGGACAAACAAACACTGGCTGTAGATAGGGGCGTTCACGTTCTACATACTGGACCTTTAAGCCAAAATTCTTTAAACTTAACAAGAAAAAGTGATACACTGGTGCACTAGGAAGTTTAGTCTTATAGCTGTGGATAAGTGAAGAAGATGATTAGTGTAGTTTTTGTTTCAGGGGGCAGAAACTGTAAAAAGACACAAGTTGAGAGACATTGTTAATGAAGTAAAGTAACACCTTTGCTTTTAAGTATAATGACATTTTTGTCACTTTTACAATCATTCATTCATAAAAGTTGTTTCAGGCTTTGCTTTGGGCTAAATGCTACAGTCAGCATGCTAATATGCTCACAGTGACAGTGGCAACATGCTGATGGAAATGTATTTGATCATAAACCAAAGTATTGGGCAATTTAAGATTTTAACCCAAAGGCCTTTTGCCTTTTTGAGGCAAGGGGGTTGTAATCTCCAGCTGTACCACTAGATGTCACTAAATCCTTCACACTGGTCCTTTAAGAAAACAAAACGAGTCTGAAGGCTTATTTGCCACTTGTTCCCCAGCATGGTAAAGTCATATTTGGTCCCTAAAAACAAATTTTCTGTCCACCAGCTGCAACTAATCACACTTAATGAGAACGCCCAAATAAAGCAAAAAAATAGGATTATTATTATTTATTAATTCAGGCATATTCAAATTATTATACACTAATGAAAACATAACAATGGATATTATATTCTAATAGATCCTTCTCCACATTGCATATAGAGTTTGTATTATTTTAACAAAGTGAAGTATCTAGACATTAAATTATCTTCAGAGTATGTGCAAAATTTCCTGAGTTTAATTTTCTGTGTATATTATCAATCAATAGAATGCATTATAACCTGACTGTATCAATCAAATCAGAACATTCAGGATAAAATAATGGGAAAATGTATTCCTTTGTTCGTTTCCCTTCTGGTCCATTCCAATAGACAGATGATTATTTTTTTTAATGGTATTTTGGCATGTATAAGTAATATAATTATAATGATATAATATAATAATTATGCAAAAAGACACTAACAGTCGATACGGTACATCATTAATGGATTGCTTTTGATCTCTTGAGTATCTGTATCAGTTTCAAACAACGTGTATTAGTTGATCACTATTACACACACTGTACATCAGCAACCTCTTTGTTACGTTCAGGTCGTAATTTAACATTTTTGAGACTAAGTAGCAATAATTTATCAGTATAAAATACATAGGTTTCTCATACTATACAGTAGATTTTTGTATCAAGTGCTCAATCAGTCAGTTATTTAATGTCTTTGATGCCTGAAGCTGCTTCACTGACGGTGTATTAGAGCCTGACTTTGCAAATTCATTTATAGTTTAATCTTTTTTACATCCCAATTTGTTTTCATTTTAAAGTGGTGATTACAATTCTCTTGGAGGAAATATATCCATTATCTCCTTCTCGTCATGCTGGGTATTGTTCTCTGTAGTCTGTGATGAATTGGCAACGTTAAAAAATATCTCTCCATCACGCTACAAATTACTCCTGACTCTTCTGAGATTGGTTCATTTATACAAGCAGTTTATAATTATGTATTTATTAACAAAAGCAAATATCTGGTCACCAGTCCCCTCAAAAGCAAAATGGCTCCATATTGCTTTTCCTGGTCGCTTCTGCAAGCTACTGAAGTAGACAAGATTATACATGAACCATATCTGTTCTTTGGTTCAGGTGACATATTATTTTTTTGTTCTCATCAGAGCCAAATGTTACTCAGCAGGGTTTTCAAAGATCCTCATAGATTTGTGTCTTTGGGTTGGCATTTTGGCATTGCAGCCTTGGTTATACAAATTCACCTCCCCAAAAATCATTTTTAATTTTAATCCCAAAAAGGTCCTTTAACATGTAGAAAATGTGTTATAGTCGAAAAATATAAATGTAACATCAGTCGGTGCACAAAAAGTATCTCTCTGAAAAACTAAGATGACTATCCTTCTTTCACAAAATCTCTTTAATAGGTTGCCAGGATGTTTTGTACAGACATTGTACCCAGAGGTCTTGTTTAGTCTTTGATGACAAGTTAGATTAACCATTTAATCTTAATGTGATTACTGTAACAAGTTTTAACAATTCAATAAATATGTATTTTGTTACTCCCTAAAATTCTGCATAAATAAAGTGACCTGTAAAGACACAAAAGAGACAAACAATAAACTCATGACACACATTTAGATTTCAATGTACTTTAATTGATGATCACCAGGCTGTTTCCCTTTTACAATGAATCTGCAGTAGTTCTAGTTTTACCAGTTAGATTTAAAGAGACAGAGAGATATTGAATATTGCACTGAGGAAGAAAAACATAACTAAGATTAATACAATGCAAAAAAAGAGAGAGAGAATCAAACAGAACTACCAATACAGCGTCTTCTTAACATGTTAATAGGGCAAACAATAAAAGCACAGCCCAGTATTATATTACTGTAGGTCATTTCAGTACCAGTTAAGACAATTAGCTTTTTTCAAATATACCTCTTTAAAATAGCATTGTATTTTTTATTATTATTTCCATGTTAAACAATTACATTCAGGATTATAACTAAATAAATCACATGCAGAGAGATTAGATGGACAGAGGACACCATATCGTGATCAAATGATTTCTTCATTTTAATGCAGGTATGGTGATGAAATTAAACTGAAAGATGCACTTTTTTCATTCTGTATCTTGTCAGCGTTTTGTATAGTTTTATTGGTTCGAAGAGTAGTTAGCAGTTTTGATCACTTAGATCACTGTCACTAAAAATCTAAAATGAACAGTTATCACAATAATGATAAGATTGTTATATTTTTCAGATTTGTTCTCCAAAGCAATATGTACAAATCTGTGTACAGTACATAAATGTACATGTAGTATTTGTTTAATTTTATTGATGGTTTTTGAGTCTGCATGTGTTTCAAGTCATTTTCAGGAAAAGGAAAAAGTTGCAGCTGCAGTTAGTAGTATTTCTATGTTACTGTTAATGTTCTTTATGGGATCTCAGTTGCTTTCTGACACGTCAAACTCTCCTCCTCCTCTGGGGCAGAACCACAACTGAAATGACAATTTGTCAAAACAGAAAGCAGCATGTGCCCTCATTCTGTGCTCCCAAAATTTATTTATGTCTAGGTTGGTGTAAATGTTTTTTTTTTGTTTTTTTTTTTGTTTTTATTCATTTATTTTTTGTCTATTGTTTTGATCCAGCAGCATTCGCATGGTAGTACCAACTCTACATTCAGAAAAATAGATCTCCTGTATAGTGCATTCAGCTTCTTTATAGTCACACAGTTCAGTATTGAGTGATTCACAGCGTTCTACTGATGCCTTGAAAATCTCAAGGCCGGGTATTTGGAATCTGCCAACTTAAAAACATTATTCAAAGACAGTACAACATTTTAGACCATCCACAAAATCTGATCCATACATTAAAAAGCTTCTTGCTGGCTTTTTGGACATATTTCCAGACAGCATCGAACAAGGGGTGAAAAGGACTTTTTGCTTGATCGATTGCTTAACAAACACTTAAACTGTTTTCAAGGGAGTCATTTTGAACCTTCACTGTCCCCTCAGTGTGCACACGTGGCCCTCAGTTAATCAGCTCCCTCCACACTAGTGTGTGCGTGCATGTGTGTACTTGTGCGTGCCCAGCTGTTTAATATACAACCTGCATCAAACTCAGATTCTCCCCAGTGGGATAAGAAAAGCTATGTCTGCCTCTTACACAGTGCATACATGGTAAAACTAAAGGGAAGCCAGGCAGAGCAAAGAGCATGGAGGCTTTGGAAGATGAGGTATAAGGTAGTGTGAGCGTTATGAGTTTTACAGGGAAAGAAAATGGCACTGGTCACAGGCTAGCACAAGTTGACAACAAACTCCAGCCTTCTGTGGAGTTTGTTCCGTATTTTAAATCAGATTTAGGGAAAGAATTAAGTGACTTTAATCTCTACAAGCAGAGGATTGTCCCTGCTTTTAGTTGACAACAACCTGACAATCAGTCTGTCATCAATAGCACGAACAAAGTCCTTTCTGAAAATCCAAGCCTCCCCATGCCTCGCCCAGCCTAGCTGGTCCCCCAGCCTCAAATCAGTCTTCACAAAACAAAAATAATAAGTATGTGATGAGCCATCTTGGCAGAAATGTATTTCCTATTTAGACAAAAATTAAATGTAAAAAAAAAAAAAAAATATTCAGAATTGCTTCTCAGCACAAATTTAAAGAACATGAAACCAGAATTACTTGCAAATATACTACTTATCTGATATAAATGAAGAAATAAAACTTGTAAATATAATGTGAGCTTCTCTCGAATCTGGCCGTGAACAAGCAGAAAGACCTTTCATACTGAAAACAGCTACTCGGTGTGTATCATATACTCACAGGCACACACAAAACTACTTCAGAGACGTTCCTATTTATAATGCGTCCTGTACAATCATAACCATCACATTCATGCTCATTCTATAGATATTACTCTGGGATTAAGATTAGGTAATTGTTTTTATATTAACTAGCTAACTCTCTGTGCTTCAACTACAAACAAAAATCCATCTTCTAAACTCCTCTCTCCCACCTCAGAAAAGTACATTCCTATTTGGTGCAATACCTTGCTTGAAAACATTCATATTGGTTTGGCTAAATGGCATTTCAGGATGTGCAGAATTAATGCTTAATTGTATTACAGAGCTCCAAAGTTATTTCCATATTAGTATACTATTTCAAAGTGTCCTTGGTGTGGATATGGTTTGTGCGTGTACCGTTTGAAATGATTGGTCCTCTATTTCAAAGCCGTGTACTTGGTTTCTTTGATTTACCCTGGTTTCTGGCTCTGCCTCAAAATGGCTGACATGTCCTTAAAATATCCCCCTCTCTCCAAAACCACAAGCTAAAGGCACATGAAAGAAGCCTCCTGTAACACACTTCACATTATTTTCTTTTCCTGAAAAATTACCCCAATAATAAATATAAAAATGGCGTGACCTTCCCTCTGAAGGGACAAGCGGACGAGCTTTCATTGCTACATTTGTCACAGTCACTGCTTGTTTTGTCGATCGCTTTGTGATATTGACAGAGACAGTAAAATGTAGCTGAACAGGAGGAAATGACAGAATTGTTAATTAAGCCTTCTTAAATGCAAGATCCAAAAAACGCTGCATTCGTCTTAGATCATAATTTGCTGCATCATCACAAAATATATAATTTATTTAACATAACCTCTGTATTGATATAGAAACATTTACCCTATGTGTATACTGGAGTACATACAACCAACAAAGACCATGATAAAGACTTAGAGGAACCATTACATCCAGCAGAGATATGATTAGTGTACAAACATCTTTCCTTTGCCTGGCGCCTATTGAATTCACTTGAGCATAGACAGCCAAACAGTGTCGTAACCTATCTACACTAAACTGCATTCCACACTTGAAGGCTGGCTAAAGAAAGGATTAACCCTATGCAGTTCTGTAAGTGTCCGAGCTAAAACGCAAGCATCATGCACCAGCAAAGCTGTGAAAGCTGAAACAGTGTCAACTTCAGGCACCTCCTAAAACTTCACCACAAATGACAAGAAGGAACATTTTTTTGTGCATTTTTTTTTTTAACATAACATCAATTTATGTCATTATTGAGTTAATCCAAAACTACTGTAGCATGAGCAGAATTGCAAAGGATGAGTTTTTTCATGTGCACTGATGGAAAAAAAAGCTTCATGAAAGAATTAAAGATTTCTACCCTTCTTAAAACACTATGCATGATATCTTCACAAATGATTGATCACTGATTCATTTAGGACACATTTTGGAGAAGTTAACTCATACAAATTTCTGTTTTACCAGTGTTTTGGCACTTGTTTTTCCCTTTGGATGAGAAATTAAATTTGTGATTAGAGCCAACAGTTTAAGAACTACGCCTGTCTAATCTATAGATTAACTGTGGCATTATGCATTTATGGGATAATGATGTCCATTGGTCTGTTTAATGAGGCAAAGAAAGCTGTTAAGTGTGATTATGTTATTGAAAATGATTTTCATTTTTTATCACAATTGTTAGTGCTAATATAAGTGGCGTGGTAGGGCAGACGGCTAACTCACAGAAGAAAACAAACATAAAGTAAGTTCTTGTTTGCATGATAACCCCACCGTCACACAGAGCATAAACCTGGAGTTTTGACTTTGATTTCAGCTAACAGAATCTAGTGTATTGAGGACTGCAGCAAATGTGTTTGAGACAGGTACCATGAGAGTGCGAGAAGCTTTGAAGAAGCAGAGAGTGCCATCACTCTCGCTCTACCTCCGGTGAGAACAGATGACAGGGAGGGGGAAAGCACAGCGGGGCTCATGAAGCTCAGAACTCGATCTTGCAGGCAGGGAAGGACTCATCTTGCATGACTACGGTGCTGCTTGAGGCCAGAACCATGATGTTCAGATCCTGCTGCCTCTCATGGGTCTGCTGGTACCAGTCCCGGGTCACCTCCGTGTCGTGGGTCGGAATCAGAGTCACCTGACCGGGACACAAGGAAACAAAATGAGGTGGAAGATACTGGGGAGCACATAAAGGCGATAAGAGATAAATGATGAAGATAACTGGTTGAACAAATTCATGAATGGATATTTAAACAGCAGTTTAACGTTTTTGGGAAATTGCTTTCTGGCCAACAGCTGAATGAGAAGATAAATACCACTCAGTCATATCTTTACATTGAATATGAAGCTGGCTTCAGGACTTAGCGCAAAGACTGGAAACGAGTGGAAACTGCTAACCTCAGTTCAAAGCTAACACAATCTGCCCACCAGGACTTCTAAACCTCCGTAACACATTATGTCTTGTTCCAAGGTGTAACAGTGTCACAGAAGAAACCAGGATTTACAGAACCTGGCAGTATACGATACATACAGCACTGTGATACCAGACTGAGGTTTTGTTGAT
Organism: Dicentrarchus labrax; assembly: GCF_905237075.1. Taxonomy (NCBI): domain Eukaryota; kingdom Metazoa; phylum Chordata; class Actinopteri; family Moronidae; genus Dicentrarchus; species Dicentrarchus labrax. The sequence goes on along the minus strand of NW_026136720.1, from coordinate 21,003,416 downwards.
AATGTGCTCACATAAGCTGTACTTGCTTTCTCTTTACAGACAGGAGTGAAGACTCTCATTATATTCTGCTATAGACCATCTACAAGGTAAAATGTGTTTTGTGTTCTGGGTATACTAGGCAGTCATCGGCAAAAAAGGCCTTCCAATCCAAGAACAATAACTATAACTATGTAAGCATTTACACTGATAACCGATAACCCACGCCCAGGGCGCCCGATTAGCCCAGTCGGTAGAGCTGGCTACTCATGTACGGAGTTGCTGCAGCAGCCCAGGGTTTGAATCCGACCTGCGGCCCTTTGCTGCGTGTCATCCCCGCTCTCTCTGCCCCCCTTTCCTGTCTATCTTCGGCTGTCCCTATCAAATAAAGGCAAAAAAAATAACCCACGCCCTATTGTAGGTGGTGTGGACTTAAGTGTGATACCTGTTACCTTACAATTACCCTCCTCCCTGTTTCAATATCACGGTACCTGCTGCAGATGAGATGTTTCAGTTTAGAATGACAGTTTAAGTAAATAATATCCATACTGTCTCCATACAGTATTTTATTTTAAATGTACAAATATGTACAGTAATAAAATGCCCACTAAGTGCACACCCTATACATTTGTCTGTATACAGCACATATATTGTGGGCACACTTGGACGCAGAGAATATGAAAAATGGAGGGACATATGGACTGATGAAGACAGAGGGTAAATACCTGTAAATTGGAGCCCCACTGAGCTTTGCCCTCCAGCAGGGCGTCCAGGACTCCACGGCTAGGCTCACCGCTGCCTGGGTCGTTCCCGCTCACCACGTAATACGCAGCTCGCACTCTCTTGAAGAATTCCTGGTCCACATTCTTGGCACTGCAGTGATTGGGCACATAGGCCAGGTCGACGTAGACAGGTGGGCCAGGGGGGACGGCTGAGCTAGTTTTCTGGGAGTTGTTACCTGGAAGTGAAGAAATAAAATAAAACAGCATTACAGGCTAATAATAGTACTTAGAATTGACAGAATGACGAGAATGAATTACGCAGCAGTAGCAATGAACTTAGCAACTTTTTCCTCAGCTGAACAAATTACATTCTGTTCAGTAACTTCTTTACACAAATCAATTATTCTATTCTAATAACCATGTATCATCACCTTTATAGAATGTCTGTGCTGCATATCCATAATTCTAATGTGCTCCTTTACCTCCTAACTGCACCTTTTTTAATGACCACAATCTGTTGCATTTCAAATACTGACATTATCATGTGCAGACTTATGATAGTAACAAATAGATTGAATACATTTCCTAGGAAATAATCATATTTACTGAAATAAAAAATAAATGTAGAAACATGATAACCAGTCACCCAGTTTCACAAAATGTTATCAACCTAACAGCACATGTACAACTTTACTAAATGTTATCTACCAATGTGACTTTATATGTTTATATATAAGTGTATTTTAATTGGGAACTTAATCATGTTCATGTAATTGGAGGGAAACACTACATAGTTGTTTTGATTGCATTGTAATTGCCTTATGAGCATGTAAATGTTGCGAATGGCTGAATTTAGTTAGATCTAGGGGTCTTAACATCTCCTTCTGACTTCAGTTTTATTATTAAATAAAAATATCCAATATCAAGTATTTTATTGGTATCGCAAATATGATATCTTTTGAGTATTAGTTAAAATATATATATATATTTTAAGTGCAAAATGCTGTAAAGAAGGAGCATGAGTGCAATCAACTTTGCCACTTTGCAACCATTGTCTATAATTGTGAGCTTTATGTATCCTAATGCTTTATCAATCTGGGCTGAAGGCAGTTTGAATCAGTCCAGGAAATATTTGGAAGCTAAATGCATGTTATGTTGCAAGATGTGAATATGTTAACACACCTGAACTGCTCTTGACACCATTGACCAAGCCTTTCCCCGGGTTGAGAATCTCACTCCTGGAGCCTTGGGTCTCAGACATCTTGATCAGCCTGGAGCTTCTGTCTGTGTCCTTCCTCCTGAGGGAGGCTGATCGAGGTGAGGCAGAGTCCTTGGAAGTCTGCTTCACTGGAGTTGACGACCTCTTTCTGACCTCGCCCTTACGAGCAGGGGAGGCTGACTTGGGTTTGCCCTTCCTCAGGCCCTTTGTGGTCTTGTGCTCCTTCTTAAGAAGTTTCTCTGTGCTGCTGTGGTCATTGAGAAGAGCCTCTGGATCTACCATGCACACATCTGGGTGGGGAGGGTGGGGAAGCGGGTCCTTCATTGGGGTTGGGAGGGGATCATGAGTCTTCTGAGTTGACCTTGGTGATGAAGGATGGTGACCCCCTCCAGTTCCAGATGCAGATAATTTGTCCACCGGCAGATGTTCAGCATCTTCATCTGAGTCGAGATTTCCTTCAGCTGTTATGGATGGACACTCCTCGGTTTCTGGAGGGACGTCAGAGTCAGACTGTGAAGGCAACGACTCGCTCACTGACGTCGGAGGTGTTTCCTCTCCAGCTAATGTTACAGCCAAACCAGATGACATGCCACCGGACAGCTGTTGTGGCCCATGTCCAGCATCTCCATGATAACTTGGAGAGTGGTGGCGCCTTTGCTTGTGCGACCTCCTTTTAACAGAGTGTTGCTCCTGATCATCCTCATCCCCTTCCTGTGAGTGGTCACTTTGGCCATCCTCCTCACCCTCGTCACTGGAGAGGTGATGAGGGCTCGGGTTGATGAATGATGGAGAAAGTTCTCCTTTGCGATGTTTATATTCACAGGAGGAGTAGCCTGGATGGGAGGCAGAGGAGGAAGTTGCTCCAGTGTCCAAATCAGAGGGACGATCAGCCTTTGCAGCTCCTTTGCTAGATGTTTCTGTGTGATAGGTATCTTTTGAGGAGGACACAGAGGTACCGTGGACACTGGCCATCCATTCCATCGCTTCCATTGCTTCCTCATCCTCTTCCTCCTCATCATCATCACCATAACCTGGAGGAGGGGCACTTGGGCAGTCCTCAGGCCTCTGTAGTAGCTCCCAATCAGATATACTGCTCTTTCTCCTGACCTCTAACCTCTCTGATGGCTTCTCTAACAAGCTTTTCTCCTCTACTCTTTCTGCCTGTCCTTTCTTACAATCTTCGGCTTTTTCACACATCTTTGGATCAGCGGTTGTCTTCTCCTCTGTGATGTCTTTGCATGTCTTTTCCTCTAATTTCCTATCCTCTATTTTCTGTTTGACTTCACTGTCTTCTGCAGTCTCTGTCTTTTCATCTTTTTCTTTTGTTTCTTTTTCAGACACCTTTGCATCTTCCTTCAAAGGTGCTATAGCTCCATTTGCCTTTCCCTCTTTTACCTCCGGTGTTTTATCCTTTTTCTGTTTGTCCTCCTCCATTTTGGACACATCTGTTGTGGCACATGTGGTTTTGCTAGCACCACTATCAATTGGTGGAGTAACTGAGGCTGTCTGTTGAGTTGTTTCCATAACCACGTCAGGTTTTGACACAACAGAAGAAGAGGTGATGGTGACTGCCTTCGTCTCTGTTGAGTGTATGGTAGTTTCTACCACATATGACTCAGTTATTGATGAAAAAGTCTCTTTTTGTTCAGCCACTTTGATTTTTTGACATTCTATGCGACATGGTAGGGTGCTGTCCTCCATTTCAACTGTATCAGGCTCCTCATCTTCTGCTGACCCTTGGGACACCCTATCAGAGGAGTCAGCCCTTTTGAGGGGAGAAACATCAAAGCAAGCCTCTGATGTGGGTAAACTTTCTGACGCTTTTACAGGTTCTGTACTTTGTGGAGATGGTGCTGCAGAGGATGTTGTAATCTTAGTTTCTAGCGTAGAGAAACTATCTGTGCTTGACTTTGTGTCTGTTTCAGGCTTTGCAGAACCACTTTGATCCCCAGTCTGTTTGGCAGTGATAGACAAGATCGGAGATGATGGTTTGGTGTCTTCAAATTGGACGGGCAAAGACACTTTTGTTGCAGGTTTCGTCGTCACCTCCATGTACTCATCTCTTTGAAACCCTCCAAAGCAGGAGCTTGTAGACTCTGTGGTGAATGATCGCTCGTCTTTGGCTAGAGTTACGTCACAGCTTGATAACGTTGTGGAAGGTTTGTCTCCCAACTGCTGGCTCGAAGGTCCAGATGTTGAGCCTGAGGACGAGTAACTATACGATGTGGAGGAGTATGTTGAAGAAGAGTATGTTAAGGTGGTGTATGTGCAAGCTGATGAGGAAGTTTCTTCATGTTTTGCAGTGATATTTGGGGTCTGCCTCTCATCTTGACTTTGGCTGTAATATTTATCATAGCTTACCTTGGATAGCTGGGAGGCATCTGAGAGCACATCCTCCTTCAATTCTACTTGACTCTCCTCACTGTCAAAATGCTCAGAATAACCTCCAGATCTGCTCTGTCCAATATCGGCATAGCTGCCTCTTAATGGAGGGGAGGAACTAGATGTAACCTTGGCCATGGACTCTGAATTGTCAGGTGGCAAAAAGCTGCCTGTTATGCTGCTTGTGGACATTGATTGAGAAGTTTCCTTTGTCAAAAAACTTGGCGATGGAGACACTTTGTCTTCATCTCCTTTTTTTGACTCTTGTACTTGAGCAGAGGTAAAATCCTCTGCTGATGACAACCTTCTCTTTGTGGTTTGTTCAGGAGACAAATTAATTTTGTCTGTGTCCTCTGCTTTCTTCGTTTCAGGAAGTTTTGGGGCATCTGCTGAGGTGAAACTGCTTTCGTCCATTTTGTGAGCGCTTGGGTCTGGTGACAGAGATGTTTTACATAGATCTTCACTTCTTGTCTCAGGAAGCTTGGATGTGGCTGTATCACCAGCTGTATCATCTGCTTTGAGTGATTTTATTTCTGGAGATGGTGGTTTTTTACTCATGTCCACCTTTTGTGTCTCTGTGACTTTAGAAGCTGAGGCATCATCAGGTGTTGGTTTAAAGACTGTTTCCTCTTTAAGGAAGCTTGATTCAGGCAACTGAGACTTTTTATTGGAGTCTTCTACTTCTGCTAACATAGCACCATCATCAGAGCTACGTCTGCACATTTCTTTTTCAGACTGTTCTCTGGCACCCTTTTCCATATCTATATCACTTAACTCCTCCTCTTCTTCTTCCTCCTCGTCCTCATCTTCGTCTTCATCATCATCAACATTGAAATCTTCCCCCTCTACAAGTAACCTTTTATCTATCAGACTCTCTTTTGCTTCAGGAAAGTCTAACACGGATTTACAAGGGGCAGAGCTGCTAATTTGACTATTGTCAGATGCCAAGACGTTATCATCTATTCCATGTCCTAAAAATGTGGCAGCAGTTGCAGTCCTTGAATCACTTGAAGTTGCTTCTTTCTCTAAAGGTGATGCTTGTTGAGGTAAAATGTCTTTTTCTGCAGGTGAATGCCGACCAGATGAAGATCCCTCTCTTTCATGATCAGAGGACTCCACTTTGTCTTTAAGTGATTCAGCAGATTTTTCTTTCTCTTTTTCTGTTGTTCTCTTTTCAGTGAATTCTCCAAAAGCTACAGGAGTAGTTGAAACTTGGGGACCAAGATCTGATTGGCTCCATGGTGGAGAGGGTGTTTCTTGTCTAAATGAGGGGCCTGCTGATTGAACAGCACTGGTAGAAACCTTATCAGTTTCTCCTGTTGCCCCAGTTTGAAAAGCTGCTGCACCACCTTCGGTCATATAATCTTTTTCTTTCTCTGATTTCTCAGGTTTGTCCTCTTTGGTAGTGAAAGAATAAGACTCAGCAGCCTGGGACATTTTGTTATCTTGCATTTCTATGGATGAAAAGCTTTTGTCAACATAAGGTGTATCTGGTCTTTCTTCTCTCTCCCTCTCTTCCTCCTGGCCTTTCTCTCTGTCTTCATATTTAGGTGAGGCACTTTGGCTGTGGTGGCTGCTCCTCTCACTCTCTGTGAGGGACACTGGGCTGTAATCGACCCTGCTAAAGGACAGAGGCTCTTCTTTGTATTGATCATCCAGGAGGAACATGGTTCCTCCAGCCTCTGTCTGGCTTGTTCTTCTATTATCATCAATACCCATATCAGAGGCATGATCAAAACCTAAAGAAACCTCACTTTCTTCTCTAGAGTCCAAGTCATGATCTTTTGGAATGGGCTTTTCATATGGATCATATTTGGACGCACCAAAGGTTTGCTTTTCATCTCCGAGGCTTCCACTTACCACTTCCTTCTCTGTGGCCATTTTATCAACACTCTCCATTTTTGCAGTGTCTGATTTTACAACTTCAGTGTGGCTGGCATCCTCAGAATCTTTGTCCAGCATAAAATATGAACAGGGTTGTGATAATCCTGGAGAAGCCACCTCTCGCTCTCCTTCCATCTCCCGCTCTGCTTCCTTTTCTGGTTTCTCATCCAGCTTTGTTTTTTCTGTAGCACCAAGTCCTGAGCTTGCCTGAGACAGTATCTGTTTCTCTTGTTGTGGTGACTCGTCCACACTGGATTGGCTCTCAGTGCTTGAAAGCGTACAGCTCCTGTGTTGACTGTCAGTACTTGATACTGTTGACAACACAGGCTTTTTGTCAGTAGAGTCTGACAGAACTTCTGCTTTAGCTGCTGAGATGTCTGAAGCTGTTTCCTGTTTTGGAATAGAGGTTGTCTCCTCTTTTGATGTGACGATTTCAAAGGAGGGCTCTGGCTTGGCAAGTGGCGCAGGTGTGGTTTCTATTTTCACAACATCTTTGCCTGCTTCAGGTGAAAGTCTGGATTCCTCTTTGCCAAACTCTTTGACGTCTTCATCAATAGAGGGCTCCTGCATTGTAAGTGTTGGTATAATCACTGTGGTCTGTTCTGATGTTGGTGGTTTAGTTTGGTCACTTGTCTCTATAGTTTGGGATGAGGGCAGACCTGCAGAGGAGATGTCATGATCTGATTTTCTTGGCTCCACTGACAAAGGTCTGGAGCCTGCTCCTCCCATACAAATGTCCTCCTCTTCTTCATCTTCCCTGTCTTCATCGGATGACTGAACCACAAATGCAGGTTTGTAATCTGACTTGGACACCGTTGCTGCTTCTCCTAATTCTGTCTGTGCGGGTTGTTTAATGGCTTTGTCCATGTCTTTCTCTTGTAACTCCTCTCGCTCCCATTTCTCCTCTTTGGTGTGGTCTGCATCAGAGGGGTCATACTTTTCTTTCTCTGTGGTCTCATCTGTCTTTGCATCAACAACATCCTTTTCTTTAATCATTTTTTCATCCTCTTCTGGTTTTGTCTTTTCATCTTTGATGTCTTCAGTCCCATAGGTATATTCTTTTTCTTGTTCTTTTTCCATTTTCTGTTCTTTGCTTAGTTCAGCAACGTGTGCATCATCTTTTTCTTTCTCCATTTTCTCTTCTTGACTAATAATGACCTTTGCTTCCTTATCTTGCTCCTTTGTCCCCTCCTGGATGTGGCTGGGAGACACACAAATGTCTTTCACTGGTTTCAGGTCTTCACTTGATATAGTTACAGAAGTGTCTTGTTGTGTTTCTATTGATGTAGCTCCAAAAGTTTCCTTTCCTTTCTGAGTTTCAGTAAGCTTTTCAGAGGTTTCCTCATGTATATGCTGATCACTCACATCACAAATATCTTTTTTAGTTTTCTCCTCTTCTGAGGTCTGACTCACAGGAAGATCTACCTCTTTATCATCCTTCTTAGGATAATCCCCTTTCTCTTTTGTCTCATCTTTGATGCTAAATGTTGGAGTGTAAATCTCCTTCTCTGTCTCCTGTTTGATGGAGTCACCACTGTCCTGTTTGACAACATCTTTCATTCCCCCCTCGATGATTTCAACTTTAGATGGCTCTTTCTCCTTCGTGTCTTCGGGTTGCTCAACACTGGTGTCCTTAATTTCCTCCAAAATGGGTTTGTGGTCAGATATACCATCCTTCACCTCCTCTCTAACCTCCTCCATTTTTATCTGTTTTTCAGAAATGTCACTTTTTTCAACCTCCTTGTCATCCTTCATGGTTTTGACAGAAGTGTCATCTATTTCATTTTCTTTCTGCTCCTTAATGGATACAGAATCAGAAATATCACTCTTTTCTTTATCTTTTTCCATTTCTTCCTCTTTAACCTTAATTTCTTTTTCATAAATTTCATCCTTGATGATTTCTTTTGTCTCCTCCTTGATGAGTTTTACATCAGAAGTAACATCTTTCAGCTCTGCCTTTTCCACATCTCCAAGAGGTTTTACACCACCAGTGTCTTTGCTTTCCTCCTCCTTGGCAGGTGTGATACCAGAAATGTCCTCCTTAATTGTTACTGTATCTTTATCTTCCTTGATGGGTTTGATAGTAACACTATGATCCTGAATTGAAACTTCTTCCTCCTTGGATGGTTTCACAGTGATAGTTTCCTCCTTATCAACTGCTTTCTCCTTTTCTTCTTCTATCGTTGATTTGGTGGTACAAATATCTTTGCTGATTTCTTTTTCCTTTTCGTCTTGTGTGGTAGGTTTAACAACAAAAATGTCATCCTTTGTGGTTGTTTCGTCCTTGGATGTTTTGACAGAGGAAATATCTTTGCTCACCATTACATCCTCTTCCTCAATCTGGGCAGGTTTGACAGGAAGAGGAACATCTTTGTCTTTATTTGTTTCTGTTTGCCCCTTTTCTTCCTCCATGACTGGTTTGACAGCATCCTTAAGTATCTCCTTTGCTTCTACCATGGTTGATGTGGCAGATAAATCGTCTTTACATACTATAACATGCTCTTCTTCCACCTTAGTAAGTTTGATGGCAGCAGTATCCTCTTTACTTTCCTCTTGTTCCTTTTCTTCTCCTACTGTTGGTTTAGCAGCAGAAGTATCTTCCTTACTGGGCAGTTTATCTTTTTCCTCTGCCATGGTAAGTTTTATAGCAGCAGTCTCATGTTTACTTGTGTCTTCCTTCTTGTCTTCTTCTACAGAAGATTTGAAGATGTAATCTTCGCTTGTTGTAACATCTTTATCCTGCTCCTTGGAGAGTTTGGTGTCATCATCTTTGCTTGTCTCTTTTTCTTTTTCTTGCTCAGTGGTTGGCTTTGTAGCAAGAATCTCATCTTTACTCACTGTTACATCCTTTTCCTCCACCTTGGTGAGGCTGATGGTTGAGATAACATCTTGCCCCATTTCTTCTTTTACGGTAACAGCAGACGTATCGCCCTTACAAATAATCTCTTCTTTGGTGAGTTTAGCAACAATGATGTCACCCATCTCTTTCTCATTTTCTCTCTGGTCATCTGTAAAGGGCTTGGTAGCAGAATCATCTACCTTTTCCATCTCTTTTTCTTCTTTCTTATCTTCGCTCACTTTGATATCAGATGTTTCTGTCACCTTTTTCTCCTCATCTTTAGTAGGCTCAATAATGGACACATCATCTTTTTTTGACTCTATCTCCATCTCATCTTTAACAGGCTTGATATCTGTAGCGTGGACCTGTTCAGTCTCTTTCTCTTCAGTCTTTATATGGCTCATATCAAAAGTATAACTCTCTTCTGTCTCTTTTTTCTCCTCTTTCAAAATCTTACTATCAGATACATCATCCTTTTTAACCCCTGTCTCAACAACCTCACCTTTGGGTTTGAGATCAAAATCATCATCATGTTTTTTATCTTCCTGCTTCTGCTCACATTTGATTTGTTTGGCCTCAGAAGCAACAAATTCCATCTCTGCTTCTATAGTAGTTTTGACTTCAGGAGAGTAGTCTTTCTCAGGCTCTTTCTGTTCATCTTTAATGACTTTCTCAACAGTGACAATGTCTGTTGCAATTTGCTCTTCTTTGATAGGTTTGGTATCAGAGGTATCATCTTTTACTGCCTCTTTCTCGGCTTTCTCATCCGTGATGGATTTAACGGCAGAAACGTCTTCCTGGATGACAGATTTTGGTTTCTGCTCATCCATGATTTGTATGACATCGGAGGTATCGTCCTTTTCTTTCTCCTGTTCTGTCTTGACAGTTTTAACTGCAGGTGTATCACCGTGATCATCGTCATCATCCTTCTTGTCATCATCCTTCTTGCCATCATCGTCATCTAGGAAACGACCATCCGTCTCTGGAAATTTATCTGGAACTGGTACTTTAGGTTCTTTCTCTTTGAACCGTTCATCAACCTCTTCATCACTTTGTCCAGATGAGATAAGGGAATCCCTTCCTAACACAGGTGGCTGAACTCCTGCAACAACAGGGATTGTTTCTGCCTGTTTGCCTTCATCTTTTAGCAATGATGAAGTGTCTTTTTCTGTATCTATCACTGGAACCTCTTTAATGTCCTTCTCAAATGATTTGTCCAAAGATGTTGAAACTTCTTCTTCCTGCTGATCTGCTTTCTTTTTTTCAACATCTTTTTGTGTCTCTGTTTCTGCTTCATCTTTCTTCTTAGTTGTGTCTTCAGATGCTGTGACTACATCGAGGAGCTTTTCTTGCTTTTGCGGCTCCAAATCAGGGAAGACCTTCATCTTGTCTTCCACTGGCGACTGACGAAGTGGAGAGTGAGATGCACTCGGTGGTCCTGACTGTGGAGGGGAGGCCATTTTCACAGTGATATCATCTGGACTGAAGCAGCGCTCTTCACTCTCTGAAGTTACTGAGTCTGAGCCAAAAGGTCTAGTAGGAACAACAGATGAAATATCTTTAGGTGCAATTACATCTATATTTTCCTCTTCAACTGGTAGGTGAGCTGGTTTGGTGTCTTGTATTGATTTTGAAACTGGAGACACTGAGCCAGCCAGCTTATCGCTATCTCTCTCTTTTTCCTGTAATAATTGGGATAAAGCATAGCCCTCTTGGAGTTTTTCAAGTGAAATGTCAACATTAGGAGTTTGGTCTTCTTCCTCCTCCTCCTCCTCCTCTCTTCTTCTTCCTCCTCTTCCTCATCATGAGCATCAGGAGCTTTAGCCCCCATTTTCACTTCTGCAACAGGAAGTTGTAAGTCCTCTGCAGGAGACTTGGATTGTTTGTCATCTTCTAAAGAAGGCGGTGAAAGAGTTCCTGCAGAGTGTGACTGCTCTTTGCTTTGGGTAGTGTCAGGTGGTGTTGAAAGGTTAATGGGGGTTTTGGGTGGTTCTTCAGCTGGGGGCGCTGTGACCGATGCCACAGATTGGTCTTCAGTGATAGAAGTAGGGAAGGACGACACTTTGTCATACTCTGTGATGGACGTTGCAGAAGACACATGCTCCTCTTCTGCCAGAGGAGCAGTGATGATGTTGGTGAACACTGATACTTGCTCCTGCACACCTGGGATAAAACTTTTCTCAGTCATAGCTGCAGCTTGCATCTCCCTCATGCCGTGAATGTTTACAAATGATTCTGTCTGGTCTGGAACAGAGATGTCATAGGCACCAACATCGTATTGAAGGTGTGGAATCCTCTCCTCTGCCTCCTCATGAATCTCCTCGTCAGAGATGGTCTGCTCTGTCTCAGAGTAGCCGGGGATGGTCTCGTCTTGGATATAGGAGATGGGTTCAGCTGCAGCGGCTCCTTGAGCTATTGAGGTTATGGGAGCTGTGGCACCTCCAACATGTGACAGGTAGCCCTCCTCCTCCTCTTCTTCTTCGTCTTTGGATGCAGTCAGAATTTCAGTGACCATTTGCTCTTCAGCTTCATCTTCAGGTTTGACTTTGATCTCTTCGTCTGCTATTACATCTAAATCTTCTACCTCCTCAAGTTCAGCTTTCTCCACTGCTTCCTCTTCCTCTTCGGAGGGAGTAATTTGTAGCTCTTCTTTTGTCACAACCATAGCTGAGAGATTTTCTGATTTCTCCATTTCTTCTATCTCATGTTTCCTGTCAAGTCCATCGTCCTTTGCCTCCTTCCATTTTGATTCATCTTCCTCTTCACCTATTCCCATATCTTCTTCCTCCTCTTCTTCTGTTTTCTTTTCAGCAGCTGGGGCTTCTTCCTCCTCCTCCTCCTCCTCCTCTTCCTCATCCTGAGTTGCTGCTCCCTCATCCTCAAACTTTTGCGCCTCTTCAATTTCTCTGTCTTGTGTTGACTCTTTGTCTTCAACTTCAGCTTTTGGAGCGGAGGCCTCCTTTTCTGTAAGCTCTGTGTCAGGTGGAATTTCAGAAGTAGTTTCTTGTGCTTCCTGGTTCTCTTGTGTAAGGCTTTGTGCTGTTGGCTCCAATGAAACCTTGTCACTATCCGGTGGCTCTGCGGATACAGCTACAACGTCATCCTTTTTCAGTGTTTCAAAATCCTTGGTGAGGTCTTCAGGAGTTGAGGGAGCAGATATGCCCTCAACGGCTACATTCTCTGTTGGTTCAGATTGAATAATTTCAGGTTTCGGCTCCTCTTTCTTCGGTTCAGCAGTTTCAGCAGGTTCAGCCTTTGCCGCTTTGATTTTTCCAGTCTTGGCTTTACTTGACACTTTAGCTTTATGTAATGTCTTCCTGACTTCAGGTGTAAGTGGTTTTAGGTCAGGCTTTGTAATTTTTCTCAGCTCAGGTTTGGATGAGTCCTTCTTTTTGTCCTCTTTGGACTTGACCTCCTTCTTTTCATCTTTTTTAGCAGAGTCGTCTTTCTTTATTTTCTTGATCTCTTTCTTTTCCTTGTCCTTTTTCTCATCCATTTTTGACACCCTTTCTTTAGAGTGCTTTTTTAAGGATTTTTCTTTCAAGAGTTTTTTCTTTTCTGGCACATCAGTTTTAGATTTTATAGTTTTAGTAGGCTTTTTCTCCTCTTTTTTCTCTGATATATTTTCTTTCACAGAGTCACTCTTTGCCTCTGTGGCAGCTGACACGTCATCTTGTCCTTCAGTTTCTTTCTTTGGGGCCTTTGCGGTAGTCTTCGGGGAGGACTTGAGACTCTCTTTGCTATCGGTTCTTTGTTTTAACTTGGTTTGTTTTATAACAGAGGGTGGAGCTCCTGAGGCAATGTCCTTTTGTGTGGCTACAGGATAGCGCAAGAAGTCAAGGTGCTTTAATTTTTCCAGCCCCTCTAGGATCTTGTTTTGTGGTGCATTCCCAGGGAACAGCACTCTGACGATCTTTTCTGCAGGGTTGGCAGGGAGCCAGACGACTAAGGCTGTAACTGATGTAAGGTAGGGCACAGATATTTCTCCTTCTTTCCCATTGGGCAGCACAATGCCAGTTTTGGCCTTGCTGTTGCCAGCCCACTTCTGCATTAAAAATTGCATCTCTTTACTGTCTTTGACCGGGTTGAGAATATACATGTCTAACCTGCCCACTCCCATCTTGTGGAACAGAGTAATGGGCTCAATGGTGTTGCTGACCACTCGACAGAGAGGCTCCGGCTTGATTCCTAGTTTGTTAAGATACTGCAAAGTCAACGAGGCCTCTTCAATGCTGCGTTTCACTTTAAGATTAGACTCTGGCATACGGAGCTTCTCTGGCACATTGAAGAATACCACACCTAGTTCAGGAGAGATCAGGTTCTTCATCCAGTCACTATAGTTGGTAGAGCCTTGAGACTGCTCCTCCTCCTGCTCTGCTATCTTCCTCTGAAGCAGCCCATTGATACCTGGGAGATTGTCAGCGCCAATGTGTGTGAGTAGAATCGAGTCAATGCGGTCCAAGTGACGAACGAGCTTCCAGAAGCATGATTTTCGCTCAGAGCCTCCATCCACTAAGATGTTGAAGCCATTAACAGCAAAGAGAGCAGAGTCTCCTCGTCCACCGGGAAAGATGTAGCAACATGGCTTGGACAGTTTCAGGAAGCCTCCTGAAGTGGGTGGCTCCAGTAGGTCAAAAGGTGAAGGGACGTCAACTGTCTCAGAGATATACTCTGTGAACTCGGTGACGCCCTCCATCTTGGGGAGAACAGGCTCAGGGTTTAGTTTGTATTCCAGGAACTCCCGCAGGGTCTGATGCTGTCCCAGGGAGCTCCAGCCCACCTCCCCGCGGCAGGACACAGTAAGTGTAGCCTGCTGCTTGGGGGCTGTTGTGCCCAATAATTCACTGACCTGCCGGAGGACACACATCAGTCAGTGATGAATGAATAAATGTTGTAGATGTGTTGTAAAGATATAAAAAACTAAATATGTACCTAGCCTTTTATATTCTATATATACTATTTTAAAGCCTTCTAACATGTTCATAAATGTTAGAAGGCTTTAAAATACTGTATAATTGTACCGTATGCATTTTTCAGAAAATAGTAGTTTTGACTCACCCCAGGATCAGCAAAAACACGGGAAAAGGTCTGGTAGGTGAAAACCCCAGTTTGAAGAAGAAGGCCACCGTGATCTGAGCTCCGGCCACTCAAAACCAGAAGCTTGTGTCCTGCTGAGTCTGTGACTAGAGACTGGATCTGGGACACACACAAAGAGAGAGAGGGAGACAGAGGACAGTTAAAGGACAGACAACATTACCAAGATAAAGAGAGAAATACTCTAATAAAGTCACTAATAAAGGAAGATACCCTTTACTTGTGTTAAGGTTAAATCTAACAGACACAAAAGTCACCAGTCTTTTTGTTATTGGAGCTCCATAACAAATGGAGGTGATTTGCTGGGTATCTAATCTCAATAGTTCTTCTGTACTGACTGATGTGTCCATAGCACCTTGTTTTGGAAACTGTCAAATACAAAAAGCAGGCATTAAATGCCTGGCTGTCTTTAATAAGATAGATCCTGATTAATAATTATAGTAATAGTAATTCTGCCTATTTCAGACTGTACTTTATTCTGGAAAAGTTGTAAAATGTGGAGGTAATTTAGAAATGGTGTCTCCATTACATACTTAATCCACAAGAGAGCACTGACAGGTTTATTTTTTGACTATAAAATCTTCTGCTCAGTCCATATCTTGGTCTTGGATTTGTTGGGCAAAAGAAAAAATTATAATTTTGGTATCATTCTCAAAATTTGCCCAGCCTTCAAGGGAACTAACAGGTAAATGTGTCAGTCAGAGGAGAAGGAACATGCAACCAGCACTGAAATATACCATGTTGACATTACCTCTGATACAACAGTGTCTTCTGAAGGGTTGACAAGCACCACGGTCTCTAGGACATCACTTCGGTGGTGAAGAGTTCTTTGCCCTGTAGGTGAGATTAAAAACATGATTTTAATCTTTCATTAATAAAGTATTTAAGTCTGGGATTCAACTCCATCAAGGCCTGAAGGTTGGACAAGGTAAACATGTTGACCAACACTGTAGCCAGACGCTGAGCCGTCTGGCCTAAAGACATCCTGCTGGACGACGTCCAGACCTAATTTGGAAAACCTCTTTGAGATTTACCATACTGCATACAGCATCGTATGTGGGGCAATCACTATATAGAGACAGGCAACCCACTTGTGCATCAACGCAAGAACAAAAGTTGGAATAGGAAATAGGTCACTGATGTTTGCTGGGGGAAGTTTAAAATTAAAGCCATAAGCACAACACACACTAAGTTGAGACCAGTATTTACCATGGATACTAGGTATCGTGCTTTTCCATTACTTGACCTCTGGCCTAAGACAGAAATACAGCGACTAGCAATGTGGTGCTGGTTGTAAGGAGTCAGATTTTTCATTTCATGCCAGGAACATTTAAAGACAAAACTAGAAACCATCTTGTGATGCGATCACACCAGCATTTCCTGTTAACATGTTGATGTTCCAACCCGTAAGTACTCAGCGGTCATTACTACATTATCATCATCATACATTGAACTTGGCCTTTATTTTGATCTCAACTACACACCTGTACAGTTTCGTGACTGAATCTTGCGCATCAACAAAATCTGTCCACAGACATATATATAAATAAAGTGTCTATCTATCTTATCTATCTATCTATATAAACACCTGCCAAAGTACTATAGTTCCTGCTACAGTAGGTTTCTGCGGGACCACATTTGCCATGATGACACACACACACACACACACACACACACACATTGAAATTATTGAAAACAATAATGCATGGAAATACACACACAAAAACCTGAGCATTGAAGAGCACATTTCCATACATCCTGAATATTCATCATATTATGCATCAGCATTTAATTCCACTCAGAGATGATGTTAAGCTTTTAATTCCCCTTTGTTTCAGCACAGATGCAGGGTCTAATATAAGCGATGTCTAATATTAGAAGGATCTCAGTGACTCCACCATCCACTGAGATCTTAAGTGCATCCCTTGAGTTTGCGGTGCTTTGCCATCTTTTTAGGATCTGGGCTGTCAACATGTGTTGTCCATGAAAAACCTCTGATGTTAAATACGATAAATCATTCTCAGCGTCAGATACTGTGATGGTTTAGGGACTATGACATTATGAAATTATAAAGGAGTCATGACAGTTAAGATGCATGAGTTTGAATTAAATTGATAAGAAAAGTAATTTCACACAGTAAAGAAATGATTCAGATTTTTATCAATAAGGTAATCAGAGCAGTACTTATAAGTCTAGACCATCTGTGAGTCAAAGGAAGAAGCACTCAATAAGTAGCTGTTATATTGCAGATGGCAATCACAGCCCTAGTAACTGCTTCCAGCAGATGATTGTATTTTATGCTTTCTTATTCTTTATTGAACTAAATTGCGTTAACATTATGACAGTGACGAAAAAACTGAACTGACTCAACCACATTTTCCTCTTATCTAGCACATAGTCATCTGTGACATTTTCATATAAAGGAATGTCAGGAGATTTTTCTCCTCTCTTGGAGATCATAAAACTTTTAGTTGGCTTTTGGAAACTTATCTGGCATATAGGAAAGGTTGCATCTCGCACATCCAGCAGCAGCACAGAATAAATAGAAATAGAACCAAAAAGCTGATCCATATATTCATCTTGAGCAGGTAATTATATATTACATTACATTACTATGTAATACATTTTTGTCAGGTCTACCCAAAAAAGCTGACTACAATAATTACAATTCATCATCTGGGGACCACAAATGTTCATAGGGATCCAATAAGATATTCAGTCAAGACTAAATGTAAATTGTTAGAGAAATTATATGAAAATGGTTAGAATAATAAAATGATGTCGGTATGTCTATAAAGTGAAGGCATATTCACATATGCCTACACTGCATTAAACAGGAATTCATAAATATCAAACAAACATTCAGAGCGCATCAAACTAGAGGATGTGGCTCCCTCTGTTGATGTTACCATAGCAACACACTGCCATATGTTTTTTCCCCCCCTGCAGACACACTGCAGTTACCATCAGTAATGTGAGACAGAAAATTATTTTTACTCAACTGAAGCCTGCGTGGAGCGAGTGAGGAGAGGTGATTGAAGGATTTTGTTGATGGACGGAGAACGATGATACCCCTCACTGTTCAAGTGAACCTGCTGGTACAGCAGTCAGGAGTTCTAACACTTCAGCAGATCTGCCCACAGACATGTCCGGTTTCACAGCGCGATGACTAAGCTGCGAGGGTGAGCGATGATTTGCAAGTTTTTCTTTGATATTTCCAACGCTGACAAGAGCAACACACAACACTGAGGCAACGATACGGACACTGGAGACACCTGCGTCAATCAGCTATGGTATGAATTTGTAAATCCACTCTCAGAGGAATGAAGCCCAGAGAGACAGGGTGTCCCTTTGACCTCCTGATGTGCTTGTCTCAGGTGAAACAGAGGAGAAGAGGCTGCATTAGCTGCTGATGGCTGCCTGCAGGGTGACTGCTCGCTGACACTGCAGACTGGTACAATGTGATACTACAACAACAAAGACACTCTAAGTCAGTCTGAACGCTGCTTGCCCCCCCCGGGGTTCAGAGAACATCAACAATGCAGAGCGCCTAAGAGGGCTGTCACTGCCAATGCATGCTGGAGGTCTCTCAGATCAAGTTTGCTTTCACTCCCATATACAGCTAATGGATAGATGAATGTGTAAGTGACATTAGTGCACGGAGACTTTAAAAGGTCCCGCAGTATTCAGCTTTCTGGCTTTTGTTTGCAGATAGTGTATAACTCAGGATAAAACCATTGTTTTGCAAATATTTTGTCTTAGCTTTTTGTGATGTTTTATGAGGTAATATAGACCAAACAATTATTTAAAAGTCCACTGTTTGTCCATTTAGTGGCATCTAGGGGTGTAGTTGCAGACCACATGGTCATTTACCAAAAAAAGGCTATTCATCAAAAAAGCTGAAAGTATTGGTGCAAGGTTTTCACCCAACCTGAAGCAATGTTTAATCTTAGCAATTAATCAGTTTGTGTGACATGATCCACACCCTCCATGGAGGTGTTTTGAACTGCACTGAACCCACTTATTGTAGCTGCAGAGACAGACTGGTGTTTCTGAGAGAATATCGGAGTGATGACACACAAACTGAGTAGTCAACCGAGGTTAGTTAAGGACTCTGAGTTAAGTCATCCCTTCCACTGAAGAGAAATTAATTGTTTACATTTGTATTTTCTCTTTTATCGGTTGTACTTTTTACTGGATCTTTGGCCAAATACGGAGTGTTATATACTTAAAAAAACTTGGGTCATGGTCAGATGTGGGTGTGTTGTTTTATCACAGCCTGTATTTGTGTTACTTTTCAGCACTAATACATATGTTGTGTTAGTATGTGTTTTAATTAATTTATGATGAGTGAAATGTTGCATCTACTAGTATTTTACATAGACATAAATGTATCTCAGGACTCCACATTTAACAGGCCGCAGTGAACACATCTAGTAAGAAAACTGTAATTTACTTTATAATGTATAAACATTGAATATCTTGTATCTCTTACATTTCATAAAAGCCTTTGAGTGAAAAATTTAAATCTACTGCGATATTTTTTATTATGTGAAAGGCAGAAACGATGAATGTGATTTTGAACAATGATTTTCAAAAAAACTAAAATACATTTGAAAAGTGTATCTACATATGAATCTATCTTGTGTGGTGCTGACAGATGTCATATTTATGTACTTATAAAAATGACAAATGTGCTCAGCCTAAAGAAAGTGAAAGTCAAACAGGGAAGACTGATGGATTTTTCAGTGACTTCAGTCACGGTGGGAATCGACTTATCGCTGCAGTGCTTCAGACACGCCTTCATTAAACACATCTCCTACAAGTCCGCACACCACCATGTCAGCCATTTTTTGTCTGTGTCCTCACGGCTAGAATCCGCGCAGAAAACAAATATAAACCTTTGTTAAAGGAAAATTCTGAGTAGAGCTCTTTAAAAACTCAACAATCAACAATACTAGTTCCAGGCAAAAAAATAGTTTTCAGGTATTTGTGTGTCTATACAGCAGAACAGTGCATATTACTTTAAATAACACAGTCAGTGCTGGATAAAGTAACTAACCCAAAGAAAACTGATAAACAACCATCTTCATACCAGTCTTCTAACCCTATGCTCTTTAAATTGTAATGAATAACACGGGTGTTACTGGAAATTAGAACCCATTGATGTGAGTCAGCCTTGAGGGTCTCAGTGCATCCACGGAGATAGAAACAGTGTAAGCTTAAGCCTCCTCAGGCAGGCCAGCGTCTGTTCCTCAGCTTAAATGTGTTAGTTTAAACAGTCCTTTTGAAGAGTGTGATGTTCAGCCAAGTTGCCCTCATCTATTCATCCCCATGGCTTTCCTTCACAGGCATCTCAGACAGAGAAGAGGCATCATCCTTTCACATGAAGTGACTTTCAGCCAAAGGCATTTTGAAAGTCTCATGCTCAGTAATAAAAGGAGACTTATGAAAATGCGGCTGATACTTTCTACTTATGTTATTTTATATATTTAGTTAGATATATCTCTCATTTCTGCACAGGGTTTACTGCTCTCTCTGTCTGCTCCCTGCTTTCTTTGTCAGCTGTATCAATCTTAGGTACTCATAGCTTCTTCACATCATATCAGTTGGTTTTCTAGCTCAGTAAACATGACCCTGATTGTGAACATCAAAGCGGTGAATATCATTAGCAGATCATTGTGACACATTTCTGCAGTTCTCTCAGTCCACAACAAGACATGGCAACTGGTATTAAAAAAAGATACTTAATTTGTAGAGTATCGGTATGTGTCAAAGCTTTAAATCCGCTGCGTCTTTGCTTCAAAAAGCGTCATGACAACAGGGCTAAAAATAGAAATGACAACTTCTTTCCCAATTAAGGAAAATATGTAAGTGTATGTGTGTGTGAGTGAGTCAATTATTGATCAACCCATTTTCAGGGTTTGGCTAGATATGATAGTAATTAGAGCAAAACCGAGGATAACTGATCAGATAATGATATATTGGCTGATATTGTTTTGTATTTTTTTTTTTTTACATGAACACATAAACAAACGTTTTGGTGAACGATCGCTTAAATTGGGTTATTAAAGGATTTTGACCGAGATATGTAGTGAGCAGGACGTTTTACAGTTGAAAAACAAAATTATAAATGTTGTCTGGAGACAATATTTAATGGCAACGTAGTTTCTAAATAGCCTCAAACTCAAAGCTATTTCTTGTTACATATCAGCCGACATATTGAAGGATAAGGAAGGCATTATAAAATATTTATTTTTTATTGTTGACAAATCCCAATATCAATACCAACAGAGCTCCTCCCTAACGTTTAGGTAATTTCGTTTTTAGCAACATTTTTAAACGTTACTCCAACAGGAGGAGATGCGTTTGCTGGGGACTATTTTCGGCTGCAGATTTATACACATTTGGTGCTCTAGTGATTATGTACAGGCAGCAGGATGGTGTATGCAGGATTCAGTGAAAATAATCTGCATTTAATGAAGGTACATGTCATCTAGTGCAACAGTGTGTTTTTAACAAGCTGCAACCTCCCTGGCTGGCAAATGTAGAAGTCGCAGGCGGATGTTTTCAGTAAGCAGGCTTCATTCAGCCCGCCTTAGCTCCACCCACGCTCCACATCTTGGCCCATTTTTGGATTAGCCGGAAACCGGCAGAGACAGGACTGCCGGGATGCCAACGTCCAGAGCCGATGACAATGAGCTTCACAACAGCTCTTCAGCAAACTATGGGTGACGCCACAAAGACTGTCGATTTTTAATTAAAGTTCACGGTTTTTAATTGTTTTTGAACAATAATGGAGCTCTGTGGCACAGAGGAATAAGATGTATCAGGCAACAATAACTTGTTAGTAGGATCAATTCATTGTTGGCTGTGTTTTGTTGACAAAAAAAATAGCCTATATAATATTTTAGTTTATTAATAGATTTTGAATCTTTATTTATTTATTGATCAATGCCATATTACAAGCACAATAAGGACGTAATGATGTGTAATCCAGCAGGGGTATCTGTGTTAACTGAAATCAGACTTCAATGATCCATTTTCTTAACAAAAATAACTTTGGTGGCAGAGTGGATGACGGATGTCATGTGACCCGCTTCTGGTGGTTGACTTAAGGATCTTGGGAAGTGAACTCTTCACTCCCTCTCGGTCCTTGCAGGACTCTGTTCATAACTGCGAGGCCCAGAGGAAGGAAGGTCATTTGTCAGACAGAACTCAGTGTTTCTGCTCATTCTGGCTATTTCTTAGCTGACCTGCTTGTTATAAATATCCACGTCTGAACTCCCCAAATGAGAACGCTCTGTTTAAAGGCGACTAAAAGGGAGCACTGATCGACCGAGGCCCAGCCACTGCACTGCTCCAGATAGCATGTTCCACATTTAAAGTGGCATGAGGGATGGTGAGAAGGTTCAAGGAATTTGAAGACAGCAGGTAAAACATTCTGAGCAGTAGCTACTTCTAGGAAGACAGACTTTAATACAGGATATTACGCAGATGAGTTTGTTTTTGCTAAAATTCAGTTTAGCATGTTGTTATTAAAGTATTTAAAGTAATTCATTGAAGAGAGAACCTTAAACCTTAAAGAAATTAAACTCACCGACAATGTTACCACAGCATAAGATCAATGTTTCATAGTTTCAGCAATATGGCAGTGTATCATAAAGTCCAACAGAGAGCTAAAAATGGTTCAGGACCAAGGACAGCTCCTCTTTCAAAAGTCATATTTCTAATGTAATGCCAGTCGGACAGCAAACATCCTGTTCTAAACATAAAACCACAAGCTTTATGGAATGTGGTATTTTGTTATAAAGCCATCCAAGTCAGCACACATACTGTACACACAAAATCAAAGCATTCAATATTGTTATAATGCATGAGACCACTGCAAAGGAAAGAAAACTGCGTTGTTAAATGTAAGATGATTAGTCGATTAATGAGAAAGGTACATCATAGGGGTTGATATACCTTGCTTAGCCAGATTTTTCCTCGTACAAGACAGGGTAGAAGGCATAAAGCACAATTTATTAAAATGGCCTTGATTGCTGGCAGTAAATGTATTGCTATGACAGAAAAGACCTTCCATTTTCATGTGGTTCAAAGAAAGAGCCTCATTTATGGCCTGTGAAAAAGTTATTTTAATTTCAAAAGAAATTCTTCCCTTTCTGAGAAATATTGGTAGTGTAATAGTAATAGTATATATTCAGTGGTATAAGATCCCCATTGGTGCAACAGCTGAAAACTGCAACACACTTGAGGCAGGGTATGACCTTGATATATAGTATACATCATTATAATATAAAATAATACATTTGTTTCATATTATTAATATAATTAATAATCTATTTTTATATAGTTTATCCACTCAATGTATTTATTACTATTATCATACTTTATTTGTATTATTATTTCTGCTCATGTGAAGATTTGATGAATGGGAGATACTGTAAAAAATTATGTAATTGTAAAAAAAGATAATTATAAATGTAAAATTTTGCATTCAAGATTATTTTTGGAACTAAAGAATACAACAAATTAATGATTTAAAAAACAAAAAAAAACATTTGATCTATACGTTGGTAAAGTATCTTCACTGCTACACTTTTTTACCATAATGGACAAAGCTTTACAATTTTGTTTATTTGAGCAACTCTGGGTTCAGTGTCTTGCTCAAGGACACTTCGCTGCATGGACTGAAGGATACATTGACCCTGGGATTAATGGCACAGCCGCCCCCCCTTTTGAGATTGGAAATGTATTCTTGACCTGTGTAAGGAACAGTGTAGAGTTTTCAAGTCTCAGGGATTTAGCACTTACTAGAAAACATTTCACACCTTAAGATCTCTTCTGGTACACAGACAAGACAACCTCTGAAAGAGAAGACTAGAGTGGTGTGTAACATCAAATGGGACACAGGAAACAGACATCAGCTGTTAGGGAACAACAGATCAAAACCAGTCACAGCATTAACTCGGAAGGATTCAAAGAGAGGGGACTGGTAGAGAAACATCAAGGAGGATGCAGAAAGCATCCTTGAACAGGTTTATTTACCAGGACCATCTTTAAACTGTCCTTGATGTGGGTCATGTCATCACACCTGACACGTCTGCTGCATTTGGTGGTCGAAACCAACAGACAAACAGAGGCTGAGCCATTTCAAAAAGCTCAGAAAGCTGAAAAGAGAACCGTATATTATTTTGTTTAATATCTACTTTATATCTATAGATTAACTGATAATAAACTAAAAGGAATCCGTAGCTGTAGCCCTACCAAATCCTATTGCTGTACCTCCGGCCTTATTTTCTGTTAAAGGTAAATCAAGTAAAATTAATTTAAGTAATGAGCGAGTTAATGAAGCTGAACTGATGCCACGGGCTTCATCTTCATATACACGTCAGATCAACAGAGGTTGATAGAAGCCGACATCAAAAAGTTATTACCCTGTTCTTAATCTCTTTTGCCTAATGTGAACTCATTCCTTCCCTCAGTCTGAGTACTATAGTCTGAGCCTGAATATGAAGTGGTGTGAAGTGGGTTGGAAAATTAAAGAAGCCAGAGCAGACCCGACTGTATCCATGCTCATTTCAGCACAGCATCTTCACCTACCAGTAAAGCCATACATCATAACTACATGTCCAATCATTTGTTTGTGTCTAAAAATGTCAAGTCACTGCTGAGTCACTGCTGAAGTCTGCAGTCAGACCATTGAAATACAGGTCCTGTAACTCTAAAATATGCCAACTTAGTCCAGTGCTTTCCATGATTTGTGAACAGTTATAATCTTAAATTGTGCAGGAATGTAAATATGGAAGGTCTACTGATTAATTACTGTTAGATGTTTAATTGTTTAGCTTATCTAACTGAACACTCAAATAGATGTCATGTGTGCTACCTGTGGTTTTCTGTAATTGAATACATAATTATATAATTACAGCTACCTCTGGGACTATAATTGACCCTCGCCAGTTGAAAATTATTTAACTTTTCATGCCAAAAAAATGAAATTCTTCCCAATTTTACCAAGTCTTTAAAGGAAATAATCTCTAGGACACACATTTGCTCCTTGAACCACAATCACTGTCACTTGTTCACAACAGCAACAGGAACCCAGAGTCCTAGTTCCTGATACTAATCCTGGTCCTGTGATTTGGCAATGCTAAATTATTGGGCTGCTAAGCCAGTTAAAGCCTCTATGACAGAAACAGTTCGTCCTTCTAGGAAAAGAAAAAAAAAATATTTATCCAGTCTCCACTGGTCAAAAATTGGTCAAAAGATTAATAGCCAATGTCGAAAATGTCTAAGATGGAGGTGGAGATACTCAACACAACAGATTCCCTTAACTTTGATGTAATATGCAGTACATATTTTACAGCAGTGTCTTGTAGAGACAGGAATACGGTGTTGGTTTAATAAGTGACTACAATCTCTGACAATCCTATAATTTTCCCTATAGGGTTCAGTTAACGTTAATCTTATTTTAAAAGAAAAAGAAAAAAAAAACTTCAGTCCCTCTTGTCACAGATTAAATATGAACACAGAACCATCACTTCCATCCTTCCTGCTGAATTCTTACCCATGGCAAGCTGTTGATAAATAAAGAGGTTATCATCAGTGTTATTGGTTATTATCTGCACTTTTAATAAAAACTGTGAAGTAGGACACATCTAAAAACAACCAGCAAAAACCTGATGAATGTAAACCTATACATTTTATTTACTTATTTTTGTTAGGGCGCTGTAAAGGATCACTCCAGCAGTGCTTAAGACTATTCAAGCTCTCCTTTGAGACATTGATTAAAGCCTTCAACTAAAGCAACGGGAGTGCTTACATTCTCCCGTAATTCACCCTAAAATGTGTCTATTTTTAGTTTTGTGTATCTTAAGTCGTGTTTAAGTTTGTATATAATGATGTTACAATAGAGATGTTACTTTACATGGTCCTATATTAACATTAATTACCATGAGATGATGATTTTGTCTCTAAAATAGTGCCAACTCATTAACAACATATGAGTCATTACCACATGAATAAGGAGATGAGAGAAAATAATAATAATCAACTGATTGCAAAGTGCTTCGCAAGCTTCTTATTTCAGGGGGAACTTTTCACCTGGTTTAACACAGGGCTGAAGTATTAACACACTAGGATCATGTCTGATGCATTACAAGAAATAAATCAATAAGAAGAAGAGGAGAAGGAAGAGGGCAAAGAATTGTCGATGAAAAAGTCAGAGCTCTTTGGTAAATCAGTATGCAAGTATCACAGTATTTCAGGCCAGACTCAAAACTGTTTTACTCAGTTCAACTTCCATAATAGCAGCCATCCCAATCTCCTCCTTTTTTGTCCGCTCCTTGAAGGGCCTCCTTTTGCAGGTCTATCATTCAGTCTTTGTTGCAGCAGACTGCCATGGTGATGCCCTACTCACATTCACACACACACACACACACACACACACACACACACACACACATTCATGTAAACACTAATGTCTGATACCAATAGCTTTGGTTGCATATATTCAGTTTTCTAGAACAGATATATTGGCTGATATTGACTTATGACAGATACATGTCATTAAAGAAATGTCAGCACAGAAATGCAACAGATGTTTGACGTCATTTAAAACCATTGTCTCCAATGCATTATTCTTTTACCAAAGACCATTGACAAGGTTATTTTTCAACTATAAAATGTCATGTTACTAAATTTAAGGGTTTCTTAACTAAATGTTTATGTAGAAAAATGAATATTGACTGATATGCAGTGATTAGATTTAATAAAATAATGATAATGAAAATATTAATAGTAATAGTAATCAAAAACCCAGTATTGGTCTACTACTTTCGTGCCCAATATTTAAGAGAAATAGCAATTGTTCCCTCACAAAACACTCTCCAACAGTAATTAAATGTTAGATCAAAATATAGAACTGACTACAGTATACTGCCTGCAGAACTAGAAATTAAATTGCATAACATAATACATAATATATCAAAATGTGATGTATAATGTAGCCACATACCTAAACACAACCAGCTTTAGATTAATACTTTCAAATTGTAATGTTTCTTGAAACCGCAGTTACATTTGTCATTTATCTGAAGCGCTCCCATAAAAACAATTTGCTGACTTAATGATAAACTTCATGGGAGTAGAAGAGAATATAATCAGAGCGACAAAAAAAAGAAACAAACGGACCGACCGGCCAACTGACCACCCTGAGAGTGAGGAGAAGCATGAAAATGCAATAAGAGCTGCTGCTAGAAAAGGGCAGCGGGAGGATATTGGCAAAGTGTCATCGTCTCTTAGAGTCCGGTCCACGGCATGCCAGCTATGACATCACTGCTACCCCCTGTGCTCCTCCCACCATCTAGAGGCCTAAAGAGACACTGAAAGCAGTTCAAACAGCACCAGCCTACACACACACACACGCACATGCACACACACACACATACACACTACAGTACAGTACAGTACAGTACATGCTGCTAAAACATCACACTAAAATGTGTCAGACCATCTTTTTCAGGCCACCCCAAACATTTTCCCCGCTGTCTAACAGTAAAAATACCCACAGTAATGGGCCTTTTGTGTTCAGGCTGTATAGACAGGCATTATGTGTCCCACATGAGCTTGTGCATAAGTTTTGTTAAATTATGGGCATTATAAATTTAGCAGGATTTAGCAGAGAAGTTTATTTTGAGGGTATGTTTAATGTTACCTCCAGTGTAATATTTTCTGTTTCTTAAAATCTTGTTAATATATTTTTATTCTAAAAGAATAGAAGAACAGTTTCCTGTTGAAGGGAATGAATGAACTTTAACAACAGTCTAAAGCAAATTTATTGTGGCAGAGTTGATGTACTGTTGTGACCATACTGGCTAGTGTGGATCATTTAGTGACTATGTTAATGTTATTACACAGGAACAGAGAACATTTTTAAAAAAAACATTTCAATATTTTTCAGAAAAAAAGATGTGTTTATATTTTCTGTAATGTTTGCTTGTATTTTAAGTATGCACTCTTCCTCTTCTTTCACATTGACCTTTCCTCATGAAGACAGAGAGGAGTATTTATGCAAGTTAGACTGTATGGATGCTTTATTCTTTTGCAGTTGATTGAATTGTCATCTGTGGTGTTGTGCTATAAAGTGTTGAAAGAATACAACACAACCTAGAGTTTGACCCACAACACTTGCAGCATGTAAACTTGAGAAATGTCACTCGCAATTTTGTCTAAAAGCAGAAATACGTTGAGCTTATTTTTACCATGCGGCACTTACATAAATATATGCTACATCACCCCCACCCCAACACACACACACACACAGCCACACCTTTTTTCTTTGCTGAGGTCTTACAATGTCAGGAGAGAGCTACAATGATTATAAACTGGTTGTCAGCAATACACTGACGAGCAGGGACATCTCATTCATCATGGTGATGGACACAAGACAGGGTCTCTGGGTCAGACACATACAGGCGAGTGAGACGACAGTTATGAAAAATAAGTGTTGGTGTGACCTTCCCATGCACAATGACAAGATATTCAATCCCACAAGGTGGGGAGAACCAAAGCGTTGGAGAAGGGAGAGAAGAGGCTTTCCTCCTCTGACAAAGAAGACTTTGGCAACTCAAGAGAGATCACAAGCTTGAGAAAGAGAAAATGGGAATGGTGAGGTGAAAATAAAATGCCATTCAGAAGTCACAGGCTGTTAAATTGGCTGCAGATAGACTGCTATTTGTTTGGAGTTTTTTTTCCTGCAGCGGCTCCTGGGTAAGAGGCACTGGCCCTCTGGGATTTACTCTCAGCTTAAGGTGGTTCTAAAACTGCCAGCGTGCAGGTTCATGTTACTGGCTAGTCGCTTGGTAATAACGGCTTATAGGAAACAACAGCCTCATAGATATGTGGCTTTGGATGGAAGATGACTTGGTTGCTGATCCAGTCTAACATACCTGAATGGCTATACTGCGATCAAACAGCACTGTATCTTGCTGTTGAGGCTCTCAGAAAAGGACCAGTCAAAGTAGATCCAAATCTACGACTAGTCGAGCTCAGAAGGAAACTGGAGCACACAACGTCTGCTTTTACTATTATTCATTGGCTGCATTCAATTCAAAGTAATAATAATAATAATATATATAATAATAATAAAAAAGCTGTGTGTTCCAGTTTCTTCCTGGGCTCAGCTACTCATAGATTTAGATCAACAAACACCCAGGCTTATTTCAGGACTATTCCAGCTTGGCATGGTGGATGTTTTTCAATCTGCTGTTCTGTTTGCAGGTTTAAAAGTCTGCAGGAGGATTTGAGGATTTTAAACTGCAAAATTAAGTATATTTGAAAAATGTAACCCCTAATAAAGACTAATGAAGGCTTAAGCTACTGTGAAGACTTAAGACCTACTAATTGTAGGTCTGGCACTAATGGAAAGGAGTCTGTCTCAACTTCTTTACAGCACATAACAAAGCAGAGAAGTGATTTCATATTACAAAAGGGTTAAGTGAAGGACAGGTTACCATGGACACAGGCTAGTCATTAGTTATTGTCTCCCTCCTCATTTGCATCTCCTGCTTGCAGAGCACATTAAAACCTGCTATGTTCAGCAAGATACAGGTCTTTAAGTTAAGCTTCTATATTATTTTTCCTATGTTTTGTCTAATGACTACTTTGTATTCACTTCAAGCCCAGCAGCTCAATAAAAGGAAAGCAGGAAAATATGTGAACCAGTACAAATTCTCAAGCATTCATCATGATGCTTTAGTTAGCATTTATCTAAATTTACCAGAATAAGTTTCAAGTGGGAATAGCAACAGTGATAACAATATTTCTTGTTGCTGCATTACATTCTGGTCTAGAAACAAAGCCATGCTTCTGTTCCACTTTCCCATGGAGGTTTGAACATTTTAACATCTTATGTTTACCAAAGGTACAACATTTATTTTCTAGAATTAAAAAATTATACCTCCCACATGTTTGTGACTGCACACAAAAACAGAACGTCAAATGTGTAGTTGTGGAAAATCACAATGGAAAAACATGTGGAACAAATGCAAGCAGAACAGCTAAAACCTTTGGGACGTCTCTTCGTACAAACATCAGTGCAGAGCATTCTAGAAAGAAGCCCTTTAATTTAGTAGGGCAGACAATATTTCAGATACAAATATCTGAAACAGTGCTGCTATTCATTACATTAACTGCACAAACTCTCCATTTGTTAAAAAGGCCATGTGATATGGTTAAAAGCTCAAAAAAAAAAGCTAGTAACTGGACCTTGAGTAGGGATTGTTTGTCACACTGATATTTCTAAGGTCAAGAATGACCACTAATGTTTGAGTTGGGTCGTTGTTTGATGTAGCCACCATTTAACAGTTATGATAACACATTGTGATAACCATGACATTGCTACAATGAAAGCAAGGAACAATCACATAGAAGACAAGCCCACAGTTTAGCCAGAATATCTAGACCACTTTATCAGGAGGTAAAACTGTCAGTCAAACTGTCAAAACGGTCAGTGAAGGTCAGTAATGATCCCTCATTGCACAGGAATTCACACAACACTGTGTTGTTTGTCAAAGTTGAACGAGGACGGTTAAGAAATATTTTTCCATTCAAGGTCTATTTAGGGTCCATTTAGTTGTCTCTGCAGAAATGCAGCAGCTGTCGCAAACAGCTGTTGACAAAAGGAAAACGCTTTTTGTTAGGATTTTTTTCCCCTTTAAGATGTATGATATCTGAAGGTGAAAAACTGAAAAACAGAATTCTAATATGTTCACACTCACACCACCCATACGTTGCTTGTTTTGCGGAGGTTCGTCCTCAGCCTCTGGGTGTGTCAGGCTTATTGGATACACGGTGGTATCCCTGTCAGCAGATCAGAGAGGACAGAGGGATGGAGGTTGGGGCCTCTGGGAACAACTTCTGACAGAGGGATCAATGTTTACTGCTGCTCTTTCCCTCTGATGGTGGAGGGGAACGATGGCAGACACTGAGGCATCACCTCCGTGCTCGAGCCCAATATGGCTGCCTATCAGCAAGAGTTGCTTGTCTGTGGTGTGACTACTCTCTCTTTGTCCTGTCCTGTTTGTCCATCCATCTGACTCATTCTTTGTCGTTCTGCCTTTGTTCAATATGTGTGTCAGGCAGTCTGTCTTTTTACCCATTTCTCTCTTATTCAGACTATTATTTATCCTTATTTGTCCTCCTTCTCTCACTCTGTGTAAGACTATTTTATATATTTTTTACTCGCTTTTTCTTGCGTTGTCTTTGAGACTCTTCAATCACTGCCACTTTCACAGAGTCTTCTTGCTCTCCATCTCGAAAATGCTGCATAATGATGTTCCTTACTCTCTTCCAGTTCATATCTATCCCTCTCTATTTCTGCTCTATAAACCCCAGGGCGTAGAAAGAAAAAGAGAGAAACTGAAGGAAAACATTTGGCTTTTAACCCTGTGTGTCCCTGTTTCTGATCTACTGGCTAGTGGCTGTATGCTTAAGAACCGTGGGATGTGGGTCACATGGGTGCACTGGTACGAAATAAAAGACAAAAAATGAATATTGGAATTTTAAATTGTACAAAAAGCGAGGGAGTGAGTGTTCCCGTAAAGAAAGACAAAGGGCTTGTCAAGCAGAGCGAAGCAGAGATAGAACCTGAATAGAGAGACAGAGACTGTGGCTGAACAGCTTCTGCACCTTGAGACTTTATTTTCTTCACAAAAACAGGGACTCCAATCTCAGCATGGGTATTTGGGGAGTGGAGGGAGGGGCGGAGGGGTTTGTCGCATTGGTCGGTACTAAGAGTGGAAACAGTCCCTTTTTACATAAATATAATACAAACACAGCATGGCTATTTTCTGCGTATCCGCACATTTTCTCTCTCACACACACACTGACTCCAGCAGCAGGGAGAGCTGGCTGAAGCGGCAGAGCAAACAGGGAGGTGCAAAACACTGCAAAGACTACTCACTGCTGCATTCTCCGAGCCAGAACCTCCCCTCTTTTCTCTCCATTGTTGTCGACGAGTCCCGAGACCCTCGGCTCAGTACTCGTTCTTTCTGTTCTCCTCTTTTGTCTTGTTAAATCTACCCAGGGTTTTTAGAAACAGAAATAATATGCAGACATTTATGTTTCACGCAGCGATGATGGGCGACTTGTGCCTCGTTGTTATTTATGTCACCAGCACTTCTTTACCGTACATGAATATCACCAGGAGACAGGACTAACTATTGTAACAAAATATGCTGCATCTATCAAGACGCTGTTGCTCGGACAAACATACACCTTGCATGGGTCTGACCAGTGCGGCTTTATGAAAGTCAGTACCAGTATTTCTGACTGTAAGCCAATGTTTTGTAATGATGTTCCGCATGTTAATGGAGATTTTCACGCCCCCAAAAATACAAGTGCAGTGCTCAGTGTTTCCTCTGACACAGCAGTTAAAAATGGGACACTAAAAATCTACATTAAACCTAAAAAAATACAGGCAGGTCAGCTGCTCCTTAAGGTGGGGTGACCTCATAGCAGGGGATAGTTTAGAATGCACTACCTCTTTAAATGAAGAACTAAAAACAGACAAATCTGAATTTTAACAAATATATTAATATATGCTGTTAGACAGCATTTCATTACAGGCTTTATCGATTATTTTACATAAGTAGATTCTGTGTGATCATATAGCACTGATCACGAATCTGATTTAAAACATACTATACGTGTATAGTACAGGTAGATACAGTATACTATATATTTATGGAAGATCATTATGTGCCTGATATAACTTAATAAATCATGTTGCGGAAATGCAGATGTTTTCTAATTAGTGAAATATTGCTAAAACTTAGAAACTCTGTTTTTGAACTGCCCCTACGTGGAATCAATAAAGGAGCTTGTTGGTGATCTAACTCTTGCTTGATCTGCTTTTTAATATCTACAGCTCATGCTAGTGGATCAGTGGCGCTTTGTGCTAAATGCTAACGTCAGCATGCTAACATAGTCACAATGACAATGCTAACTGATGTCAAGCATGGTATAGTGTTTATCATGTTCACTGTCTTAGTTTAGCTTGTTAGCACGCTTACATTTGCTAATTAACACTAAACACAAAGTACAGCTGAGGCTGATTTTGCAAGTACTTGGTCATTAATTAAAGACTTTTGACCTGATAATGGAGCTTGGTGAAAAGTTAAGGGATCACCCAAGTTATTACAATTCATCCTGTGGAGTCCATGAATGTGTGAACCAAATTACATGTTAATCTTTTTAATAGTCATAATTGACATTACATTTTAACCTCATGAATGTCTGTAAAAATCTGATATTATAGATATTTCAGTCTTTCACTGAAGTAGTGAACTGACAGACTAACATCGCCATCTGCTAGTGTGACTAAAAACCTCCTAGGGACTACTGTTTCTCTACCATCTAAAAGTGAATTAGCTTAATGTTAAATGAAATGGTGGCAAATTGGCAACAGAAAGCAACTGTGAGACGACTAACATTTATATCCTGAGCAAGTTCTGAATTAAATCTCTAATCTAGTCTTGTTTCCTTATCTGCACACCTAACATTACTGAAATAGGTTGAATGGCACGTATATAGGGGGGAAACACATGAAAGATGTACCATTTCATCAAAATATGGTCTGTTTTGACTGGTTGGCTATATATTAATGAAACATTACTAAACCAAAGATAATGTTTTCATAGCTGGTATTTTAGTTTTCCCTGCAATTGAAGGATGAGCCAGTAAAGTTAATTTTGGACACAGACTACACCAATTTGCAGACAGGT